>NC_081414.1:426278664-426590914 GCF_030272615.1 Cryptomeria japonica
TTATTGAAAAGAAATATAATATTTTATTAGTTAATTTATGTAACTAATATAATTAAATTTAAACAAGTTAGAGTTGTGATAAAGTTCATATAAATAATTACAAAATTATAAATATTTTTTGGTTAATAATTATGTTGTCAATATATAAATATGTTCTCAAGCAAAGGGAAGGTTGTTATTTTCTTCAATAAAAACCAATCTACTCTACCAACAATACAAAATTGAAGACATGATAAACAAATGATGCATTTTCTCCTTTACCATTTTCGCCACAATGAGAAAATTTATTTTTTGTTTTATCTGTTGTCTTCTTTGAGTGCTAGTATCTCTGATTTTAAGGAGAATCCCCATGTTAATCCGGTTTTGCACCAAGTCTTAATATCTCTTATCTACGAGCATTTGAAGGTTAGGGCTTCTAAAAACCCTAGCAAGTCCCCTCACATTTCTGCAGAAGAGATTGAGGATAGTGAGGATTCAGAGTCGGAGGGTTAGGGTATTGATAGAAATGGTGGGGATTTCCTCCCCCACACCAACAAAAAGGCTAAAATTGGTCTTAAGCTGGTTACTTCGGGTGTTAGTAAGGGGTCCCTTGATGTTGGTGGAGAGGGTTAGAGTAAACGACCTAAGGGGAAGGCTCGAAAGACCACCTTGATGGTTTTGGACAACTCTGGTGAACAGGATTCCCGGAATCAGACTCAAAATGTTGAGGCATCTTCTTCCTCCCATGGTTCAAAACACAATTCCCAAGAGTCGGTGGATTTTACTTCACAAGACTTTCATCCTAAATAGGAGATCTCGTTTGATGTGCTGAACATTGCCAAGAACAACTCTTTGGAGGTTTTCCGACTTTTCAAGTGGGTGTTTTATGAGATTAAGAACATTAATCTCAAGTAGCGGTCTTTATCTTCCAAAATGAAAGTTGTGCGGACTAATGTGAGTGTTGGTGACAAGCCACATGTGTTGTTGGTGCTCATCCTGTTAATACTGGTCAGGAGGTGGTTGAGGAGGCTTCAACGCGTACTCTATGAACAGAAAGAGAAAAGAAAGTTATGACTGATTGTATAGCCAAAAACATGGAAGCCACCCAAAAGGTGAAGGAGATCTATGATAAAACATTTGTGGATGTTGAGGCTAGGATTGCCAAATGTGAGGCTACCCTTTAGAGCATTATGGAAAGCAATCATAATATTGTTAAGGCCTCTACTAAAACTATGTCCACAATGGTTAGTAAGTTAGAGAAATCTCACATGGAAAGGATTGTCGTGGATGTGGATAAGGAAGTGGCTACTAGCGCGGATGAGTCGAGTTCTCCAGGTAAACGTACTCGTGCTAACCTAAAAAAGAGAGTCACTGAAGTGCCCCAGGATATTCTGGAATTGAAGAATGTTGCCAAGAAGATGCATCAGTTGAGTGCTGATGTTGTTGAGAATCTTAAAAATCTGGGTTGATTTTCTATTTTTGTTGTTGTGTCAGTGTTGGTTGTATGTTGGCTTTTTGCTGTCTTGGTGGGTTGGGTGGTTTTTTTTGTTTGTATCTTCTATCTCTCAGCCCTGTGGGGTTTTGTCTGATGGTTTTGTTCTATTTGGGCTTTAAATGATATATCTTTTGTAATTTTGATGTAAAGGATTTCGGGTCCCTTCAAAACCTGTTTTTCCATAATAAAAAACAAATGATGCACTCTATAGGATGTAATCATTGATGTTGTGCTAATATAACATTTTAATCTACATGTTTTATGTAGATTCAAATTCCTTTTTCTATCTTTGATTCTCTATTCCAAATAACCTTAGATAGTTTATACATGCAATATCTTAGATATTCAATGATCAACTTGACATTTTTCAACACAAACATAGAACAAATCTCAATTTTTTGGCAAAAGGCAGGGACTCTAGCTGTATCACAACTCTTGTTTCTTTAAAGTTTCTTCTTTTTACTAAAAATAAATTTTACTTTTCCCTCTAAAAAATAAATTGATATTTTTTAGGAATTTAAATAATTTTATACTAAATAAAATATTTATAAAATTTTATTTAATTTTTAAAATTTATTTTTTAATATAGAACATTTTTTTAATAATAATATAAGTTTCAATTTTTTTACATTTTAAGATCATTTCACTTATATTGTAAATAATTGCTTCCAACAAAGACAATTTTCACTTCTTGCAATTTTTCTACAGTATATTGCTCAAAATATATCTCACTATTTTAATATTCCTTAGGTGGCTTACATAAGTATTGTTTGGAACGGTGTACGCGTGTTTCAAGGCCTCAAGAATAAATATGTGCTTTATACTGTTAGGTTTTGATGTATTTGTAACCTTTGCCAATGTAGATTTACAATTAGCATATTGCTTCTTATACTTAATTCTAATTTCTTATTCAAATTCATCTACATCTAAATCTAAACAAAATAAATAGTTAGATCAATTTAAAATCATAAACATATACAAGTACACAAGATTGTAGAGTGTTAAATGACATTCATATTCATACCCTTAAACATCAATCTAATTTCTTATATAAATTCATTTGCAAAAACCTAAACAAAATAAATAGTTGAGTCAATTTAAAATCATAAACATATAGGTACCTAAGATTGTAGAGTATTAAATGACATTTGTATTCATACCCTAAATGGATAAGTGACTTTGTGCACTATTAAAATATGGATACTAAGAATTTGAAACAAGTAATACCATGGAGTATTGAAATAGGTACAATAACATTCAAATTGGAAAATCAATAACCAAGCTTGGGTGTTGAGAATGGGTAAAATTAACTTATCTAAGGGATGGGATCCAAATGTAATTAATTGAAGTTTACGCTTGTTGCCATAATTGTGAGTCTTGGGGTTGAATAACTGAAGTTTACCCTTGTTGCCATAATAATGAGTCTTGGGGCTGAATAGATTTTTTTAAGCTAGTTATGATAGGGAATAGAAAAATCTGAATAATTATACTGTTAGGCGATTCTAGCTCCTTTACTAAATACTTTTTGCTAACTAAGATAGGGAATAGACAAGTTTGAATAATTTAAGTGTGAGGTATGTGTCCACAATGAATGAGATCTTGTCCAGTATTTATGATCCCGTAAGATTTGGTAAAGTATAAGCCCATGTGATGAGTTACTTCTCGCATAAATGAGAAATAGGTTTTATTAAATCTACTAAAATGATAAACATATAACAATTTTAATTAGAATGAAACCATCATATTACCTCATTTCTCCATTATACTCATTAAGTAGGCCCGTGAACTTACACAAATAGTTTGATTAAGATCCTATCATACCAATGCTTGTGGATATTTCCAGTGCCATCCTTTTGTACGCTACTAATAAACCCATCAATGGAATCCATATGTTTTTTTATGCTACCAATAAACCCATCAATGCAATCCTTATGTTTCGTATGCTACTAATAAACCCATTGATGCAATCCTTATGTTTAAAGACGACATTTTAGTCATCCTCCAACCATTCAAGTGTTCATGTCAAGTGTTACAAGACATCAACCACTTACACAAACCAAACATAACAGACAAATTAGACAAAAATAAAAATTGTTCTTGCATTTCAGGTAGGAACTGTGTTGCTCTACAACACTTGTTTCAATTGGCCATTACTTGAGGATATTAATGTTTAATAAAATGTCTACATCATTTGTTTTTTATCTTGATGTGCTTCTTTCATACTCATTGTATGAACATGTCAAAATGATGTTTATGTTGATGGCAATACTACACACTTGTAATACTATGATTATATATCATCACATTCATGTTGATTTCAACATAAAGGAATTGGCATTATCTTCAGTAGGTTTTTGTCCAGACTAAGCATGTGAATTGTCAAAACTTGAATATGAATTTATGTATTTGTTTCTATTAGGAAATAATGCTTTAAACCCACATTCATTCAATCCATTTCCTACATAACCCATGAGAGAAAAGCATGCATACAAGCTTACAAAATCACCATAATGCAAAGATCAAATAAACAAGCCACAAGATGACACAAGATATATCCTAGAAAAACCCTCATGAGAGAAAAACCCAACCTCCAAAAGCATGCATTCTTCATTGTATTATTTAGCCATAAAGCAACATAGAGTTAAAATGAATACCTTCGAACCATCAAGCCCTCCAGTTCATTCCCATGTGTCCAAGCATGAATCGACACATACCATGCCATGCTACACAAATGCAATCCTCCAAAGGACTCAATATAATGACAACCCAAAACCACCAGCCAACCTTAACCACTAAACATGTTCTTTCTTTTATAGACCCAAGCTCACACAAAAACAACTAGTGGTAAAGTAAAACCATGTGCTTAGAACTACCCTTGACCCCAAATTTAAATATTGGGCACTAAGTTTTCTCTTTTTAAATAGCTTTCCCCTATATTAAATTAATACAATATAATAATCTCAATGTTACAATACAACTCATCTAGTGGCCTCGAGATTATTCCCAAGGAATCTCTACATGCTACACATCCATGTGAAATATCAAATAAATAAATATTACATTACATGTCCATGGGAAACATAATAAATAAATATTACAATTACAACATTATTATGCAAGGTGTATGACACCTATTTCCCAACAGTTTCCTCATTACCAAGATGTCACTCAAGCTTGTGAGTTTTAGATATCCCATACTTAGGTATCCACTACTCAAGCTAAAAATTTAACTACTACAAGTTTATATACCATTTTAATGTTCTTTTATAATCATAGAGATTAGACAAGGTTGAAGAATCTAAATTTTATTAAAAATTCTTGTCTTGAATAGAGTGTGATAAGATCCTATAAGGTTGTATGGAATATATTTTTTAATGGAACGTTTTGGGTATAATCTACTATTTGAAATATCACATAAAATTTTGTAGTATGGACCATTGAGTGGGCTCAAACAACCCAGCCGACAAGAGTTGAACCTTGGACCTACATGGGAAAAACCCAAAGCCTTGGCACAATCTTACCAACCATTTGAGCTATGGGCCAAATCTCATCAATGTCTTCAATATTACCACTACTAAGCTTTGAGCTTAACATCATTAGTATGCAATTCAATAGATTATTATATTTGCATTAAACAATCTTGAATTAGAGGAGTACGAAATTAGAGCCATTCAAAAAAATTAGCTTATGATTCATTGATATCGATTTATTAGTTTTACTTTTTTAAAACTATTTATTATAAGGAACGTCTTGATATAGAAAAACCATAGAATACCTTCATTTCAAATCCTACATGTATATTGGATTGGGAAAAATAGGAAGGTAAACTTAGGAGTACAACATATGCCAAAGTTTGGTCTTCTAGTCTATTTTTAAATTGTATTATATTGTTATTGTTGTTGATGATTAGCTAATTTAAATATTGTCTAAATAATCAGAGATTATCAATTTGTAGGGAGAGCTAAAATACCTTATTTCCATGATCATTGGTCATTAACATATTGTAACTTTTTCACGAATATCATAGTTTATATTCTTGAATATATTTGGTAAGGCAGTCGTAGTACGTCATGGTCTCTAGGTTACAATTTACACGAATGTGATCTTGTTAATGGTTTGATCGAATTGTATGCACATGAGACAACAAGTGGAAGGAAAGGAAAACCCTAGTAATCATAAGTCTGCTTATGTGATACCTTAGAATGGAGATGAAAAGAGTGGCAAAACATTAAGGGAAGTGGTGCAAGAAGAAGAAGCGGATTAGATACCTGTGGTTCATAAGTGTTCAATGTTGGAGGAGACGATTCAGAGACCTCCCAAGGGGAAGGAGAAATAGACAAAGGAGCGTCAGATGGAGGTAAGGACTCTATCCTTCCTAGGATTCTATGGTTAAACCCTAATGAAGAAATGGTTAAGGCCATGGGAAAATAAGAAGAAGGACTAAAATACAACAATTTTCTTTGTGTGTTTGGATAATCTATCCCTGCCTACAAGAAGGTTTCTTGATAATTGGTTAAATACACTTTTGGGGAGGGAAGCTTGGGGTCTACATAACCTATTGTAGGATGATCCAATCCTGGTTGTTTGTTATTTTCCTAAAATCCCAGAACATGTAGAAAAGGATTGTTGATAAGAAATATTGGAAAGTGGGAAACTCCCTTTCCAAAGCTATTCAATGGGCACAAGATGTATCCCAAAGTGAAATATCATTTTCTTCAACACCCAAATGAATTCAATTTAAAAATGTTCCCATACAGAGTTGGAGATTTTTATCTAAATTGTAGGAGCCAATAGTTCAAACTCTTCAAGTGAAAGAATCTCGCATTACCCTTTCGTATATGAATGCTAGGGTGTTGATATCCTTCAGTTAAGGAGTCTGAATCCTTGATATGATCAAATTCCTTGTTATAGCTCTGACAGTTAAGTGTGAAATAGAAGCTTTGGGGGGGCTAAACTCCTATTTTTGTGTAATTCTAATGGATACTACAAAAGAAATTATCCTAAAATTATTAACAAAAAATGGAAAGGCTAATAAATAGGGTTTAATGTTGAGACTGCAACTCATACGAAGGTTTTCAATTATGGTGAACCTATGGAGATAGGTAATGGGGGAAATGTTGAGGCTCCTATAGATAAACAAATTGTTGCAAATATAGTGGTTTCCATGACTGCGACCCCCTATGAACTGGAGTCTAGAGCATCTAGTGTTATTTGTCAAGAAAACAAGTGTGCTAATAAACAAGATGTATGTAACACAAAATGATAATGCTAAAGGTATACCTAATACTATGCAAAACATTAATAAAAAATAAGATTCATCGAGTTCCCTTCCTGGAGCAAAAATTGCTCAACAACTGGTTTTAGACAAGATGAGAGAATTGAATAAAAGTAGAATCAGATAACAAAAATCTCTTGAAGACCATTATAATGCTTCTAAAGAATCAGAAGCTAAAGGTATAATGCTTAAGGAATCACCCCCAATTGGCCAAGATCCAAACCTCTCACTTGCCATTGTGGAACATATCCTTCCTTCCTACAATGTTCAAACCTCTGACCTATCAGACACAACCTGGTCTCTACGCTTTAGAAGTGGTATGTCTAATGGTGAGGGATTCGAATTCAATGGAGATGCTAGTGCATATGTCCCTCCCCCCTTTGATTCAGAAATCATAGAGGCGAAGGGATGGGAAGAAGTGGCATCGAACAAAGCTAGGAGGAAAAGGAATAATGTAAGCAGATCTAACAACTCTAAGTTGGATGACAAAAAAGGGAAAGTGAGTGATATCCCATATTATTTTGAAAGACTATGTAGAAGTGATAAAGTCAACCTCTCTAATCATTAAATGATTATAAATTGTTTAAGTTGGAACATTCAGGGATTGGACTCTCCAAAGAGAAAGTATATTGTTAGGAACCTATCTAATAAAAGAAAGATCTATACTTTTTTCTCCTTTAAGAAGTTAAAGTAGTGGATTTTTAGTTAGAAAGCAATAGTAGGTTTATATGGAAAGTTGTTAAGGCCCTATTTACTAAGAATTAAAAAACGAGAGGCGGGATTGCAGTTCTAATCAACCCTAAATGGAGTGAGCATGTGAAGAAGTCTGGTGTATCCTCGTGGAATAGATGTATGTGGGTGGAGATTACAAAAGGTGATACACATTTTGGTATATGTGCAACTTATACATCTAATGATTATTGTAATACCCTAAAAAAGGTCATCTAAACCATGGGCCCCTAATCTCGACAACATCACCAAGGTCCTAACCAAAGGTAATTAAATCAATATTGAGCACATTATTAATTCTTTAATCATCAAATATCAAATGGCAAATCAATTACTCAATATTAATTAAATATTCATTTAATTAATTGAATCATTTCCAAGAATATCATTTTGATCAATTATCTCATTTTAATTTATTAAATATCCTTGCATATTTAATTAATTAATAAATTGCCATTTAATCATGCAAAAGAAATTAATTTATTACAAAAGAAGAATTAATTACAAAACAAGAGTTGAATTGAAATTAAATAAAAGAATTGAATTGAGAAAGAAATCAAACTTGAGATATTATTTCTTTTTCTAAATTTAGAACTTGAAATCAGAAAAGCAATTAAATTGAATTATTGAATTATTGAATTATTCTCTAAAATTGGAACTCAAAGCTTTTCAGAAAAAGAAGTTCACTTGCATTGAAAAGACTCTTTTCTTGAATAAATAAAACAATTATCTATTTTTATCACAAATGCATGGAATTAATTTATTATTATTTCCAATGTAATTTGGACTTCTAATTTGAATGCATTTCAATTAAACTATAATTGGAATCTATCTCAAGGTTAACTTAACCTGATTTCTCAATTATTTTCAATTAATTCTAAATTGAGCTTTTCTCTTGGTAATTCTCTATAAATTCAGTCTTCAGCTCTCATTCCAATATACCCTAGAGATTTTTGAGAACGCGCTTAGAGATTATTATCACGCTAATTTCGCTCTAGAGTCATTGAAGATTATTGTGTTTTTTAGATTATTTTCATCCATTTTATTCATCCATATTGCTTGAATTGATTATTTTGATTGAATTATTCATCCATTTTGCATCCATATAGTTAATATCATATAGATTAAATCCTTCGTCTTCGTGTAGTCTAGTCACTGGTATTGCTTATAACAATTTAAGAGCAATCTTATACTCGCATCTTTTAGAAGGCAATTAGTCGCTTTGTTATGGTTTTTTACTTATTGATTATTAATTACTAACCATGCATATAATGACTTAATTGAAGTGTTGTGCTTGCAACTTACAAACCACTTTTTCACACACACACATCTATGGCGCCCACCATGGGGCCGAAGACTACATTTTTCGGCCTCCAAGACTGACTGCTTTGTTTTTTGTTATTTTCCATATTTCGGATTTTTCAATTTTTTTCGTCTGTACATCTCGTACAACAATTCCCACAGGCTGAAACGACAAACTGCAGGTGTCATACAAACTAGAATCCTATCTCGTATGAGTTGGGATCTTGTATCGTACGAGTTTTTATATTGTCGTACGACTCTGTATTTTCTGGTTAAAAGGCAAATTTCATGATTTTTATTGATTATTCTGACGACTAACCCTGACTGTTTATCTGTCTATCTCAGAATTTTTTTTCACAGCCTAATCAGGTTTTGCAGAATGCTTGTCGCACAAAGACAATATGACTACTGATTCATTGTCTTTGCAGGTTGCCTAAGGAGAATCGACTAAACATCGTGTATTCTTTAAATTCATTTTTTAGGAACCTAACTTGCTATCTGGTTAAAGAACAAATCTATATTTTGTGTTTTTAGAAGAGTATGCTTTTGTCTTTTTCTAGACAATCAGAAATCCAGACCCTTGAGGCTTTTTCTTTGTTTCAGATTTATACATCTTTAGCAGGCCTGCCCTCCCAAGGGGTTGAAAAACTCTTAAAGTCGTTAAGACCGGTGTGAGGGGAATGACCTAAGTGGGAACAACTAGACGCCAAGTACTCCAACCCACTATAAAATAAATGTGATTTGATGAAAATCAAGTCAACGGCAGTGCTCAGGAATAGCTCTCCTCCGTACCTTCAGGCATATTAAACCTTGGTTTTCAAGGCTGGGAGACCTCTTAATTGAGTTTATACCTCGATGCACCGAATGGATCCCTGATTAAATCCAATTCAAAATTAGAAGCTACTCGGTTCACCTCTGAAAGGGGGATAATCTTTGTGCAAGAGAGATAGTAACTCTCCCAAGATACTTGTCATTTCATGCCTCCATTAGCATTTGGAGTCGGATAATACTGCGTTGAGAATCCATTGCGTGAGACTCAGTGACCATATTCTGATTAGCTATTGGGTGTGTACCTGAGTCTACAAGCAAAGGTTTTCTTTCCTCACCAAATTCCTTAGGGTTTGCATGTTGTGATTAGAGTTACTATACATACTACTTATTTTCTGTGTTTTCATCCCTGAAACAAAAAACTGAAATACCAAAAATTGGAGAAGACAAGAAACAACTCAGTGATTTGAAACTTTGTCTGTGTCAAAAACTAGTCCATCCTAAGTCAAAACTCTGTCTGTGTCAGAAACTAGTCTGTCCTAAGTCGAAACTTTGTCCGTGTCAGAAACTTGTCCATCCTAAGTTGAAACTCTGTCCGTGTTAGAAACTTGTCCATCTTAAGTCGAAATTATGTTTCCTGGTCCAAAAATCAGTCCATCTTAGAATTGGTCATACTCAATTATCATACTCAGCAATCGAAAAAACTCAGAATTTCTAGGCTCTGTCCTATGAACAGTCATACGAGTCTGATAATTTATCGTGCTACACTTGATCCTGTCTCGTACGAGTCTTCAGATTTGTCATTCTAGACCTTATCCTGTGTCGTACGAGTCATTTTAATCTGTCGTCTGGTTCTATATCCTGTGTCGTACGAAACATAACTTCTCTGAGTCTTTTGTCATCCTGGACATACCCATCTGTCGTACGGTAAGAAACAGCAACTCGTACGAAACAGAACATTTGTCGTCTTGTAACTGCTAAATTGTCGTCCAGTTCAGAAAATCCTGTCGTACGAGTCTCTGGTTTTGTCAAAACAGAACAACCAAACTTGCCTAAAAATAGCTTACAGCGAACATAATACTGGTTATCAATTTTCCTGATCATAAACACATCAAGACAGTGTACCTCTGCCATTTGCGTTGTACGATTCGGTCGATAATCTTTTAGCTAGTTCAATCAACTACCTATCAAATTTTAGTCACTTAGATAACATCTTATACAGGATAGATCGTTCCTGAAACCAAACTAAATCTCAGTTGTTTTTCCCAAATAATACATTAACGGAACAACTAGCTCTGAAATTGATCTTGACCTCTGCATCACAAACAGCTTTAGGTCACACTAATCCATAAAAATGCCTATACAAACCAGGAGTTCTAGTAAGAAAGAAGCCAAAGGCAAAGGAATACCCTTTTCATACACCGACAATCCATTTTATGAAAAGGATCCACTCACTGACATACCGTCGTCATCAGGTGAACCAATTTTTGATGAGCCTAAATCTCCCACTATATATGAGATGGAACACAATGATGGAAACAAGGACGATAATAACATTCCTAAAAATGATAATGATTCCTCATCATCAAGTGAGGCTGACGAAGACACTGAACCTCTAGAAAAAGAAATCCTTGACTGTCAAAAGGACAAAGACTTTAGAAAAATGATGAAAGCTATCATGACCCGAGAGAAGGAAGACTATTTCTTAGAACTAGCAAAACAAGGTGCTAAACTTCCTACTGGATATGATGTTCAGACGCTTGTTACTAAAAATAAAGAATCACCTATACTCATGGTACACAAACAATTACTAGCCTTACTAATGGAAGTCACAGAACTGAAGAATAAGGACAAGTCCCCAAAACAATATTCTCTGGAAATAATATGTCCCTTTCCATTTGACAAGAATCTATACATGCCTCCATTTCCTTCACGAGTGGAGATCCCAAAATTTGATAAGTATGATGGTACCTCAAATCCCCAAGATCATGTCAGAGAGTTTTGTGCTGCCTGTATGGAGTTCATGCACGATCAAACTTACCTCATGCGCCTTTTCTCGAGGAGTTTAGGGGGTCAAGCAATGGAATGGTTCTCAAGTCTACCCAAAGGAATAAAAACGTTTGAAGAACTAATCCAACTATTCTTACAATAATATTCATAAAACATTCGACATCTTGTGACTATGATCCATCTTTGTAATACTCAACAAAAAATAGGGGAACCTCTTCTTACTTTCCTCCAACGCTGGAGAAAGATGTTCTCTAGGTATCCACGACCTATCCCAGACTCTGAGAAAATGGATATATTTGTCAATAACTTGGTCCCCGAGCTGAAATATAGTATACAAATTCAAGTACACCCATCATTTAACAAAATGGTAGATAATGCCATTTGAAGCCATTGCATATTGAAGCCATGATCCACAAACACAGAGTCAAATGTGTTTTGATAGATGGAGGCGCGGGGTTGAATATCTATACTTACAGTCTGCTTACACAACTAGGATTCTCTGAAAATGTCATTGATCCTAGCAAGAAAATAACAATTAAAGTCTATGATGAGGAAGAAAGGACTTCTAAAGGTCTAGTGTCATTACCTATCAGAGTAGGACCGATAGAGAGAGATGTTCTTTTCCAGGATCTTGATATTCCATTATCATATAATATATTACTGGGCAGGTCGTGGATTCATCAAATGAAGGCAGTACAGTCAACATATCATCAATGCTTAAAGTTTCCTTATAACGGAGCTGAAGTCAGTATTCCTGCTAATACAAATGTCGTATGTAATGCATTGACAAAAGGTGCAGATACTTTTGTGCCTCATAATAGGGCAGCCTCTCCAAATGCAGATCTAGAAGCACTAATGAAAGACTTAGAAAAGAGATTGAAGATTACAAATACCAGCATGGATGGCTACAAGATAGAATTGGTACTTTCATTAGTTTCTCTCCCTCCATCACCAAAACAGTTGGGCAAGCCATCAAAGGCTATGAGAACACAAACTTCAGCTCTAAATACCATATATGATGGTCTCTTTGTACAGTCTTCTACCTCCTTGGCGGATGAAATAGAAGAGGATGTTGTTCTTAACTGGCTCTTTAAGGAAGATAGTCAAAATGAGGAGGTACGACATTGTGAGATTTCCTCAAACCAATATGGTCCTGGATACAAAATGATTCAACGAATGGGGTACTCAGGTACTGGTCCTTTGGGTAAACAAAAGGAAGGTATTATGGAACCAATTCAGCTACAAACCAAATCCACAAATGATAAGGTTGGACTGGGTTACGATCCATAAAAGACATCAGACCAAAAACATGTTTCTAAGTCTAAGTAGTAGAAAATAATATCGCCTTTAACATTACAGGAAGTAGACACTCAACAAACAAAAGCAGAGTGTAGAAAACAGAAAGAGGAATCAGCAGTCAAGAAAGAAGAAACAGTCAGTGCTCAAGCTTCAATGGTATCAGCTACAATAATACAGGAAGTTGAAGTCCCTGAGGATATAAGAGATGAAGTAGTAAGAATTAGGGAATTGTTTGCACAACTAAAATTTCCAATCACATATACTGGCAGGCAGCAAGTAGATGATTCAGAGACTGATTCAAACAAGTATGAATGGGGTCCTGACAACCTCTCAGACACATCCACTACAGAAACTCCAGAAGAGTCTAGCGATGTCATAGATAATACTCAAGAGCTGATCTGCATTAAACTAGAGAAAGAAATACAGGAAATTAGACAAAAGAGACAAGCAAATTATAAACAAGGACTGAAAGAAGGAAGAATACCAAAAAGCTTCTCGTCTATGTACCCCCTATCCTAAAACAGAATAAATCAGGTATAGCACTACACAAGAAGAGTTGGAAGCTACAGAACAAGAACCAGTTATCAGTCCAGAAGAAGCTGAATGGAGTAGATGATAGCAAATCACAGAAACATCAAGATCATGTCAACAGGTGTGTCAGATACAAGTGACAAATGAACCACAACATGAAGGAACTTACAAAATTAAAGATGTTGGTATTGATACCATACATATGCTTACTGAATCACTTGAAGAAGACTCAGAAACTTCATCCGATGACTCTAACGACTCTGATGATAGTATTACTTAAGACGATATCTACTCAGCCTCAAATTCTGAATCAGCTGATACAAACAATGAAAATTTATCTACTGGTCTTATTGTTGTTAAACCATGATATGAAGTCCAGTCTGGCATAGTGAACGATGTTACGAGTATGTCTATCGGATTAGATTGATTAAATATTAACGTGAACTTTAATAATCATGATCTGACTCTTCCTGGTCTTGAGACACTTACGCAAGGTATTCTTCTGGAACTTGACTTTTCGATCCGCCGTTGTGATAACAATACCATGGATGCTCTTGAACCTATCCAAGATTTATCCTTAGTACATCCCGAATTGTTTGACTATACTTTACAAAACCAGCCCATGAATATACCTACTTTTGCCAATGACTATACATTAGCCTATTATCTCAATGCAGTTGAACCTGTAGACTCTTCCACCAGTGAATAGAGTGAAAACATGACTGAAGAGGATATCAAGTATCTTAGTTGCAAAAACAAGAAAAATAAAAATAAAAGATCTGATGGCGAAAACCACATTGTGGCGGTGTCAGAATCTAAAAAAGAGAAAATAAAGGATGTACCTAAAGGTGAAAACCTCTCTGAGGCGCTTGAAGGTGAGATACTTGATATACTGCCAAGTCATTTCTAGGAAAGGTCCTCCATATTGATCGATCCAACTTAGCCAGTGAACATTGGGAGTCAAGAGACACCACACATAATTCATTTAGCTCAATCACTATCAACAAAAGAATTGAAGGAGTTCACTCATCTATTCTCAGAAAAGAAAATAAACTTTGCATGGACATATTCTGATATGTCGGGCTTGGATCCTGATCTCATTATGCACCATCTTTCAATTACACCAGAAGTAAAACCAGTTAAGCAAAAACTTTGTAAGATGCACCCGCATGTAGCACTATTAGTCAAGGCTGAACTAGAAAAACTGCTCAAAGCTGGATTCATCAGAGCTATATATTATGACAAATGGATTTCAAACATAGTACATGTGTCAAAGGCAGACAAGTCTATTAGAGTTTGCACGGACTTCAGACATCTTAATAAAGCGTGTCTGAAGGACGACTTTCCATTACCAAATATTGATATGATAGTCGACATGACTGCTGGGTATGAAATGTACTCACTAATGGATGGATTTTTCGGATACAATCAAATCAAAATAGCTCCGAGAGATCAAGAAAAGACAGTTTTCACCTATGCATGGGGAACCTTTTGCTGGAACGTCATGCCATTTGGGCTAAAGAACGCAGGAGCAACCTATCAAAGAGTAGTTACAACTATTTTTCATGACATGGTGCATAAGAATATGGAAGATTATGTTAATGACACCTTAGTGAAGACTATGAAAAGATCAACGCATATTCAAGAGTTAGGTCCTATACTAGACATAATGGAAAAGTTCCAACTCCGGTTAAATCCAAAGAAGTGTGCATTCGAAGTGACATCTGGTAAACTACTTGGCTACATCATTTCAAAGAAGGGAATCGAGGTTGATCCTGAGAAGGTTCAAGCTATAATGGAAATGCCGCCTTCGAAGAACATCAGTCAAATGAGAAGTCTACAGGGACATCTTCAATCCATCAGACGATTCATTTCTCAGCTAGCAGACAAAGCTCAACCTTTCACAAAGGTATTGAGAAAAGGAATAATATACAACTGGGATCAGCAGTGCGAACAACATCTTCAGCAAATAAAAGAGTACCTATCAAATCCACTGATATTGATGCCACCAATTCAGGGTAAACCACTAATTTTATATATATATCAGCAACTGATTCATCACTGGGGGCACTTCTGGTGCAACAGGATGATAAAAAAAAGGAACGAGCTATTTATTACATCAGTAGGACATTGGTGTCTTATGAAATGAACTACACTATAATAGAAAAAGTATGCTTGGTGTTAGTCTTTGCATCACAAAAACTGAGACACTACATGCTAGCACATTCAGTCAAGCTAGTGGCCAAAATTGATCCACTCAAGTATCTTCTCAATAAGGCAACACTTACAGGAAGATTAGCGAAATGGGTCATGATCCTTACAAAGTTTGACATTGAATATGTGGAACGCAAAGCCATAAAAGGACGGGTAATTTCTGATCAAATTGTTGAAGCTCCGCTTGAGGACACTCAACCGCTACACATAGAGTTTCTAGATGAATCTATAATGCACCTTACTCAACAACCTTGGAAAATGTTCTTTGATGGTTCCTTTACTCAAAATGGTTCAGGTGTTGGCATATTATTCATTGCTCCTCAGAAGTATTCAATCCCAAAGTCTTATAAGATTTTATTCCCCTGCACAAACAACATTGTAGAATATGAAGCTTTGGTGAATGGGATAAAACTAGCTATTGAATGGAAGGTTGTAGAATTGTATATTTATGGAGATTCTCAGCTGGTGGTTAATCAAATCAATGATACATATCAGACTCAAGATGAGAAACTGATGCCTTACAAGAGGATGGTTGATGATCTTAAGAAGTATTTTTCTTTTGTATCATTCCAACAAATTCCTAGATCCTCGAACAGAGTAGCAGATGCTATGGCTACCTTGGCATCTATACCTAAGTTACAGGAGTCCAATTTTCACTTTGATTTCCTGGTGGAAGAGTTATATTACCCCGCTTATGATTCTTCGGAGACCCAACTAGTCTGTTCTATTATTAGACATGACTCATCCTGATACAACCACATCTATTCCTATCTACAAGACCCAATTATCCCTGGAAATCTTACCCGAAAAGAGAAAAGAAACCTAACTCAAAATGCTTCGTGGTATGTTATCATAGCTAATGTTTTATTTAGATGAGGTTTGGATGGTACATTGCTTAGATGCCTAGAAACTGAAGAATCTAAATGTGCATTATCGGAAGTCCATGAAGGTATTTGTGGATCTCATTCGAATGGTCTTACTTTAGCTCGGAAACTACTACAGGCTGGCTACTACTGGCCAGACATGGAAAAAGATGCCATCCAATTTGCTAAGACGTGAGAAATGTCAGCTTCATGGAAATCTCATACATGCCCCGGAAAGGGACCTCATACCATTTATAACACATTGGCCTTTTCAATAATGGGCCTTTGATCTCATTGGTCAGATATATCTTGCTTCATCCAACGGACATAAATTCATCATAACTTCCACTGAGTATTTCACCAAGTGGGTAGAGGCGGTTCCGCTCATTAAAGAAACCAGTAAACAAGTCGCCTTGTTCATCCTAAATTATATCATCTGCAGGTATGGGATACCTTCATCCATCGTGACTGATAATGGAGGACAATTTAAGAATAAAGATCTAGATGAGCTTTGGGAGAAATTCAAAATAAAGCAACACTGGTCATCAGTATATTACCCTCAAGGTAATGGACAAGCTGAGGCGTCTAACAAAAACCTACTGACTATCTTGCACAAAACAGTGAACAAATCCGGGAAGGATTGGCATCTGCAGCTCAATCCTACATTATGGGCTTACAAAACAAGTATTAGAACACCTGATGGGGCTACACCTTTCTCTTTGGTGTATGGGTCCAAAGCAGTATTACCTATTGAAGTAGAAATACCATCTCTAAGAGTTTCTTTGCAAGGTCTTGTTACTGATGAAGATCATAGAATATCTAGATTGCAAGAGCTCGAATTGTTGGATGAGTGTCGGCAAGTGGCATTTGATCATCTCAGTGTATCAGAAGAAAATGTCCAGAGGATATAATAAGAAAGTTAGACAAAGAGAATTTCAGGTTGGTGACCTAGTTTTGAGAGAAAATCGAAAAAATCAACAGTTTCGCGACAATAAAGGGAAGTTTGAACCCAACTAGCTGGGTCCCTACATTGTTACTGCAATATTCGGCTCTGGTTCCTATCAACTCTCAAACTCAAAAGGAGAACAACTCCATGAACCGACCAACACCATCCACTTGAAGAAATTCTTCGCTTAGCATTCTCTGTGCCACCAACTTGTACAGCTGGAAAAAGTCCTGAAAAAATTTTTAAAAATGGAAAAATCATAAAATACAAAAAAAAAGAGAAAAATCATCAAAAAAAGAAACAAAAATAAAAAGAAAGAAAATGCCCTGGTGAAAACCTGGTAAACAAGCACCTTGGTAAAAAAAAAAATGAATCTCTGCCAAGCAGGTGAAAACCTGGCAAACAGGCGCCTCTTGTACTCAAGCGCTCCATCTATCAACGTAACGTTGGCATTTCCTGCTTTCATGCATCTTTGCTTTTTCTTGTACATATTTTTCAGTCACTTTCATGACATACTGGTTCGTTGGAACCCTCATGACTTGAAACTGATCAGCATCCTAGTTTTAGGTTACTCAACAAAGCAATTTACATATCCTAAGCAATTCCAACCAAGTCATCTTTATGTCAGTGAAACCTGGTCGTCCACTCTGAGTCAGTCACCTGTCTCCTAACTACCAAAGAGTTTTTATCACTGAGTAAACAAGCAAAACAACGTAACGAAAAACAATCACTAAACAGTTTGAGCTATGAATGAAAATTTTCTTTGTGTGTTGTCTTTTATATTGGTTTTTGATTATTATCCCTCTGAGTAACTCGAGGAAGTCTATTGTGACTAAGAGGAGCAAGGATCGGGGGCATAATATTTTCCTTATTTTCTGCTTGTAGGAATGATCCCAGTGATCTAGAAACATATAAATTAGCTGGGTGTCTGTGATAAGAGCCTTCACAACAAGGTGAAATCACCTCACATACCTCGACTCCGCTTATTTGTATGCTACAAGGAGGTCCATATCATTTCTTTGTCTGTTTTGAGGGAATTTCTTTATGATGCAATTCGGGTCCCTACGAAATCTGTCCAAGGATATGAATGAAAAAAGGGTCATTGCGGACAAGATAATTAATATTGCACATTTGAGAAAGAAAGGAACTCTAACCTGCCTATTGTGTTCGTTATGCTCAGTGATGAATCTTAAGTATTTTAAATCCAGTGACTAGGTTTAGGATGCATTTTGCATATCATTTTGTATATCATTTTACATATCATTATGCATTTTTGTGAATTTAGAGTGATTTCGGTATGATAATAATCTCTTTATCTTCTGAATGAGAGCTGAAAGTATCATCATTTCTTACGCTAAGTGGTCTATTTATCATCATATCTTCGATTGAGTACTTGTGTTTTGAGATGTTTTAGCTACATACATAACATTTAATATAGCTTCATACATTTCATTATTCACTCATTCGCATTCATCTTATTGCATAGAAAAATGAAAACATTGCATTACTCATATTACTCATACTCATTCATTTATTTGCATATGAAAAGAACCAAAAATAGACATCCATAATCATTTGCATTACATACATTCATATTGAAAAGAAATGCATACATATAGAATAAAGCATATAAAAGACATCTCATAAGCGAATCAACACAAGTACAATGAAGTCAAATTGGATCTCATATATATATCATGTCAAGTCTAAGAGTACAAAATGATGTCGAATGACATATACAAACTCCCATCAGAGCAAAAATCATATAGGATACAAAACATGGGTGTGTCTACAAAAAATATGTGAGCTACAAAAAGAAATAATCTAACTAGCACCCTCTCCCTCATCACCTGGTGGAGGAGGAGGAGCTTGATGCCTGGGATCTTGACGAGGTGCCCGAGCTCCCTCTGATCATGCCATATACTACGAGTAGGGTATCACCTGTTGCACAACAGGAACTGCGACACTATATGCTACCACATAATAAGCTACCCTACTACTCTGGAGAAGGACCTCCTATCGTAAAGCCTTTATCTCTGCTCTAGACTCTGCCCTCAATGATGCGATTTGGCGATCACACTCGGCACTCACCTCGGCAAGCTGCCGGTCTCGCTTTGCTTGCTACATCTGAGCCACTATCAACTGTGACTATAGCTCTGCAAGACATGCTCTCATCGACCGCCCTGCGTCAGTCCCCTGCTCTCTCACAGGCTCTCCACCCCCATCTCCACCTGTAGCTCCACCTTGCTCATCTCGTCATTGTCGGAGCTGTCTCGGAGTTGTTCGCTCCTCCTCAGTCCCACCCAATCTCACTCCTACATGTCCTAGGGATCTGCTCTCACCCCTCTGTTGTCCAACATCAGCTGGCACCCTACTGCTGCTAGCACCAGGATCACCACCACTCCATCGTGGAGCCTCAGCTCTCTGTGTCTGTCCCTGCCTGTGGCCCTGTCCCTGTCCCTGTCCCTGTCCCTATGCCGATGTGGGGGCATCATCCTCAACATCCTCAATATGAGGAGCCTGCTCTGCTGGATCTGTGAATTGAGGGAACGGATGCTGTTGAAACCAATCTCTATATTGGGGAAATACCCCTGCATCCACCACATCATCCATATAATCTTACCTCAGGCGATGTAAACCAGTCAGCTCCTGCATCGCCAAGGCATAGGACAACCATGGAGACCATCCCTATCTCTCCTTATCTACGTAACGCGCATACGTTGTAAACTCTTGCGAGATCCCCTAAGGCCGGCCATATTGCCTCATCACCCGTGATATGACGAATCGCTCCACAATAGTCTGTGATCTCCCAATAAGAAAATGTGTAATAAAAAGGTCCCTGCAAACCATCCACTGGTCATCTTAAGGCTCCAAACCTCTGTACGGTCTCCATATAACGGCTATCAGGTCATCTAGCTGCCACCTCCAAAAATCTGTCTTGCCCAGATGGGGCTGCGTAATGTATCCAACATACTTGTATATAATCGGCTGCCCGAGCTCTCTACTATCATCTACTATGGGCTGACAAATGGAAAGGTGCTCCCAAGCCCACACCTACAAAATATATACACCAGCGGCCATGCTCCACCCATCTCTATACACGATCTCATGCATCTCTCGATACATGTGGGCCAATAAACATGAACCCCAGCCAAGTCTCTGAGGGGTCTCTATCAATCTCTCTAGCATCCAACCCCATCCTCATTGGAAACCCTGTTGCCCTCTATCTGGCATCAGAAAACATCCTATGAACCCTGCTAGAACACATGCCAGAGGATACACCTTGTTGTACCTGCTCATCAGTATGTCCCAACCAATGGAACAAGTCAAAATGTCAGGATCACTGAAGACATGCCTCACTGCCTGTAATCTTGGAAGGTGCCCTGA
Organism: Cryptomeria japonica; assembly: GCF_030272615.1. Lineage (NCBI taxonomy): Eukaryota > Viridiplantae > Streptophyta > Pinopsida > Cupressales > Cupressaceae > Cryptomeria > Cryptomeria japonica. The sequence continues at coordinate 426,299,463 of NC_081414.1, forward strand.
ATCATAATCCACCTTATCCCCAGCAAAAGGGATACGGAGGATCCTATATACATCCTCGAAAGTGGTATTCAACTCCCCCACTAGTAGATGAAACGTGTTATGCTCTGAATGAAAATGCTCAACCAATGCCTGAGCATTTCGTGATTCACATGGATATCAGGTAATCTCAATAGATGAGTCAAGTTGCACAAGTCAATATGAGCCTGCTCAACCTCGGATTAATGTCGAACTAATGCCATAGTAGGAGGATAAACACATCTAAACAGCACAGGAGGTAATTGAACCTGCAAAAACCCAACAACGAAGCATCAGAAAACATTCCAAATGAGCCTACAAGAGAAGTAAAACATCAAGTAAATCCAATTAAGTCAAATGCAAAATCAAAATTTCACATTTAGACCTTCAAAAATGCTCACTGTCTCCCGAATGACAAAACACAGAGAGACAAAATTTCGTACGAGCCAGGAATAGCTCTCGCACAACAAAACAACCCCAAACGACAAAATATTGGCTTTCGCAAGACAAAATGGTCTTTTAACAGACCTTTCGTACGATACAACGGTGCGTCCCGAACGATAATTCTAATGACCTTAAACGATAAAATAAATTTTACCAGTTACTCGTACGAGACAGGATCCTGTCTCGCATGATAAAACGTGAAACCCGACCCCACACATGTGAAAAACTTGAAAAATGAGCAAAAAAAATCAAAATTGAAAACATAAAGAGGCTTAAGATCGATCACTTACTGCTGGCTCATAGTATCGGGGTCGATTATGTCTTCTTTGGTGCTCAAATCGATGCTGACGAGTAGGGACCACCATTTTCTTCGCCAAAAGCTTTTTGAATTTTCAAACTTGGAGGGTTAAAATGATTTGAAAATGACACTTTCGTCCCATATATAGCCAAAAACCTAATTTTTCAACTTGTTCTAATGGACATGAAAATTGTACCCTTAGCTAATTCGCCCACTCTGATTCCATTTTCGGGATCGAAATCAAAATTTGAGATCATTTTGCTAGTCAATTTCACAATTTTGACCGCTTAGCACTCTTTTCATCACATGCTCATTTTCTTCAAATTGGGCTCAATTTCAATTCTACACATCAACTCTGCGCTCAATTTCATCAATCAAAGCCGAATTTTTCAAATATTCCTCAGAATCAATTTGTGCTCAAATAACTTATCATCGTCAACAATTGCCTATAATCATCAATCCCTCGTTATCTTTCGATTTTGCTCCCAAGGGGGCATACTCACGACCTTATGACCTCACATCTCACAAGTTGATAAATTTTTCAAATCTTCATCAAAAGTCAAGCAAAATCTTTTTTAAAAAACTAAAGAAAATCAATTCTTAGTGCTAAGGGGCATCTCAACTTCATCGCTTCATATCAAGTTGAGATCTCTCGATTATCTGAATCGAATCAATCGCTAGGGGCATATCAGTTTCATTGCTTCAAATCAAGCTGATATGTGTCCATCATCTGAATCAATCTCTTAACGTTAATCAGTTTCATCGCTTCAAATCAAGCTGATTATTCGTTTAAACTCAATCAAAAGTTTAAAGAGTATCTTTGATCACACTCAATCTAAGCAAGTGTTCAGTATTCATTTCTTGATCAAGCTGGACAGTTTATCTTCATCGTATCTTGATCATTCAAGTTCAAGATCGATTTTTATCATCACTCACTGCATCTAAGTTCAATCAAATTCTAGATCAGTAAGATCCACTTCTTGATCAATCAAGTTCAAGTTCGGTATCTTTGTTTCTATTGTTCATCAGTTCAATCAAGTTTGGGAACGGTATTGCTTTAATTAGACTTCATTCAGCTTTGTCGCTTCGAATCAAGCTAAACACCTTTCTCTTCATCTAGTTCGTGATCAATCAAGTTCAGAACTAGCATCTCCTAGACATCACACTTTCTTTGAACTAACGCGCTGCTCGCACATTAATTCAAAGAGGGGAAAATGTAATACCCTAAAAATGGTCATCTAAACCATGGGCCCCTAATCTCGACAACATCACCAAGGTCCTAACCAAAGGTAATTAAATCAATCTTGAGCACATTATTAATTCTTTAATCATCAAATATCACATGGCAAATCAATTACTCAATATTAATTAAATATTCATTTAATTAATAGAATCATTTCCAAGAATATCATTTTGATCAATTATCCCATTTTAATTTATTAAATATCCTTGCATATTTAATTAATTAATTAATTGCCATTTAATCATGCAAAAGGAATTAATTTATTACAAAAGAAAAATTAATTACAAAACAAGAGTTGAATTGAAATTAAATAAAAGAATTGAATTGAGAAAGAAACCAAACTTGAGATATTATTTCTTTTTCTAAATTTAGAACTTGAAATTAGAAAAGCAATTAAATTGAATTATGAATTATTCTCTAAAATTGGAACTCAAAGCTTTTCAGAAAAAGAAGTTCACTTGCATTGAAAAGACTCTTTTCTTGAATAAATAAAAGAATTATCTATTTTTATCACAAATGCATGGAATTAATTTATTATTATTTCCAATGCAATTTGGACTTCTAATTTGAATGCATTTCAATTAAACTATAATTGGAATCTATCTCAAGGTTAACTTAACCTGATTTCTCAATTATTTTCAAGTAATTCTAAATTGAGCTTTTCTCTTGGTAATTCTCTATAAATTCAGTCTTCAGCTCTCATTCCAATTTACCCCAGAGATTTTTGAGAACACGCTTGGAGATTATTATCACGCTAATTTTGCTCTAGAGTCATTGAAGATTATTGTTCTTTTTAGATTATTTTCATCCATTTTATTCATCTATATTGCTTGAATTGATTATTTTGCTTGAATTATTCATCCATCTTGTGTCCATATAGTTAATATCATGTAGATTAAATCTGTCATGCCCAACTTTTGGGCACAAACGGAATAATTTTTTATTTTTATTTTTTTGATACTTAGCATAGTACGACCTAACCTAATTAAATTAATGCAAACTAGTTTGGTCTTAACTAAGTTTTCAAATAAGTCAAGCAACTAAATTAATGAGGCAATAAATAATCTAAGTTATAAGCGAGCTAATATTTCCCCAAAATAATTTTCACTGATCTTCCATTAATAAATAATTACACTCTCTAGCAATTAATCTCAAACTTAATATATAAATTCTAAAATTATTTGACTAATAATCTCTTATAGTTCTTTATTTGCCTAGGGTCTAAATAAGTTGTCCTAGTTATTAAATTTGACAATCCTATTAAATAAAATCTCCATAAATTTAAAATGCCTTAAAATTTAAAATTTAAAATGTATAGAGGGACCAATTTGACCCTACATACCCCATCTTATTTCCCAAGAGTTTAGCCTTCCAAGGAGTTGAAAATCTTCTTATTAAAATTTTATATCTAATTTTAGTTCTAAGATTTATTCTCCCAAGAGTCCAAAATCTTCTTATTGAAATACTTTTTAATCCATTTAATAAATAAAAGAGTATTGCTAAATTTACAATTAACTATTGGGTTTCACAAAAAAAAAATATGGAATATATATATATATTCCCATGAAGGGGGAGTTTTCCTTTCTTTAATTTATAAATATGTTTTGTTTTTTTTTTTTCTAAAAGAAATTCTAAAAGTTCACAACTAACCCTAACTCTTCAAACCACCCAACCCACACATATTTGTTTTAAAATATACCCATGTGTATTTGCCCTAACCCGAAATTAGGGTTAGGGCATGTGTGTTTTAACCTGCATATGTTTTTTTTCCTTTTTGAGTGTGGGTTGTGTGTGTGTGATGTTCTATTTATTTTGTGTGTGTGTATGACTTTTTATTTCATTTATTTTGTGTGTGTGTGTGCAGGTGAAGGAGTGGGCGGCGGCCATGGGAGGGGCGCTTTCTTGTTTCCCATTCTCCCCACGGCGGCACGTGCAGGGCCGAGCCGGGGGTTATTATTTTTTTTTGTTTTATCTTGGCGGAGGAGGAACGAGGCGGAGCGGAGCAAGTAGAGGGAGGCGGTGCGGGAGCGCCGCAGGTTGCGAACAGCACCGCAGGCTACGAACAGCGCCGCCCACCATTTGCGGCTCCCGCAGGCTGCAGATAGCGTCGCCCACAGTCTATGACTCCTACAATCTGTGGACGTCGCCGCCCACAGCTGCGGGTTCCACAACCTGTGGACGGCGCTGCCCATAGCTGCGGGCTCCCGCAGACTGTGGGCGCCGCTGCCCAAGGCTGCGGCCCCCTACATGCCAATTCGAAATTTTTTTAAAACCCCTCCTCTTTTTTTGGTTAAAAATAAAATGCGTAATTCTCTTTTTTTTATTTTTATTTTATTTTTCTATTTATTTATATATATATATATCTATAAATATAAAGGTAAGGCAATATATATAGTTTTAATTTGAAATATACAGATTTCACAAATAATGAATGATATATATATATATATTTATATATATATATTAATGAATGATATATATATATATATATATATATATATATATATATATATATATATATATATATATATATATATATATATATATATATATATATATATTTGAATGGCTTGATTAACAAGCTTATTAGTTTTCTCCCTTTTTTTTTATAAACAGGTTTTCAGAATGCCATTTAAAGGAGTAAAATATATATATATATATATATATAGTTAAATTTTTAAACTATAACTCATTTAGGCCTTCTTTTTGAGTTTATTATTTTTATATTTCCCTAAAATGCATGCAAGGATTTCCTAATGTTATTTGCAGATTGAATAATGGGGGAAATATTTTTTTATTTTTTTAAGAAAAAGGTTGAAGAAATATATGTTGAATATTCTATTTGTTTTTTTTGTTTTAAAAAACAGCTTTCTGCAACTAACATTTACAATGCATCCTAACAGCAACTTAATATATATATATATTTTTTGTAGGGAAAATAAACTAAGACTAAATGCTAATTTTTTTGAAAAGAAATAGACTACTATAATAAGTTTCACTTTTTGCATTAAATGGGAAAATAAATGACTGATTTATTTATTTTGCAGCAGCATAAATAACAAAATAATCATGTAGTAATAAACTAAATTTTATTTTCAGAATACACAAAAATGCATCTACTTCATTTTTTTGTAAAACATGAAGATTTAAATACAAGCTAATATTTTTCTCCTTTCTTTTTGCAAAACTAACCAAGTAGGAAAAATATATATTTCTTTAGCAAAGGTAGATACAAAGTAAATATGAATACAAATAGGTTTGAAAACCCAACAATATTTTTCTTTTCATGGTAATTCGAATAAAATAACTACACTTCTTTTCTTGAAAATAAATACAACATAGCTCACATTCCTTTTTTTTTTATACAAGCTACAACATTGAATACATTTCTTTTTTTTTTTCCTTCAACACTTTTCTGCAACACAAAACAGCAACAAGCTCTTTATTCTTTCTTTTCCCATCCCAAGCAACCTGCAATAAAAACACAACTTGACCATGGAGAGCTCACCTCCCAGCCTAGACTTACTAGAAGCCACCCCCGAGCTTGGAGAACCAAGCACTAGACGGGTTACAAACAAGCAAACAACACAACAAATAGGGCATACACTCAACATACATCTTCCCATCCCAAGCTACACTTTCACCACACTTTGTGATGATCATTCCACGGGTGGAAGTGGACCAAGTACCGTTGGGGAGATTGCAAGCCAAAAATTACAACTCAAGCCACCTCATGGCAATACAAAATACAACAAAGATACATCTCCATACCTTATGCCCCCCAAAGGCTCAAAGGCCATATTTTCTCCCCTTATGACCCCCAAATGCATACACAAGGCTATGCAGCAAGGGTCACAAAGGACACCCTTGAGATCACTCTCCATAAGGAGAGCCTCTCACCCAAGGCTGTCATACTCCTTCCACCCCAAGACCATCCTACTCCCCCAAGAGTAGGAGATCTTGGACACTCCCAAAAAAAAACAAGAACACATAAACCAAACATAGAAATGAAAACTACATTTTTTTTTTCCAACAACAATTTACATAAACACATCTTTTTCAACAAGCATTTCTTTCCTTCAACAAAACAACATAAACAACATAAATAAGAGGAAATAAAACCAACCTTATTCTGCCAATAGATATGTTAGATTTAGTTGGGGATGAGCTGCCCAAATCCACACAAACTTTCCTCCAATCTCTCCCAAAAATTCTATTCTACAACTAATTTTCAAAACAATGCATAATCTCCAACAATTGAGAGTGGGTGATTACTCACTAAGTCCCTAATCCTTTCCTAAGAAGGCCTCTCACACACTTCCCAACCCCTTGGGTGAGGTGAGACTTCCCATTGGTTGCTCTTCCCAAACTCTTACACATTACTAAAACTAAAAAGGGAAAAGGTGAGAGAAGATGGGGAAGAGAGTTTGACATCAAAAGGGAAGGTTGTCTATCCTAGGAGGAACTTTCTAAGTTGAATTTTCGCTCACCTTGGAAAAACCACTTTTTGAGGTGACTAAATAGTCACATGGGAGTAGTCACATGTTTCAAAATACCCCTAACCCATAGGTATACCCTTTGGACCTTTGGAAAAGCCCTAAAACTGACCCTAGGAGTCTATTTAACCCCTTAGAAACCCAACTGAAGTTTACCTACGGGTCAAACCTGAGTTGACCACTCCCAAGACTCCCTACCCAAGGCAAATTTGGGACCACACTCATGTTTTTGAATGGCTTTGGTAGAAACAAAACTCCCTCCAAGAGACAAGTCAAAATCAATGACACTAATCAGCACATGTGTCAAGTGACACCATAAAATACAATATAAAAATCACACATGGAATTTGTCTCTTGTAGGATTACACATATACATAAAAATTAATTTTAACACTCAAGCATCATGCACTTCACAAATAAAATACATTACAAACGGGGTGTTGTCTCTCCAAATAGACAACCCCTGTCTTAACAAACGTACATTGGTCTAGGTTTGGATCTCCATATAAATTCCATGGTCACATGGATAATTTTCCTGCGCATCTCAATTAACACATTAGTAATTCCAAATAACCACAATTATACATAATTAAACACATAGATTTCATTGCACATCAAACACTCATACATTTGGCAACAATAATTCAATATCTCATTCATTCAAATTCGATTCCACATAAGCAATTAACATAATTCTCAAAATTGAACCATTCATAAAATAAGCATCATTTTTCTATCATCAAAATGAAGTCCTGCAATTCCAATAATGACATTCACCATTTCAAAATAATTCTATTCTATCAACATATATAGTTTCATAATCATCATGCATAAAATAAAGCATCAACATATGTCAATGTGATCCAAATCATGGAATCATATAAGTTCTAAATCCATAAAGCATAAAATAAAGCATCCATAATAGTCTCAATATGCAAATAACTGAAAATGTCAAATTGAGTCGGGGTAGGGCCTCACAAAATCCTTCGTCTTGGTGTAGTCTAGTCACTGGTATTTCTTATAACAATCTGAGAGCAATCTTATACTCGCATCTTTTAGAAGGCAACTCGTCGCTTTGTTATGGTTTTTTACTTATTGATTATTGATTACTAACCATGCATATAATGACTTAATTGAAGTGTTGTGCTTGCAGCTTACAGACCACTTTTTCACACACACAATTATAAAGAGCGAATAGCATTGTGGCAATGGATGACTTCTAATATTTCTAGTATCCCTTAGATTTTTATTGGAGATCTCAATATGATATAGTATAAGGAGGATAAGAAGTGGGGTAATCAATTAGGTTGGAAAGGGAATGATATTTTTTTTTGGTCAATACTAAAGAGGATCCTAAAATCATATGATCCTCTTGAAGAAAGTAAAATACATAGTAAGAGTATTTGGTTTACATTGTGTAATAACCAAGGAGATGGAAAAGAGTTTATTGTAGATTGGGCAAGATGTATGTTAACATAGAGTTGTTTTGTTTTTAAGATAACCCCAATGCAAACTATGTACAAGTAAAGTCAGTGGCTATATCGTATCATCGCCCAATTGAGGCAAATATTGTGCTAAAAGATAAAAATATTAATAAGAAGGATATAAGGGGTGGACTATTTAAACTAAATGTGGACCTGGTCAAGCAACAAGATATTATTGATGGTATCTATACTCTTATAACCCTTTATAAAGCCCTAAATCATAAAGAAAACCCAGTGATATATTGGAATAGATTGATAGATAATATGTAGAAACTTCTGAGGAGAGTGAGAAAAAGAAATGCTATTACTAGTAGGAAAGAGGAATGTTTGTTTCAAGTGGAGTTGATTGATATTGAAGACAAGATTCAAAAGAATCCAAATGATGTAAAATTGAATATTAAACTTAAAGACATGACAACATTCATTAAGGAAGTTTCATACCAGAAGAGTACAAGGGGCTAGAGTGAGGTCAAAAATAAATTGGGTGAAGGAAGGTGACAAAGGGTCAAAAAAAATCTTCAATATGCTAAAAATCAAACAAAGTAGAGAAGCAATAGGTCCTATTTAGGATAATAACCAATGGTTGCATGAAAATAAAGGCATCATCAAAAATTTTCATGATTTCTACAGGACTCTATTTATTGTTGATGATAAAAAAAGTAGTGTCTCAAGATGCGCAAAAATTATGCATAAGAATGATTCCAAGGAAACTCACTCCAAGTATGATGGAACATGTTGGGAAGAAGATCTCCAAAAGTGAGATTAAGGATGTTATCCTCTCTTTCAATAATGGGAAGTCTCCTGGAGGTGATGGCCTCCCAATTGAATTTTACAAGGCTAACATGATATGGGTAATAGATGATTTGTTTGAAGTCTATAGTAATGCATTCAAGATTGGTACCTTGGGGAAGGAAATAAATAAGGGTATAATAAAACTTTTGCCCAAAGGAGACAAAAGTAATATTAGAAACTAGAGACTAATAAAGTTTTTGGATGTATCCTATAAGATTTTGACCAAACTGTTTGCTAGAAGACTTACTGACATTTTTCCTAGCATTATTAGCCCGGCTCAAACAAGCTTTATCAAAGGTCGATACATTCTTGAAACCTTAGTAACTAGTTGGGAAGGAATAAGTTGGGCTAAGAGAGTTGGGAAAAATGTGGGTATCTTACTACTATATTTTGAGAAAGCCCATGATAACGTAGAATGGTCCTTTATTCTTAAAGTTCTTAAAGCTATTGATTTTACTAGTTTGTTTTGTAGAATGGTGGATGTTCTTTTTAAGGATGCAAATGCACATGTTGAGATCAATGGTCAGCTATCTGAAGCCTTTCCTTTGGGTAGGTTTATTATGCAATGGTTCTCCTTAGGCCCTTCCCTATTGGTCATTTCCTTGGAGGCATTGCACTATATTTTTATATCTTACCTACTAGGATATAGCCCTCAAGGGATCAAACTTCCTAATGATTCCATGTTACATTCAATTTATGGATGATATAGTTTTACTCCCAATGTTGGATAGAGATGATATGAAAAACTTTAGAAATAGGTTAGAGTTGTTTTGCCTTGCATCTAGGGAAAAAATATCTAAGTCCAAAGCCATCCTTCTTGGTTGGAATAATGAAGCTCCAGAATGCTTAGTACGATTTAGTTGGCAATGGGGTGACCTGAAAAAAATTGTTAGATATCTTGGCATTCCTTTCTCCATCTCCCCCACCCTACCTAACATGTGGAACTAGATGTTTATTACAATTGAAAAGAAGTTGAATAGATGGAACATATCCTACCTATCCCGTGCTGACAGAGTCTAAGTTTGTTAAAAGATCCTCTTTCATTATTCTATTTACGACACATCTGTGTGGTTTTTTTCTAGTTATCAAATGAATACTTTTCAAAAGGTTATTATGAGATATCTATGGTTATATGGGAAGAGGGTTAAAAGGAATCATGTGATCATATGGGAGTGGTTTTGTATGAACAAGGAATATGGGGGATTAAGACTAAACGGTTATAAACCCAATGTATAGCACTAGCTACGAAATGTATTGTGAAAGATTTGGAGGGCAATAAGCCCTAAAAAATCTTAGTCAGAAAGAATATTTTAGTAGTATGCCCTAAAATTGCAAGGAAGTGGGATAACATCCATATTGTTGACACCCTTTTCTCTTAATATAGCATTATGCCTTCAGGTTATGTAGTCGCTCATAACATTTGGAGGGCTTGGGAGACATGCAAAGGTATGGTAAGATGCAATGATTATATGGTTTATAATCAAGGTATAATAAGTGGTTGCAGATCCTCGTGGTGTAACATAATGCATAAGGGAAAACCTCTAGCTTTGTTCTCTACTAGGAAATGGAACAACCTTGGTATCTCCACATTCAAAGACATTTTTTGCAAAGGAAAACTAAAAAAATGGGACACATTATAGGAAGCATTTAATCGGTCTTGTAATGATAAAAGAACATTTGTAATTATAGAGAAGAGTGATGTTTTTAAAGCAACCTGTGCAAATAAAAGATGATAATGAATGCCTTTCTTGTGCCAAATGGGCATATGGTTATCCTTTTTTGATGCTTAAAGAAATGTCTATATAATATCTTAGTCCATTTTGATTGTATTATTGAGCATGTTAATATAGTTTGGAATCTAAATTGAGAAGTTACAATGTGGTCCAAATTCTTTTCTAATTGTTGGTATGGTCTGTCTGATCCTCAAAAAAATTGCTTTAGATGGAAAATGATGATTAAAAAATTACCACTTGATGATAGGTCTACCATGTGTCTTGTGTGTGGATGTCCTGAAAATTATATGCATATGTTCTTCAATTGTCAATATGTAATCTTTCACTGGTCTTTGTTTATGAGTTAGATTGATGGCTGGACAATATGTGATATGAAATCTTGGTCTGAAATTGTAACTAGTCATGTTAAAGGGCTTAAAAAAGGCATAATATGTTTTGGTTTTGTATTTCTACTGAAATATTATGGTTATTGTGAAAAAAGTGTAATGAACATCTTTACCAAGGCAAGGATACAGTTCTTACCAGGTTTTCTCTTAGACTCACATGCTTATTGATTATTGAGCGGGTCACTCTAACACTGAAATTACCGGAAAATTTGATTAATGGTAGTGATAGAAAATGGCTCATCCTCCTTGTTCAAAGAAGACATAAAGGAAGAAAATTATTGGCCTCAAGTCTTGAGATGGGTGAACATAAAATTCCAAGAATAATATGTTGATTTCCAGAATGTGTACATCAAAGAGAATTAGTATCAACTTAGAAGGGATGCAATGGTTAGATACATGGAAGTCTCCTACAAAAAAATTGACACTACAAAATGGGCAAGGAGTTTCCCTCCACTAGGAACGTATGAATCCTTCAAGGAAAGTAGGGGACAACCAAAGCATCAAGACAAAGGTTAAAGGAAGGGTAAACAGGTGGTAACCAATGAGGCTCAACCAGAAGCAGAAGAAAAGGAGGATCAACAAGAAGAGGAGGAGGAACATCAGGGTGAGGATGTTGATTAGTCGACTAAAGAGGAAGGACAATGAGAAGAATATGAGGAACATATGATGAAGATGAAGTAGGTGATTCAGAAAAGAAAGTGGATGTTGTTTTTGAGTAGGAGGATGATGTTGAAGGGAGGATGGATGATGTTGATGACATGGAGTAGGACAAGAATGATGACTAATAATGATAATATGTGTTTTTTTAATTATTTTCTTGATTTAATTTTCTTGCATATAATTCCCCAAAAATAAAATCTAATACCAATAGCTCAAACAAGGGGCATACCAGAGAAATATGGAGAGGGTGGTGTTGTTGTCAAAAGCAAGAGTAGAAGCAAACACAAAATTATAAGAAGAGGAGGTGGGGAGATGACATGATGAAATCAGAGTGCATGGTGTGGTGGTGAGTGGTGTGTTGGGCGAAGTGTTTTGTGTGATAATGCACACATTTATATTTGGGATATTTAATTAGTACAAAAGGAGTCAAAGTGAGCCAAGATAGTATTTAAGCTATATTAGGTTGGCCACCACTTAATACTTTAATTCATCTAAGGGGATTTCTTCAAGTTGTTTAGTTATTAGAAGAGATTTGTTAAGGGGTTTTCATAGTTGGTGGCACCCTTAATAGATTTGGTCAAGAAAGGATCCTTTATTTGGACAAAGACAACACATCAAATATTCAAAAAGCTCAAGGAGGTAATGAGTTCTTATCTAATTTTAGCATTTCTTGATTTTACTTAGCTAGTTGTGTAAATATGTGATGCTTTTGGTGAACGCATTGGAGCTATCCTAATGCATAACAAACATTTTATAGCTTTTGAGAGTAGGAAGATCAATAGATAAAAAGAGGATTTTCTATTTTATTATAAGGAGATGTTAGCCATTATGCACGCACTAGCTAAATTCAAACAATATCTAGTAGGGAATAAATTTGTGGTGAGAATAAACCATAATAGATTGAAATACTTTAATAACTAGAAAGATTTGAATGAAAGAGATCAAAGTTGAGTTAGCAAACTATAGGCCTATTATTTGGATATTGAATATACGAAGGGAAAATGAATGTAATTATTGATGCTCTATCTAAGAAGCCAACTTTATGTTCAATGGTAGAGATTTATAATGATTGAAAGGCTCATCTCTTGGTAGAGTACTCCAAGCATTTATTTTCTTGTGATGTCATGGAAGGGAAAGTACAAGATAGGTTCAAGATAGTAGGCGATCTAATTTTCTACAAGAATAGGATTTACTTAGTACTAGAATCCAAGATGAAAGAATTGATTTCAAGAACTATTCATGACACACCTCTAGCAGGGTATCCCAACTAATTTAAGACTTACAAATAGGTCAAGGAGATATTCACATGAAAAGGAATGAAAGATGATGTATTGAGCCTTGTTAAAGAGTATTTGATGTGTTAATGAAATAAGTCAGAGAATTACTTTCCGGTGGGATGATTGCAAATCTTGCCATTTTAGAGTAGAAATGGGAAAGCATCTCAATAGATTTCATCATTTCTTCCACAAATATAGGGTAAAGATTGTACCTATTTTTTGATTATGGATAGGCTGACTAACTATGGCCACTTCTATGATATATATTTACATTTTAAGGTACCTCAAGTTGTAGATTTCTTTTTACAGAGGTGTTCAAACTCCATGTGATACCTACGATCATTGTTGAAGTGATTAGGGTAGCAAGTTTCTTATTGTGTTTTGGTAGGAACTTTTCAAATTGATGGGTACTAGGTTTACTTTGAGAACTAATTACCATCCATAGATATATGTGTAGGTTAATATTTTCATTAAGTGGATAAAGGGATATTTGAGGAACTATATGGTAAGTCAACGAAAAGCTTGGATTAGGTGGTTATATTTAGGTGAGCACTGTTATAATACCATGTGCCACATGTCCACTGACATGACTTCAATCAAGTAGTTGCATGGATAATGATGTGACATATTTTGTGGATTTATTCATTACTGATAGTAGGGTTTCAAATCACAAGGATTGTGTCTAGGGGAGCCAAGACCTTTTTAATTCACTTAAAGAGTCTTCTGTAGGCTCAAAATTAATGAAAGACGTATAAATAAGCATAGGGTGGAGATATCTTTTGAGGTTGATGACTTGGTCCTCTTGTGGTTGCAACCCTACAAGCAATCTTCCTTGAACAAGAGTAGAGTAGAGAAGCTAAAGCCATGATTTAATAAGCCATACAAGATAGTGAGGAGGATAGGCAATGTTGCTTATGAGTTGGATATATCAAAGCAGAACAAGATCCATAATATGTTTCATGTTTCATGTTTCATGTTTCTTGTCTAAAAAAGGTACTTGGGTAGCACATTTCACTCTATTCTAAACTATCATAGTTGGATGAGGAAGGTAAATTAATTTTAGTAATCAAGGATATTTTAGATGTATGAGAAAGAAAATTGAGAAATAGACACATTAGAGAGTATTTAGTTTGTATGAAGGATTTCCCTCTAGAAGTGGTCATCTGGGAAGGAGAAAAAATATTGCAACGTCTAAATCTACAATTTATTGAGGCCAAGTGATTTTGAGGAGGGATGACTATAATTTTCTCCTTGCAAGCATAAGCGATTGACAAAGATTGTTAACCTATTTTAATTCTCCTAGGCTTTTTGGGGAGGTAAAAAGGAATTAATTGTACAAAATTATTTTTTGACTAATTCACATTTAATTAGTTATTTTTATTAAGTTGCACAATTAAAATGAAAAACTGATTTTTGTGAGGATGTAATGATATGAACCAAATTTTGATGCCAAAGATTTTACAACTTTTCACAACTTTGTTGCATGGACATTCTTTAAACAATTTATGTGCACATTGATAAAAATAAATTTCCAATTGCAATATTTTTGTGATGTTTGGTTTGAAGGATTGGTAACACAATGACCTTATATAAAAATTTATAAATTATACTAGGCATTCATAGACAAGATAAATAATAGTTTGTATTTATCAAAATGATTGATAAGATTCATATTTAATACAAAAATCTATTGCAACAAATGACATATTACTAAGATAAGCATCTATGAATTTTTAACATCAAAGAATTGCAATAAATGTCTTTTTGTGTGAGTTGGGAATAACAACCCAGATCAAGGATTTATTATTTGTGTCCAATAAGAATTAGAGTGGACAACACCGATGTTTTGGAACTCACAACCTTTATGCCTTAGCCCAAACGAGATGCTAAACCCTCATTTTAGGCTTGAATGAGACTCACACCAACCATGAACAATTTAACACCCAACACAAAGAGATTTTGCATGCTCAACAAAATAGGAATGGCATGCCAACATATAAATCCTCATGCCGAATAAAATAGACTTTCATGACCAAAAAATAACTAATACTCCCAACAAAGGAAAAGTCATTGTAACCCACAAATTTTTGGAATAATACGGCACTCCAATGCTGCAAGGAAGGTCAATCGGCTAAAGAGAGCTTAGATTCCTTAAATCTGCCTAAGACCTTCATGTATAGCATAAAGTCTCCATTCCATAGTGTCTCACATCCATTTCCTAACTTTCATTGAGATTAATTTTTGAAATACAATGAAAAAGATAAAATTTTACCCAAGAAATGGAGTAACTATAATTTTATTTGTCTATGAACTTACAAAAAAAAACACTCTTCATTTTTTCACTGGCATGAAACCTATGTATTAGTGTATTAGAGGACACTAAAATTTTAGTAATCAAAGAAAATAAATGAAAAAGCACTAGTTTAAGGAGTGGAAATAGTGGGAGCTAGCGCGAACATGAATCCAATTAGTGAAGCAGATGGCGGTGAGCGGGAAAGGGTGTGTAGGAGGCATAGGCATGCTAGGGTTTCGATGGTTGAAGACCCAAGAGAAGGAGATGAAGATGGTAAAGTAGATGGCATGGGTATAGGTCTCTTCTCTTTGGCCTATGCTCGACGATCCTTTTGTGCAATTTCTTGCGTGTGGCGAGTGCCTGGGCTGGAAGTGGAGGGAAGGCTAGTGTGGTTTCCCTAATCTCTTTCTTGATGAACGGTTGTAGGGATCTCAAGGGTCTATTTGGTGTCATTTTGGGTGTGGTGGCCTCTTCCATGTCAGATCTACTTGTGTGGCCCCTTTCGACGGTGTGTGGGTTCGATCTCAGGGAGGACAGTGACTTCTCCTCACCCACCTTAGCTATATCGTATGCTTGTGATGGCGGGGGTTTGGCCTTGGGGTACCGTTGTGGGTGGTTCGCTGCTCTGAGCCACCTCTTCTCTTTTTCTCGGGGAGGTCCCCTTCTTCCCTCTATTTTTTTTAATTATGGATGCAAGGCTTTGCTTGGTCTCGGCAGTGTGTGGGTGTTTTGGCGAGGATCTGTTGTTTTAGGGGTGAGCACACCCTCTAGTCTTTTCATGTTTTTTCTTTGGTTAGGGTTTCTTCTGCTCCCCCCCCCTCAATTTTATTAGTTCTCTCTTTGTGATGGTTTTCACTTTAGTGGAGGTGGAGAAGCAGTTTTGCTTCTGACTAAGATAGGGTTGTTTGGGCAGTTTGTGGTTCTGAAAGGATTACCTGGTTTGTCGATATGCTTTCCTCTTTATCTTATTGAGGTGGACCTGTCTCCTATTGAAGTGGAGAGTTGGGGTGAGGGAGCATCTCGATTTCCTTTGTTCGTGCCGTTGGTTTTGTTGGTTGAGGCAGCTTGTAAAAACCCTCTTGGTTTCTTATGAAGTAGGTTTCGGGTGTGTCTTCAAACCCCATTTTCTCATACTGTTCTTTCAAGATGTATTGTTGTGTTTTGGGCTTTGTATGGTTGTGGGATCCTTGGAAAACCCACTTTCATGGTTGAGGGAGCCAGGAAAAACCCTTTTGTTTGGTCCAGGGGTCGGTTGGATGCTAGAAATTTTCAAGGGCCCAGTTCGCCCAGTGTTTGTTTTTGGTTAGGATCAGGTTTTGTTATTGGTGATCTGAAGACTTTGTTATAGGTTAAGGGAGCTTGGGAAAACCCTGCTTGGTGGTTGAGGATGCCTGTTAAACTCTCGTGTTCTATTTTTCAGATCTATAGTTTGATGTTTTAGATCTGTTGTCTCTACCAGCATGGTTTGTATTGGTTTACCTTTGCTTGATGGCTAGCGTCTGTTTGGTGGTGGCTGCTAAGTTTTTTGCAGCTGCTTTTGCCCCTTGATTTATATTGATTGTTTTGTATTGTGCAGAAGTGGTTGGGTTGCCTACTATCTTTGATGTATCTTTTCGCAGCGTTCCTTTGATGGTTCCGAATTCATGAAAATCTAAGGGTTTCAGGTCCCTTCAAAACCTATTGTACGGGGTTTCTGGTCCCCTCAAAATATGTTTATCTTAATCAAAAATAGTGGGAGATAACGCATTGTTTGAGGGTTTTTTGGGTCTTTGCTGAACTTAGTAGAGAAATGGGGCCATACTCATCGATTTTGAACCTACATGTTTTTCCTTGTTTCTTTTTCCTGCTCAATTTTTTTTGTATTCTTCTCTACATCCCTTTTCAAAGAAACATTTTAGGACTCTTTAAATATTCTCTAAAATTGGTCAGTAAACCTTAACTAACAAGAATAAAGTCAACTTATCTTAATATGGAACCTGGGGGCCAAAGTAGGAAACACACATTTTCTAGTAGAAAACAACAAACAGAAACCCTAGGATTAGGGGGTCCTACTACAAATAGATTTGTGACAACCGATGGATTTAAAATACAAATATCACGTTCCTTATGTTTATGGCAAAAATGGAAGCAACAATATTGAAATACTAAATGGATTCAACCACAAAACCCTAGCCTAACAATCAACAAAAATCCACCATAACATATGAAGATTACCTAAGACAATGCAAATCAAATCAAATCACAAAGATTATACCATCACATGTCCAATAGGGTTTGGATCTCCATTCTTCCTATCTCCATTGATCTTGCTTGATATATTTGCTCTCAGATTTTATGTGTGCACAAGAGCTCAACAAAGAACGGAAATGTGGTTGCAAGTAGGCTTGATCGCATATGAAAATTCGAAAGCGTAGTCGGGTAGAATGATTAGTCGGGGGTTGATAATGAAGGAAGCGTCTCCTTATATAGAAGACAATATAAGAAATGGAGGGATAAGATTGAGAGGTGTAAAAGATAAATGGTCAGCTAGGATTATAGGGTAGGTATAGAAAATAAGAAAATAATGAGAGGGTAGGTAGTGTAGGAATTAAGAGAGGAATGACATGTGTCATAGGTGGAAAAGTTTAATGAATTAATTAAATAAATAAAGATTCATTTAATTAATAGAAGAAGTGGGATAATTAAATAAATAAAAGTATTTATTTAATTTAGGAAAAATGATAATTTAAATATAAAAGTATTTATTTAAATGAGAAACAAGGCTAGAAGAGGATAAATGAATTAATTAAATAAATAAAGATTTATTCAATTAATAGAAGAATTAGGCTTAAAGTAATTAAATAAATAAAATATTTATTCAATTAGACTGGACAATTTTCAGTGTCTACATTTTGCCCCTCTTTGAGACAATGTAGCTTGTCACGTTGTTTCAAAGAAGATAAGATGAACTGATACAAAGTTGCCCCAAGATGGGAATTATATGCCCCCTCGACAGATTGGATGAAAATGTCTGAAAAGTTCGCAGACAATCTCTCGATAAGAAAGAAAGGCTATAATGGACTGACATGATAGGATAGAGTGACAGAGTCACGG
Source organism: Cryptomeria japonica (assembly GCF_030272615.1). Classification (NCBI taxonomy): domain Eukaryota; kingdom Viridiplantae; phylum Streptophyta; class Pinopsida; order Cupressales; family Cupressaceae; genus Cryptomeria; species Cryptomeria japonica. The sequence goes on from NC_081414.1 coordinate 426,317,677, forward strand.
GATAAAGAAAACTGAATAGGGCTAGGGCTTGGGCTAGGGCTAGGGCTAGGGTAGTCTATAAGATAGACTATGAGGGTAAAACATCCTCATTGTCATCCACACATTCAAGATATCAGAGTGCAGAGAGAGCAGAGAGCAGTCAGCAGTCAGTAGCAATGGCTTTGGTGCATAGATTTGATTATGCTTGTCGATTTCAGAGGCTAGCAGATGCATGAGAGTCGGTAAGTACTACAAAAACCTCCTTGTACTTTGGCGCATTAAATGTTGCCATAAATGCATGTTAGGTAGGTAATAAATGCGCTTTTAGGTATGTCAAGCGGGGGAAAAAATGATAAGGTGCATCTGTGTTGGTGCTAGACGCGTATGTGTTTTTGCCAAGCGCGTCTATGAATGCAACAATGTCTATGTTCAATGTGAGCGCGTCTGTGTCTTGCAAGCACGTTTATGTAGCACAGGCACGTCTGTGACGAGCAGAGGCACGTTTGTGTGTTTCAAGTGCGTCTATGCAGAGCAGGCGTGTATGTAAGCGCGTTTGCGTCTTCAAGGACAAATTGACAGTTATGTGATGAACATACGTTGTCAATTGGATAAGTTGCTGAGAGGATACACTCAAGCATGTCCTCTAGGGAAGACTAGGATAACAAATAGGGCTAGGATTGACAATTCTGTGATAGAACATACGTTGTCAATCAAAAAACTACTCAAGAGGATACACTCAAGTAGAGGCCCAGGATAGGATCAAAGAAGCACTTTTTGATGAACAGGGAGTACTACTAGGATAAAAAGGAACACTTTGTGATGAACATGGAGTGCCACTAGGATAGAAAGCAGTACTTTGTGATGAACAAGGAGTACTAAAAAGAGCAGTACTTTGTGATGAACAGGGAATTCTACTACAATAGAAAGCAGTACTTTGTGATGAACAGGAAGTACCACTATGATTAAAAAGCAACACTTTGTGATGAACAGGGAGTGCCACTAGGATAAGAAGCAACACTTTGTGATGAACAGGGAGTGCCACTAGAATAGGAAGCAGTAGTTTGTGATGAACAGGGAGTAATACTAGGATTGACACAATTGATTTGCTTGACTGCAGGAGGACCTACTAATGTTGGAGTCACGGGAGAGATTCCCTTCAACTCAGAGTTTGCAAGCAGAGATGACACTCGAAGAGAGACCACCAGTTCAAGCTATGGGACTGCAACATATTCTGTATGTGCCTGAGTTTCGGGTGAACATGGGGTTGTTGACTACTTTAGCTGAGAGATGGCACTCAGAGACTTGCATGTTTCATTTGTCGATGGGTGAGATGACAGTCACCTTAGAGGATGTGTATAGGATACTGAGGATACTGATCGATGGGGAGTTAGTTCCTTACGATCAAGATGGAGACAAGGATGCACTGAGACGAGTATTCCAGGATCCAGGACTGGAGATGAGGGCAGGACACATAGCTTGGGATACCATGACATGGACAGGATTGGTGCTACCAACGGTGTTGACAGGAGTGATCAGTGGGTTCCTATGTCCGGATAGGGCGACACGAGGGTTGGCAATGGGATGCGGGAGTACACTGGAGACATTGGTGACAAAGCACACCAAGTTTTTCTGGGGACCGTGTCTGCTGGCACACTTGTACTATGAGTTGCATCAGTTTGTATATCATGGTTCAGCAGGATTGGGATGTGAGGTTATGGGCATATGAGCATCTGTCGATTACCCGACCAATACATTTCAGAGGCAGAGGACATGGGTGCAACTATGTTCACTTATATGATATGATTACGTCTCAGCCACAGATTGGGAGATTGGATTATTGGCACTGAGTGATTGACGAGATAGACAGTGTGGTATGGAGGCTGTATCGGGACTGTGAGGAGTGGGAGGATGATGCAGTGGAGTTGTCGTATGTATTCAGGAGCAGGTATCTGATTGGGCGGACTCCATATGTTATTGAGAGGCAGTTGGTAGATAGGGTTGACAGACAATTCGACAGGATACAACGGATGCCACGGGGGTCAGGGATGTATGCACGGATGGTGAGAGATCAGGCGCATTTGGGGCTATTGCTTTCATATGATCAGGCTGTGACACAGCTAGTAGAGATGATTCCCTTGCCTTGGGATATGTGGGCAGATATAGAGGATGCAGGGATGGATGCAGAGTACACTACCTATTGGGGAGAGCATCCATTTCCATGGCTGACAGATCCAGGAGAGCCAATAGATGGAGAGGGTGGAGGTGATGGAGATTATAGTGGAGATGGTAGAGGTAGAGGCCAACGAAGGAGGTGGGGCATAGTAGTAGAGAGGAGAGTGGCTCTAAGGAGAGAGGGTGGAGAGGAGAGACAGGCTCGGTAGGCTCACATAGTGAGGGGTAGAGGTGGATTGCCATTACAGGTGCCAGTAGCACGGGCTCCCAGATAGGAACAGGGATGGGGAAAGGGACAGGAGCAGCCACAAGGACAGGGATAGGGGTAGCCGCAGGGACAGGGTCCAGATGAGGGGGGAGAGGAGGAGGATGAGTTATTATCCTTGAGAGAGATCTTCCTAGGACAGGTAGATGAGATCCAGGATCGGGAGAGGGAGATAGCTAGACTCAGGAGATAGGTGAGGGACACTGAGCGGGAGAGGGATTAGGCTATTCAACGTTATACAGAGGCTAAGACAGCACTGAGGAAAGGGAGGCAGGAAACAGAGGACACAGGGGTCGGATACGCCTATGTTTTGTAGGCAGGGGAGGAGATAGGCTACTGGAGAGATCTATACTATGGATTGGTGCCACCAGATCAGTGGGATAGGAGCTTTCATAGACCATCGTGGATGGCGACGACCTTTAGAGGGAGAGACATGAGAAATGCATCTAGCGGTGGGGTCATGGGTCCTCCACCACCACCAGATAGAGGGGACATGAGAGATGATCCTGGGGTGGGTCCTTCCAGGGCTTAGGCTCCATCAAGGCCAGCCGACTCCAAGGGAGGGAGTTCATCATAGCCTTAGAGGGATCCCTATGTATCAGTTTTATACCATTTTGTATGATGACACCTTCGGGTGATTGTAGCCATATGTATTTTGACATCATTGTATCATGACACTTATGATTTTGATATATATATATGAGATGATTCATCTTTGTGGTAGCTATATACATGTGTACCTATGTGATATTTCTATGTAATGCATGTATCTATGTGATGCTTATGATATCGATGCAAATATGTACATGATGAAATGCAATATTTGTGTCTTTTATGTTTTTATATGTTATGCATATGCAAATGTGAATGTATGAAATGCAAATGAATATGATGAGGATGTAAAATGTGCTAACATGTGTTGTGTGTAGGATGTGATGCAATTGTGATATTTGTATGTATGTATGAAATGCTAATATGTGGTAATGCAGGTGCAAATTACATGAAATGCAAATGTTTTGGTGTGTCATTATACTCAGTCATATGATAGTAGGCTACATGGACTCAAGAAGGATGATGGAGGTCAATTAAGAAAGGGGGATGAAAGATAGAAGATATGGGAGTGAAAGAACTTCTCGTGCTATTATCATCATTGAGATTTATTATGGCAAATAGGTTATGACAATCGAGGTATATGTTCGACCCAGAAAGTCATTGTACCTGTTTGCATGGAGATCAGACAGTTGCAAACAAAGAATGCCGCAATTCTTACTGGACTCACAATGTCCTCATATCCTTGGACAAGTCATAGCATCAGTAAGAGACAATCCACAGACAGCAAAGAAAAAATAGGTGACGATACCCCATCCTCACCTTTCTAATCAAAGACATCCTGGAGATAAAATCTCTAGTCAAAGACATCCTGGAAAAGCTAAAAGACATGTCACCAAAAAGATAAAAATCAGAAGAAAACCAAGACTCGACCCCAACATCCACTGTAGTCCTCAAGTTTAGTGTCTCTTGCCACTTGTATAAGTTGATTTGATTGTGGTCACAATGTTTACCTTCACAAAAGGATAGATAGCATTGAACCATAATGTTGTCTGAGTCTGTTGAAAGATTTGATTTGTTGAAGCCCATTTCTACTGTTGTGTCTCATCTAAAATTGACTGAATCCATGCAACTGATACTTTATTGTGGAGAAGACGAAACTTTATTGCGGATTGGCAATGCAAATGTTGCTTTATTGTGGATTGTGCGTGGATAGACTGAAGAAAATTTGGAAGAAATTGTACTCCTCAAAACATGTGATGCTCTCAGTTCCACACCCATCACTAGATGTAGGATTTGCCTTAGCCACGGATAGGATCTGATTTATTATGGATGGAAAGGGGTGAAAAAGGATTGTTTATTATGAATGGCTAACCAATCTTAGGAAGATCAATAACAAGCCATGATGGGAATGGGTAAGTTTATTATGAATGGATAGGTAGTGAGTGTGTGTAAAGTGAAGGATGAAATGGAATCTTGAAGGAGGGAGGAGCAATGTCTCTACACATGGCGTCGGTGACCCGGTTTTCACCATGGTACTTGCCCAGGGCGCCACCGAAGTATTTTTCACCATTGGACGAATTTATTTCTCTTTACTTTTTTGGATTTTTAAATTTTTTTTTTTGTGTGTCACAAGGCGCTTGTTTGCCAAGTTTTCACCAATTAACAATTTTTTATGTTTTATGATTTTTTTTGTAGTTTTTGATTTTTTATTTTTTTTTGTATTTTTTGATTTTTTTTCGTATTTTTGAATTAGGATACTCTGAAGAGCTATCTGTAAAACCTGTGAAGGTGCATGCTATTGATAGGATCCTCCAAAGGTTCACCCTCTGTGGTTGAGAGTTGGTATGCACTGGATCCATAGGTCGCTATGATGATGTAAGGACCAAGCCAATTTGGTTCGAACTTGCGCTTCTTCTCTCTGTCCAGCTGATTTTTGGGATTTTCCTTGAGAACTAAGTCGCCTACCTCAAATGTGTGAGGATTAACCTTATGATTGTAGTTGCATCATTCCTTGACTGAATGATGTGTAGCTCAAGTGACTGCCTTCCTTGGTAAAGGAACTGAGATAGAATTACTAGCATGTGGACTACACAAGTCCATATGTGTGTCACCTAAAGAAGTTTGGGCATCCCTAATAACAAAGTCCTTCGAGGAAGCTCCATTAAAGGTCCATTGATGTGATGTATCACCAAAAGGGAATGGATGTGTGAAACAAGTGGATGAGTTATGAAGGCTTATGACTACAAAAAGAAGTGAAAGTAGGGTAGCATGATGGAGACTTAGGATCAACAAGTATGCTTTTTGATTTGAAATTTTAGAACTTTTTCCCCTAGTTATTTTGATATTAGGGGAGATCAACTCTTCTTCTTTTTAGCCACTAGAGGAGATTTGCATTCAGACTTAGTAGCCACAATACTAGAAGGTTCACACCCAATTCCTTGACATTGCAAATTGTTTATAGATTGTTCCTGTTGACTGAATACCTTAGGATATATTGGGAGTTGATCAACATGAAAGATATACTCAAAACATCCCAGGTCTTTAACCTTGAATTTTTCTTTGATCTCTACTTGTTTTGATGTAGAAGCTTTCAAGGATTCTGGATCAACATATGTTGATAAAGGAACAACCTCTCGATTGACTGGGATTGTTATTTTTGATCTAGGGTGCAGGTTGTTGCAATGTATGAATGGGTTTGGGTCAGCTTTGATAGTCACTTCAACTCCATTGTGTGGAAACTTGATACATCGATGATATGTAGAGGGAATAGCTCTCATTTCATGAATCCATGGGCATCCTAGGAATATGTTCTATGTGAGATCGAGGTCTAGGACTTGACAATCCATATCCTTCGAAACTGGCCCAACTCTGAGAGGTAAGGTGATTGTGCCCTTGGATGAGCGCTCTTTGTCATCATATGCTTTAATGGTGATTGCATGTGTAAAATTCATAGCCTTTTTAGAATATCCCAATTGTTTAATAGTGCTCAATGTACAAATATTCAGACCGGCTCCTCCATCTATCAGGACTCGTTTTATTTGGTTTTTATGGAGAAAGGCTTCAATATGTAGAGATGCATTATGTGGTTGGCTCATAGAGGCGTCATCAACTTCTATGAATGTAAGGGAGTGTGGAATAGAAAGGTATCCCACCATGGCTTGAAACTGGTCCACATTCAGATCAATGGGGACGGAAGTGTCTCTCAAAGTTTTATCAAGGATAGATTTATGTGCAAGGGATATGTGTAAGAGCTCAAGGATGGAGATAAGCATGGGTGTCTTCCCTAACTGTTCTACAAGGTCATACTCAAGTTTGGTTGATGAGGAAGCAGCGTTTTTAGCTGGAGCACCTTGCAAAGTGAATTTACCTCGATGAGTTGTAACATTACATTCAGAGGTAGGTTCGGAATAAGATCCAATGCCTTTTAGGACAATCTTGGGTCTTTGGGTAGAATTTTTAGGCGTTTTGTTCTTGATGATAATGGTAGAGACAATTATCCATCAAAATGTGATTGACAGTTAAATCATAATTATAGGATGCTCTGGTATAGTTGGCCTGATCATCTGTGGCTTTAGCTTTTTCCTTGTCATGTTTAGGGAATGGTTCCTTAAACATCTCATGTTCTTGATTGGATGAATGTCCTTCAATCTCAATGTCACCTCTATCAATAAGATCTTGTATGATGTTCTTCAGCCGATGACAATTTCCTATTTTATGTCCTTTGCTCTTGTGAAATTCACAATACTCATCATCATTCCATCAATTTGGTTTAACCTTTGGCTCATATGGAGGAAAATCTAGAATTGTTATTATTTTGTTTGCCACTAGCTTCTTGAAAACTAACTCCAGTGGTTCTCCTGATGGGGTGTACTTCCTTCGTGATTTTGAAGTTGTTTGAGTATTCACTTGATTGTTTGTAGAGCTTGATCTGGAAAAAATGATTTTGGTTCGTACTGTATTGGCATCAACAACACCATTATTGACTGTGCTCTTGTTTTTATTCTAAAATCTTGGCTTGTCTTTTCCTTTAAAGTCCTCTTTGTTTTCTTTGAATATTTTGATGATGCCTTGCTCAATTAGGACCTTCTCTATTGCTAAGCCTTTTTCAATGACGTCCTTGAAGGTGGACAAACAAGCTTTTCTCAAGTCATAACCAGTGTCTTTGTTAACATTTTGGGTGAACATATCTACCATTTGTTTTTGTGGAATTTCACAAGAGCGTCTGCTATCTAGATTCCTCCATCTTTGTAAAAATGATGAAAAAGACTCTCCATCCCTTTGTTTGGTATTGCATAAAGTAGTAACTGATATGTTGTATGAGAAATTTTGGATGAATGCCTCTACTAAGTCACCCCATGACTTAATTCTAGGTGGGATTTGGGAGAACCATTCCATAGCTTGATCACCTAAACTCTGTGGGAATAATCTCATCAAATATGTCTCTTCTACTGCTACCTCAATGCAAGCTGTGAAAAATTGTCTTATATGTGCCTTAGGGTCCCCTTTGCCTCTGTACTTATCAAACTTAGTTGTCATGAAATGTGTAGGAAAAGGAGGCATTGGAATGCTTTTGTCAAATGGATAGGGACATATGTCTCTCATTGTGTAAGTTGGCTTCGGTGTATTTATGTCCTCCATTTTCTTTTGTAAGTCCTTAATTTGCTGCTCCAAATTGTTCTTAGGTGGAGATCAACTTCTTGGACCATACCCCATGCCTAAACCACTGGGTGGAGGAGGAGCATGTTGCATAAATGGATGGTATTGATCATACACATGTTCATATGGAGGAGGTCTATAATGATGTTGCGTATAAGGACCACTTGGTATAGAGTCATGATGAGGAATGGAATATCCATTTTGTCCATGTATACCATACTCTATAGGCATGTCATGAGTTTTTTCTAGTGTATTGCCCCCAAATTTGACGTGGGGTTTCCTTGTGTCCAAATTTTGAACATGCCTCTGGATATCCAATTGCTTTGGTGGTTGGTCCTTGGTATTGGTATGTGATTGAGTATATTTTTTTGCATAAGACTTTCATAATGGTCTACGAAGGTGAGTATCATATTCTTGACCATGTGTATGTGGGACCTCAGGTTTTTGAAACAAAGATGATGGTGATTCAGGCACCATATGTGGTCCTCTATTGCCTCCACTATTAGGCCTCCTTTGATCCATGTTGAGGTGAGGTTGTTGCAAAGGTCGATGTTCCATTATTTGAGACATGTCAAAATCATGAGGGATCTTGGCTCCACTTTGTGCCATCACTTGTAAGAAATATTGTCTATCTTTTCTCATGATCTCTTCAAGCAATCTATGAAAATCGGGATCCATGATAGAGTTTTCCACTTCTGTTGAATGTACTAAAATGTTGTCCATATTGTCATTGTGTGTATCATTGTTGTTTGTAGTGTCCATGTTCTCAACATTTGGAATGTTTCTATAAGCATCCATGTCAGGTAATGTAGTATTATCATAATTGAAAAAGACATCATTGTCATACTCATAGGTACTCATGTTTGCGGACTCTTGAGCCTCTTTAGCTTCTCTCCTAGATTTTTGGGAACGGGTTTCAACCATGAACTAGGTATTGACCAAGATGTGGGAGACTAGATGAAAATGGAAAAGTATGGAAGACCAAGAGTTGGATGGAATGTAAATGAATCTGAGGTTTTCTTGCAATGTCCAAAGTGTAAGACCAAGTATGTATGTAGTAGAGTAGGTGTGGCTTCCAAAGAGATGATAGTTTCTCTTGATGAGGTAAGTTGACCTTGACTCTAAGTAAGACCAAATGAGACCCAAAGGTGATAGACCTTGATGAGGGACCACTTAGCAAGATGTTGTTGTATGTAGTGTGTTGACAAAGTAAGATGAGGACAAGCAAGTGACCTTTTGACTCAATTTTAGACAAATTTGAATGTAATGTAAGGTGTAAAGCAATGATGGAATTTGTGAGACCCAAAAATAGGCTGAATTCTAGATCAAAACCCAGGGAGATAACCTAGGAAGCTCAATAAGTCTGAAATTGACTGCTCTTGTTTGTTGGACTGTAAATGTTTTTAATTCTGAACACAGATGTGTCTGTATACTTCACAGACGTGGTTAAATGACACAGACGTGGTTGAACATTGCACAAGCGCGTTTCTGAGATTTTGTGAATTCAATGTTGCTTAAGAGAACACATACGTGTTTCTGCCTTTCACAGACACGGCTAAATTGCATAGACGCGATTCTATGAGACACAGACGCATTTCTGAAAACTGAGAGCAAATTTTCCAATTTGTAAAGTTGTTGTTGTGACCAAATCTGAATTTGTGACTGTTTTTCGTGACAAGAGGACACAATGTTGTTGAAGACTCAATGTTTATAAGTGTTTAGCCTCAAAATGACTCAAAGAAAGTGTGTTGTTTGATGTAAAAAATGTTTTGCATACACTTGAAGACACAAAAGACACAATGTTTTGATGTTTGATTTTGAATGTTTGAATGTTCAAAATAAGACAAGCACAATTCTTATGGTTGGTCAGGACAATAGTTGTTGATCCCACATGGGGTTTCCCCCGAGGCTATGCTATTTAGAGCGGATACTTAGATGCTTGACCCCACTGGCTCCACCCTTGACACTCACTTCTCTAGGGTAGGCAAGCATCAATCCCCATGGCGAACTTTGTATCTCTACTAAGAACTGTATGTGTGTGGGTCGCTCCAAAGGTCTAACCTCCTGCCCCAACAACTAGAAGGATTTTGGCTTTCTAAAACAAAAAGGTGATAGTAAGGGCATCGGCTCGTGTGGCCATACATGCGGCACTTTTAGCTCTGTAAATACAGAAGGCTCCCAGTCGATAGGGGTTACGCCCTACAACTGATCAAATAAATTTGATCAAAGGGGTTTATGGGGAGACATAGTGTCGGTGTGAACTAATCAGCACACGTTACCCATGGCTTTCACCATGGATACAGTTATTTATAGTGGTTTGAAAGAGGTGAGTTTTCCTCACTACCACTTGGGTCGTTCTCTCCTCACTAGTAGTCCTAATGACCACACAGGGAGACGGACCCTCTAGAGATTAAACAAAAAGAGCCTATTGCTCAAGACACAAAAGACACTAGTTCAATTTTAGTGCACCAATTGAAGTGTTTGGTAATCTATGAAAACAAGGCACACAATAAAGATCAAAAGAAAACCCTTGTCAAGGTCTTGCAACAAAGATTTGTTAGTAGTTTGGATTGTTTTAAATGATCACCCCTTCCTGCAAGCACACAAGTTAGGTAAATTTTAGATCCAAAAAGACTTTGTGAAATAGGGGTCTTCGACAAAACAATTTTCTTTCAAGACAAACTACACCAATTTTGTTAACTAGATCACAAGATGTTAGCCCGAAATAAACCAAATCTAAAATCCAAATGACAAAATAAAGCCTCAAAACTGGATCAAAACTAAAAATGCAAAATATGAGACACAAACACGGTTAAACCTAATGCAGACGTGACAGAAAATCACAAACGCATCTAAATTCATTGCAGACGTGCCTAGATCACACAGACGTGGTCCCAAATGCAGACGCGACTGAGATATTCACAAATGCGGTTTTAAATCACAGACTCAACCCTGTAATCTGCAAAATAAGATAAAATGATGCTGAATGCAAACGTGATTACGAAGATCACGGACATGGAATAAAAGCAAAAACGCGGTTACATGATGTGCAGACGCGGAAATGTCGAAAGTTGTTGGAAACATCAGATCTGTAACTTACAAAACACAAAATCTGCAACAAAAAATGTTAAATGCAATAGGGACAAGAGTCCCACCGGGCGTGCCAAAATGTTTATGGTAAAAATATAAACAACAATATTGGAAGACTAAATGGATTCAACCACAAAACCCTAGCCTAACAATCAACAAAGATCCACCATAACATATGAAAATTACCTAAGACAATGCAAATCAAATCAAATCACAAAGATTATACCATCACATGTCCAATAGGGTTTGGATCTCCATTCTTTCTATCTCCATTTATCTTGCTTGATATATTTGCTCTCAGATTTTATGTGTGCACAAGAGCTCAACAAAGAATGGAAATGTGGTTGCAAGTAGGTTTGATCGCATATGAAAATTCGAAAGCGTCGTCGGGTAGAATGATTAGTCGGGGGTTGATAATGAAGGAAGCATCTCCTTATATAGAAGACACTATAAGAAATGGAGGGATAATATTGAGAGGTGTAAAAGATAAATGCTCGGCTAGGATTATATGGTAGATATAGAAAATAAGAAAATAATGAGAGGGTAGGTAGTGTAGGAATTAAGAGATGAATGAGATGTGTCATAGGTGGAAAAGGTTAATGAAATAATTAAATAAATAAAGATTCATTTAATTAATAGAAGAAGTGGGATGATTAAATAAATAAAAGTATTTATTTAATTTAGGAAAAAGGACAATTTAAATAAATAAAAGTATTTATTTAAATGAGAAATAAGGCTAGAAGAGGATAAATGAATTAATTAAATAAATAAAGATTTATTCAATTAATAGAAGAATTAGGCTTAAAGTAATTAAATAAATAAAATATTTATTTAATTAGACTGGACAATTTTAGGTGTCTACACCTTGTTGAATATATTTTGAGAGGAGGGTTTGAGCATCCCTCAAATCACACCCTCCAAATCACAAGATGCACAAACTCAAATCCAAATACCTTCATAGGGAATTTTTTGAAAACATGCAAAACTTCCAAAATACTTTCTCTGGTAGGAGGAGAATAAATTTAACATGTTGTTGTTAAAGGGAAAAATAAAGATAAATTATTGTTGCAAGAGGACTCTAGGCCAAAAGAAAGTAAAAACGAACTTATATCACCTAACAAAGGAGAAAACAATAAAGACCCATATAGCCCTATGATCACTTTGATGTTATGGTCATTTGAGCTCTATGTAAATGAGATCATGAGCTTAAAAAAGAGGATTGAGTTTATAGAACAGAAGGGCAACATGCATATACCAAGTTGTAATAGTGAAAAATTAGGGTTTCCACCAGAAGAAGGATGAAAAACACTAATTTTGTGACTTAGAGACCACTACATTCAAAAAAGGGTCCAACCCAATAGATCTTGTCACAAACCAACAAGGATTAGGACTAAGAATTCTAATTGGATTGAGGTTCAGTTCTATTTTGTGAGTTGAATTACAGAAATTAGGGTAAAAGTGTTGAAAATGAAGGTAAAAATGCGGAAACAGTAAGCTACAGGTGTCGAATTGAGGCATGAACCTGGATCTGAGAAGCATAAGATAATTCAGACTTGTTTCATGAAAAAGCTCCTAAAAAACAAGGACCATTTCACCCATGCCCTGGTCCTCTGAACTTTTCACACTTTAATGACAGATCGATTCGTCGTTGTAAATAATGTGTATTTTGAAGATCGCAACTTTGTACCTGTTTCTTGCACATAGAAGAAGGGGAAATAGGTTGGGAATAGGGGTTTGCCTAAGTCAAACCCTGGTTTAGGAATTAACCTTGAATGAAATATTACAAATACTGAAATAAATGATGGAAAGATATACCTCAAATCTGCAACGACTAATAATGATGCTTTGATTCTTGAATGTAATTAAATATGTTGTATGAAATGGAATGAACATGATAAAACCCTAATCACACACACATGCTTGCATATGAATGATGTAATATTTCTCTACCATAGAGAAATAAAGAATATGCAACCTTCAAGACCTCTAGAGATGCTTGATGATGAATGCTTCAATGATAGATTGCTTAAATGGATGCCTTATGACTCCCCTATTATCCTCTTGTATGATCAAATTAGAGGCATGGACCTCCTTATATACTTGCCCATGGAAAAACACCTTAATTTTTTGACATAGGCCGACATGGAGATTGTCGACCTTCCCAATTAGAACAATCTCGGCTTAAAACTTGAACTCAGGGATTGGACACCTATCTTGAATAGATATCATTTCCATGGTGGAGGTTTCATTTACATGTCAACCCAGGGACGTATTACTTGAAATGGGCCAACACATTTTGTGCACTAAGTTGCAATAAAAGTCATTCTATTCTATTGTAGCAAAGGAAATTACGGAAATTAACACACATAAATTTAATGACTAAAATGCTACAGGAAATCTTAATGTTGAAAGGTAATTCGAGCAACTAACTACCACTAATGTTCTAAGCTGCCAAATAGGAACTACTTTGTTCGCCTTTGGCTATAGGAACAATCACAGGTTCTCGTTCCAGTGGCTGCAGGAACAATCAAATATTAGAACAATAACTACAACAAAATAAAACTAACATAATAAATACATAGGATTGCTCACCAAGTGGGCCCCCTTGGATGAGCATGTCTAGAACTCAAATAGTCTTATATGTTCAAAATTCCATCACTTTATATATCATTCCAAAAGGTGTTACATACTATGAAAGCAGAGAGAATATTGTCTAACTCTGAAAACTCTTTCTAACCCCCATGAGGAGGTCCAGATCTTTATTTATAATAAAACTATAACAAACTACTAACTACCTAAACCATGCCCAAGAGAATAGCCAGAAGTTTTATTACAACAAAGAAAGAGTCAACTGTAAAGATTGTGGGGCATTCATCATTCATAACCAAGAATATAGCACAATGGTTCCTGCTAGATTGTCGCTTACTGGAGACTGTCATAAATAAGTCTTGAACGGCGTCGCTACTCTTCAATTGCTCGATTACCACCTTTCTCATTTCTTTTAATGCATACAATTGCCTTAACTTTGGCTTTAACGGCTTGAAAGGCACGATCCTCCTTTTTGGCATGGTTTGACCACTTCTGCAACTACCTAAGTATTCCTGCATCATGAGTTAAAGCATACAAACACATACGTATCCATTTTCTATCAACCATAACATTCATTCATCCACATAAAATTATCATAGTAATTTGCATAGTTGCAAGTATATATTTAGCCAAAGCAATACGAAGTTTGAAAGGTTCGGTTAATATTCATCATGCATAGGATCAAAAACTTCTAACACATCCTATACCCTCGACATTGTCTAATTATGCAACTTAAACCATGAAAAACATAACATACATGAACACAAAAAGAGCTATTATTTCAGCTCATCATTTTTCCCCCCAACATAACTTCTTGTTGGTCCTCCAGCAATAGGAAAATTCCTCATACGAGCACTAACTTTGAAATCACCAATGGTACCCTGTCTTGTGCCTCCTGTAGCTAGGTTATAGTAAAATCCCTTCGTTTTCTCCAACCTAGTCCATGTGGCTTCTTCTGTTGATTCATCATAGGGATTACCGGTGGCCCTACATCCCATGAGTGACCACATGAGAATGGGCAGTTGAAAGATTAAGGGTAACTAATTGTTCTCTTTTGTTCTGCCCAAGTTGATATATTTGGGGGCTCTTTGTATTGTTGCATGATAATTAGGCAACGAATGGGGCTCAGCCTATTTAAGTTCTTCGGGAAGGCTATTCCATTGTTGGGTCAAATGTCCAGCTACAATATGGCCTTTATTCTCAATTATCTTCTCATATTCTTGGAACACCTCCTCCCTGAGTGGCAGAATTTGGCTCTTAATTTCATATTTATACAACAATTTCTGCCAATCATAGTACAAGAGCCATGGATTTTTGGCCTCAGCCCTAAGTGGTAGTGGAAGGTTAAGCTCCATGTCCCTATGTGTCCTAGACTATTCTCCCAAGTTGATCTCATTTTGTATCTAGGACATTAACACCTTCAAATGATATCTCCAATCTATAACAAGGGGTTCCATTTGGTATCAGAAGAAACGACATAATTATGCAAACACAATTCACACAGTAAATTTTTAATGGTTGCAGGAGAACTTTGATAAGCATGATAAAAATCTTGTGGGGTCTCCAAAGTGGGACTTAAGTCTCTAACAATGCGTGTTAACTTAAAAAATAAGTTTTGTTCTTTCAAATACAAAGCATAAACCCTTGGTAGAACCCTACATTTCATTAATTCAGGAATCATGTCTACCACAATATCTACCTTAATCTATAATTCAACAATATGTCTATCTTTCTTCTCAATTTCCTTTTGTTGTTTATCAATTATCTCATGCATTCTAGCTTTCTCTATCACCTATTCCCTATAAAATGAAAGAGCAGCAGACGGGCTGGTAATAGAAGAGGGAGGCCTGTGAGCAGTTACCTAGGGTTTCAGATGCTTATCGCTTCTCTCTATTAATTGCTCTATAATACTGGCTAGGTTTTTCAATCCTTCAGAACCCTAGCTCCTCTGCGGTTGATTTTCTTGTGGACTGCCATGTACTCGCTCAGGTGACTCAAAAGAAACAACCACCTCTGCACTTTTCTTTGTTGGCAACCTTTGTCTAATCCTACAACTTCTCCTCGGTGATATTTTTTGTGTGGCTATAGGAGCATTGGCCGCATGAGAGTCAGCTGTAGGAGATTCATCTTTCTCTTCTTTCCTCTTCTTGGCCGCAAGAGCAACTTGCGCAACATTTGGTTACTCGGTAATTCCTTCCACTGCAGTTTGCTTCACTTTGCCCTTCTTTTTACGAGCAGCAGCCCTAGTCTAAATTGGGGTTGATGAAGGCTTGACACTTGGTTTTGTTGAGGTTTCACCTATGACCAATGGAATGTTTGTGACAACATGAGGGTCTGCAGTCGTGGAAGCCCTAGATGACGAGGCTCCCTCAATCACCCTTTCTTTAGCTGGATTTTCTCTAGCAACAGGGACATCATTTTCCCCAAATTTGCTAATATCCTCAAATTCTCCCCAGGTCATTTGAGAAACGTCCCTTAGAGAATGTTTGAACAACAATTTAATCAAACCATGATGACTTAGAGACCATGAGCTACCTCTTCATGTTTCTTCAACACTGATGGAAAGAAGGTTGTACAAAATATTTGGCACATTCATTATCCACCCATGCCATAAATGACTTAATAGCTTGAAATGAATGTAGTGCAAATTAGAATATATGCCCTCGCATGTCAGATACTTCATCAAATGCAATGTCAATAACTGCAATGTCTCTGGAAGAGATGTTCTCCTCTCTCCTTGCTTATCCACAATGAGAGGTCAATCCTTTGGATGAGTAAATTTTGTGCGCGTGCTTCAGGCATCTTTAGTTTCAAGAAGCAATTCCCCATCTCTCGGCAACCTTGTAACCTCTGATATTCTCTCTTTTGTGGCCACAACTCATAGCCCTTTAATTGTAGCTTCACCATTGTTGAATGTCTGTGTGAACTCTTGCACAATTTCTTCATTAAAATCTATGAACTTCAATAAATAATCTATCCACCCCCAATTCTGAAAATAAGGTTCACACAATTGATCATTTCGTAAAGTATCATGAATAACAGGTTCATGGTGTATGGGCGCACCTCCCATGGCTACCTAAGCAAAGAAATTCCTGCCACAACCCTGAAAATACAGAATGCTAGAGCACTGTGAGACTTCAACATAAAACTATGAACTACTTTCTCAATTCACATTACCAAATCATATGCTACTGCCTTCTCTATATTTATTACAAATCTTTATTACAAGATATTTCATAGTACCATGTAATAAGAATGGCAGCAAGAAAGTATGTTTGAGAAATATTTCAGGTGTAAATTATTGCGAGTTATCATGTCAATCCTAAACTCTCTTTAAAATGAGTTCAAAAAGTTTAAAATTCACAGCACAAACTCTAACTGACAGGCTTGCATGACATGGGCAAGACGTGCAATCATTAAAACTTGCAAATTTACTAATAACACACCCCCAACCTAAGGTGACACATGAGTCCACACATGTGGATAATGATCTTTACTTGGAAAAATTTATTATGTGAATCACACATGATGATTTTCATAATGAATAAATAAATGCATATTTAAGAAGAATAGATAATATGCGTACCTGGAAATGTGTGAATTAATGCAGTTACTGAATGGTCACTCAATCATTAAATATAGTGGGGTAAAGTGGTATGGAATGAAATGATGTAGAAAGGATATGAGATGACATGAAGATGGATGATTTATTGTGGAGAAAGGTATTTCCACAAGATGTGGAAATATTTATTATGGTTTCATGCAAAGAGTGGTTCAAGATTGTGGGACAGAGAGTCCCCCTGCATGAGCTACAGGAACTGCGGCATGTGACTGCATGTCAAACTGTTGTAGTAATTCCTCTTTAGTGATAGGTTTGTGATACAAGTGCAGTCTATGACTATTGACTAGAAGTTTAAACATAACATGATCTATAGTTGCTAATTGTATGACTCCATTTTGAAAAACTTCAACAACTTCATATGGACCCAACCAACATGTCTACAGCTTGCCTAGATAATCTTTATACCTAGAGTCATATAAAAGTGCCCAATCTCCAGATTTGAATTTGTTTTTCTATAATGTACTTGTCATGCCACCTAGTATGATGATTTTGAACAACTTCTGTGTGCTGGAGAGCCATTTTCCTCACTTCATCTAGAGCATTCAGTTTCATGGTTCGAGCTCTTTGTGCCTTAGATAAATTCATATTCAGTTGTTGAGTTGTCCTAAGAGTTTTATGCTCAAACTCAATGGGCATCATTGCTAGTTTCCCATATACCATTTCAAAAGGAGTAAAACTTGTAGTTTTTCATGTAGTTCTGTATGCCCAAATAACTTCTGCTAGTCTACTTGACCAATCTATGTAGAGCTATTATCTTTTTTAGAATTGCCTCCAGCTCCCTGTTGGTGACTTCTACCTGACCATTTACTTGAGGATAGTATGGGGTAGACTTCCTATGTCTGATATTATACTTATTGACCAAAGTTGTGATTAAGGTGGAGGTAAATTGTGGCCCTTGATTTGTAACAATTTCTCTAGGAACTCCATATCTTGTAAAGATTTCTTCATAGAGTAATTCAACTACCTTATTTTCTCTAGCATGCTTCATTGATTTTGCTTCCACCCATTTTGTGGCATAATCAGTGCATACTAGGATATAGGATCTGGCATTGGAAGGGGGATCAATTGGTCCTATAAAGTCTAATCCTCGTTTGTCAAATGGTGTAACCACTACTTGTGGATACAATGGCATCTCATTAGATTTAGTAGGCCTCCCCATCCTCTGACACCTATCACATTTTCTAGTGTATTTGGTTGCATCTTTATGTAAAGTTGGCCAATAGTATCCTGCATTAAAAATTTTGATTGTTGTCCTCTTGACAGCAAAATGTCCTCCACATGGCTCATCATGTCAAGCATGAAGAATATCATAGGTTTCATCCTCTCTAACACATCTTCTTAGGATCTGATCTGGTCCTGTGTAAAATAAACAATCTACAATCCAAAAGAAATTCAAGCTTTTCTCAACTAAGATTCTTTTCTCTTTTGGTGAAAAGTGAGAAGGAATCTTGTTAGCAGCCAAATAATTTTCTATATCATCATACCAAGGTGTCTGTACATTTATCAAAAATAGGTGTTCATCCAGGAAGGAATCATCTATTGTTGAATGAGTGTCCTATAGCTGAAGCCTAAAAAGGTAATCCGCTACCACATTAGCTTTCCCTGGTTTATCAATAACTATGATATCAAACTCCTGCATCAACAGAAACCATCTGGCCAATATTCCTATGATGGAAGACTTATTCATAAGATATTGTATTGTTGTATGATATGTGCGAACAAATATTTGATATCTTGTTATATAATGCTTAAATTTATTAAGTGCATATAGCACTGCCAACATTCCTTTTCTGTAACAGTGTAGTTGAGTTATGGTCCCTATAAGTTCTTGCTGATGAAATAAATTGCATTTTCTAAATTACCCTCTTTCTGGCCCAGAACATCACCAATAGCATAATCAGATGCATCCGTGTGATTATGAAAGGGAAATGACCAACTTGCGCCATTGAGGACTAGCACCTGAGTCAATGTTTTTTTAAGCTTCAGGAAAGCTTTATCACATGTTGGGGTCCAATAAAATTCAACATCTTTGGACAAGAGATAATATAAAGGCCCTGCTATTTTACTAAAGTCCTTGATAAACCTTCTATAATACCCAACATGTCCAAGAAAACTTCTAACATCCTTTTGCTTGGTTGGAACATAAAGGTTAAGAATGACCTCTACCTTTGTTGGATCAACTTGGATACCAACCTTAGAAATACGATGTCCCAAGACTATTCCTTCCTGCATCATTATGAAACATTTCTCACTATTCAGGGATAGACTAAAATCTTCACATCTTTGCAGTAATTTCTTCAAATTTTCTAATGCTTCTTCAAATTATGAACCATAAGTAGTAAAACCATCCATGTATATCTCCATGCAGTCATTTGAAATATCTGAGAATATGCTAATGACAGCTCTTTGGAAAGTAGTTGGAGCATTGCATAACCCAAAGGGAAGAATAGAGTAAGCCTATGTTCCCGAAGGGAATGTGAATGTGGTCTTTACCTGATCCTCTGGGGCTATTCTAATTTGATTGTAACCATTGAATCCATCCAAGAATGAAAAGTATTGTTTTCATGCCAAGGAATCTAACACTTGATCTACAAAGGGTAATGGAAAATGATTCTTCTTAGTTGTTGAGTTAAGTTCCCTGTAATCCACACAAACTCACCATTTACCTCCCTTCTTAGGAACTATAACTAGAGGTTACACCCACTGGCTATCTGATATAGAATAAATAAATCCAGCATTTAACATTTTTTGCAATTCCTCCTTAACTATTTCTCTTAAGGCTGGATCAATCCTCCTTTGTGATTGTCTAACTGGTCTGCATTCTTCCTTGATATATATCCTATGGGTACAAACTTTAGGATCTAACCCCCTCATGTCTCGGTAGTCCCATGCAAAAGCCTTCTTATAACACTGAATTAGATCAACCAATGTTGCCTTTTGTGCCTCCGTGAGTTGATTATTAATATTTAAATACTTGTCTGAAGCAACTTCTACCTTGGTGGTCAAGTCAATCTAAGTCGCTTTAGTGAGAGAAGAAATGTGGACCTCCTGCAGTAACAATGTGTGCAATATATATGTGGCTGCAAGAAGTTCGGATGAGGAGGGAGGCAGGAAAATTGAGTGCAGGACACATGAAGTTAACTCATGCGACTGGTGTTCAAAGCCATAATGATTTTCTATGATATTGGAAAGCACTCGATCTTCATCTTGAAGTTGTATGAATGGTTCTCTATTTATCATCATGAGGTGACAAACATAGTTAACTTCTTCTTTTGTCTCTTCCCCTACATCAGTCCACACGACCAGTTCTTGATCAAGCTGAGGTTGTGTAGGAGAATAAAGAGCTAATTTCTTAGTGGAATTCCCATCCGAAATAGTCATATCTCCTGACTGACACCCAATGTATGCATCAGTTGTAGCAAGCCAAGGCCTTCCTAAGATGACTGGATATCCTCCCAATGTGGCCTTAGGAGATAATATCATGAAATCTGTTGGATATTTCCAAGAATCCAAAGTAACTACAACATCTACTACCATACCATTGAGTCAGACATTAGATCTATCAACAAGTTATGGGACTGTGGGAGTATGTCGAAGACTGGTTATGTTAAGTTGTTGCATGATGTCCTTAGTCATGACATTAATGGAGGCTCCTAGATCTATTAAAGAATTCTTAATCTGAGTACCATTAATGACTATTCCCACAATAGGGATACCTGGATCAGAGTACTTAGGTATTGTAACCTTGCCCAACATAATATTAGCTAGTTGTCTCATCACGTGGACTATTTGTGGATCCTTCTTTTTCCTACCAGGTTTCCTCAAATATGCTTCCGTAATGACCTTACTATAGATGGGAACATCCTTGATAGCTTGAAACAATGGAATCTTAATGCATATGTGTTTCAATTGATCAATGAGATCAAAAGTTACATCTTCACTTTCCTCAGTCTCCTTAGCTTGTAACCTCTGAGGAAATGGAGGTATTTTATTCACTGAAGGTGAACTTATAGGTTGTTGGGCTTGGGTAGACTAAGCTGGTTGATCTGGTGGGTTATATAATATTGTTTGCTCTGATAGTACTTTAGTAATGACTGGAGAAGATGGATTAGTCAAAGTAGTCCCTGGCCTAAGATGAATATCACTTATATTAAGAGAATATGTAGGGTAGTAGTTAGGATCAACATAATATACTTGTTGTTATGGTTGGGGTTTACTATTTGGATTTGGTATGGGTTGAGATGGCAATTGAGTAGCTTTAGGTGGAGTGGCATTAGGAGCAGGGGGTGGCATTATAGTAGGCTGTTGTGGTTGTTGTGGTGGCCATAAATAAGCAGAAGGCTGATTCGACCACTGTTTTCCCCCTCTCCATTGAGAAGTTGGTTGTCAATTTCCATGTGGAGGCTGCCATGACCCTTGAGGTTGAGACCAATTTCTCTGTGGATGCTTCCATTGGGATGAAGGATTAAAATAATTTGACCATGAACTTTGGGGGTTATACTAATATTGAGATGGAAAATTTCCAAAGTTTTGAGCATATGGAGGTTGCCACTTATTATTTTGTGCATAAAAATTCCCATAAGAACCAACAAAAGCTAATGGATCAGGAGGCACACCTTGTCTTGGGGCCCATGGCCTTCTTTGAGCACCATAGAAGAGTTGTTCATCATCTCCATGTACTGGCTTAAACTCGGGAACATGTTGATAATCAAGATTGGCAACTAACTTACATCTATAGTCCTTCTTCTTATTCCTATAGTGAGGACAAAATTTTGCAAGTATTGCTTTAGCTTCTTCTTGCTTCTTCTTGGCTTGAAGTGTGTCCAATTGAGTGGCCATATTTTTTATAATATCTTCTTTGAAATCCTTTAGAAGATGGCTTAATTCCATTCGAGAAACTCCACTGCTTGTTGTTTATGAAGATATTCCAAGCTTATAACACCTATTCTTCTTGGTAGTGGCCCTAGAATACTTTTGACAAATTTGGCTGATTTCATTCCGTGATGATTGAGTTATATCTCCTCCTCCCATAAGGTCTAGAGCATTCGTGCATTCATCACTGATACCCCTCAGAGATATCAACTTGAGAGATTCTTCATTTAGAGTACTGTGTTTAGACTTTTTGACACAAAATAGAAATCTCTCAAGATAGTCTTCTAGACTCTCATCCTCCTTCTGTGTCATCCTGAAGATATCATCTCCATGGTGATCAGTTCCCCTACAATAATCCTTATATTTCTCAAGAAACAATCATTTTGTTTCCTCCCATGTATCTATTGAGTTGCTCCCTAAGATCATAAACCATCTCAGGGTAGGTTCTTTCAAAGTGGCTAGGAATATTTTAAGTCTATGGGCATTTGTAGTGTAATCATAGCTCCTACAGAGGACATAAATTTGAACAAAATAGTGTCTGGGTCTTCTGTAACTATCCCATAGAACTTAGGCAGAGAAGAGGTTGGAATGTTCTTGAGGTTAGCATTATCATGCAGATCAAAAATGGGAAATTCAAATGTTGGGTTAACAGGTGGATTGCCGCCTCTTGGAGGTGGAGGATTACCTCCACCCCCTGGTGGATTAGCTCCACCTCCACATCTTACCATTCGTCCTTGGTAAACATATTATGGATAATGATCCTCTTCAGGTGGTCCAAAAAGAAAATGATGGCCATTTTTTGGAAGTTCAAATGCAATATAGTCCAAATTATTTGGGGCTTGATAAAGTGCACCAAAAGCATTTACATCGGGTGCTTCTATCGGGGTGATTAGGAAGAAATCTACCACGGGCATCTTTGCTTCTTCTATGCATGCAGATTTAGAAAAATTATTTGATGACTTATCTTAAATTATGAAAACACTCAATCACTAAAAACTAAAAGCTCATGGTTGTGTCAGGTTCTTAGTTTGGCACCATCCCTGGTAATGGTGCCAAAAATCTCGACCTTCCCAATTAGAACAATACCTCGGCTAAAAACCTGAACTCGGGGATTGGAAATCTATCCTAAATAGCTTTAATTTCTATGGCAGAGGTTTCATTTACATGCCAACTCAGGGACGTATTACTTGAAATGGGCCAGCATATTTTGTGCACTAAGTCCCAATAAAAGCCATTCTATTATACTGCAACAAAGGAAATTACTGAAATTTACACAGAAATGTAATGACTAAAATTCTATGGGAAATCTTAATGTTGAAAGGTAATTCAAGCAACTAACTACCACTAATTTTCTAAGTTGACAAATAGGAACTACTTTGTTCACCTTTAGCTGCAAGAACAGTCACAGGTTCTAGTTCCAATAGCTACAGGAGCAGTCAAATGCTAGAACAACAAC
Organism: Cryptomeria japonica; assembly: GCF_030272615.1. Classification (NCBI taxonomy): domain Eukaryota; kingdom Viridiplantae; phylum Streptophyta; class Pinopsida; order Cupressales; family Cupressaceae; genus Cryptomeria; species Cryptomeria japonica. Next base: position 426,340,930 of record NC_081414.1, read on the forward strand.
TACAAAAAAATAAAACTAACGTAACAAATACACATAATTGCTCACCAAGTGGTCCCCCTTGGATGATCATGTCCAGAACTCAAATAGTCTTATATGTTCAAAATGTCATTACTTTAATATATCATTCCAAAAGTTGTTACATACTATGAAAGCAGAGAGAATATTGTCTAACTCTGAAAAATCTGTCTAACCCCCGCGAGGAGTTCCATATCTTTATTTATAAGAAAAATGTAACAAACTAATAACTACCTAAACCATGCCCAAGAGAATAGGCGGAAGTTTTATTACAACAAAGAAAGAGTCAACCACAAAGATTATGGGACATTCATCATTCATAACCAAGAATATAGCACAACAGTTCTTGCTAGATTGTTGCTTACTGAAGACAATCATAAATAAGTCTTCAACTTCTTCGCTATTCTTCAGCTTATCGGTTACCGCCTTGCTCATTGCTTTTAATGCTTACAACTACCTTGAATTTAGCTTTAACGACTTGAATGGCACGATCTTCCTTTCTAGCATGGTTTGACCGCTTCTACAACTACCTAAGTATTCCTGCATCATGAGTTAAAGCACACAACCACATACGTATCCATTTTCTATCAACCATAACATTCATTCATCCACATATTAAATTATCATAGTAATTTGCATAGCTGCAAGAATATATTTAGCCAAAAATAATACAAAGTTTGAAAGGTTTGATTAATGTTCATCATGCATAGGATCAAAAACCTCTAACGCATCCTATACCCTCAACATTGTCTAATTATGCAACTTAAACCATGAAAAACATTGCATACATGAACACAAAAAGAGCTATTATTTCAGCTCATCATTTTGCCCCCCAACCTAACTTCTTGCAAGTCCTCCAGCAATAGGAAACCTCCTCACACGGGCACTAACTCTGAAATCACCAATGGTACCCTGTCTTGTGCCTCCTGTAGCTAGGTTTCAGTAGAATTCCTTCATTTTCTCCAACCTGGTCCACCTAGCTTCTTCTGTCGATTCATCATAGGGCTCATCAGTGGCCCTACATCCCATGAGTGGCCACATGAGAATGGGGGGTTGAAAGATTAAGGGCAACCAACTGTTCTCGTTTGTTCTGCTCAAGTGGATATATTTGGGGGCTCTCTATATTGCTACACTATAATTAGGCAAGGAATGGGGCTCAGCCTGTTTAATTTCTTCAGGAAGGCTATTCCATCACTGGGCCAAATGTCCAGCTACAATCTGGCCTTTATTCTCAATTAGCTTCTCATATTCTTGGAACACCTCCTCCCTGAGTGGAAGAATTTGACTCTTAATTTTAGATTTATATAATAATTTATGCCATTCATAGTACAAGAATCATGGATTTTTGGCCTCAGCCCTAAGCGGTAGTGGAAGGTTAAGCTCCATGTCCCTATGTGTCCTAGACTGTTCTCCCATGCTGATCTCATTTTGTATCTAGGAGATTAACGCCTTCAAATGAATGTCTCCAATGTATAATAGGGGGTTCCATTCGGTATCAGAAGAAACAACATAATTGTGCAAATACAATTCACACGGTAAATTTTTAATGGTCGTGGGAGAACTTTGATAAGCATGATAAAACTCTTGTGGGGTCTCCAAAGAGGGACTTAAGTCTATAACAATGTGTGTTAACTTTAAACACAAGTGTTTCTCTTTCAAATAAAAAGCATAAACCCTTGGTGGAGCCCTAAATTGCATTAATTCAAGAATCATGTCTACCATAGTATCTACCTTAGTCTACAATTCAACAATTTATCTATCTTTCTTCTCAATATCCTTTTGTTGTTTATCAATTATCTCATGCATTCTAGCTTTCTTTATCTCCCATTCCCTATAAAATGAAAGAGCAGTAGAGAGGCTAACGTAACAACAACTACTACAAAATAAAACTAACGTAACAAATACATAGGATTGCTCACCAAGTGGGGCCCCTTGGATGAGAATGTCCAAAACTCAAATAGTCTTATATGTTCAAAATGCCATCACTTTATTTATCATTCCAAAAGTTGTTACATACTATGAAAGCATAGAGAATATTGTCTAACTTTGAAAACTCTGTCTAACCCCCACGAGGAGGTCCAAATATTTATTTATAAGAAAAATATAATAAACTACTAACTACCTAAACTACACCCAAGAGAATAGGCGGATGTTTTATTACAACAAAGAAAGAGTCAACCACAAAGATTGTGGGACATTCATCATTCATAACCAAGAATATAGCACAACGGTTCTCGCTAGATTGTTGCTTACTGCAGACAGTCATAAATAAGTCTTCAACCGCTTCGCTATTATTTAGTTGCTCGGTTACCGCCTTGCTCTACAATACTGGCTAGGTTTTATAATCCTTCAGAACCTTGGCTCCTCTACAATTGATTTTCCTATGGACCGCCATGTTCTCGCTCAGGTGACTCAACAGAAACAACCACCTCTTCACTTTTCTTCATTGGCAATCTTTGTCTAATCCTATGACTTCTCCTAAGTGATAGTTCTTGTGTGGTTGTAGGAGCATCGATTGCAAGAGATTCGGCTACATGAGATTCTTTTTTCTCTGCTTTCCTCTTCTTGGCCGCAAAGCAACTTGTGCAACATTTGGTTGCTCGGCAATTCCGTCCACTGTAGTTTGTTTCGCTTTGCCCTTCTTTTTATGAGTAGCAGCCCTAGTCTGAATTAGGGTTGATGAAGGGTTGACACTTGGTTTAGTTGAGGTTTCACCCATGACCAGTGGAATGTCTTGAGCAGCAGGAGGGTCTGCAGTCATGGAAGCCCTAGATGACAAGGCTCCCTCAACAGCCCTTTCTTGAGCTGGAATTTCTCCTGCGATAGGGACATCATTTTCCCCAAATCTTCTAATATCCTCAAATTCTCCCCAGGTCATTTAAGAAATGTCCCTTATAGAACATTCGACCAACAATTTAATCAAACCATGATGACTTACAAACCATGATATACCTCTTTGTGTTTCTTCAACACTGATGGAATGAAGGTTATACAAAATATTTGGCACATTCATTCTCCGCCCATGTTGTAAATGACTTAATAACTTGGAATAAATGGAGTGCAAATTAGAATATCTGTGCTCACATGTCAGATAATTCATCAAATGCAGTGTCGATAGCTGCCATGTCTTTGGAAGAGATGTTCTCCTCGCTCCTTGCTTATCCACAATGACAGGTCCATCCTCTGGATAAGTAAATTATGCGAGCGCGCTTCAAGCATCTTTAGTTTCAGGAAACAATTCCCTATCTCTCGACAACCATGTAACCTCTGATATTCTCTCTTATGTAACCATAACTCATAGCCCTTTAACTATAGCTTCACCATTGTTGAATGTGTGTGTGAACTCTTGCGCAATTTCTTCATTAAAATCCATTAACTTCAAGAAATAATCTATCCACCCGCAATTCCGGAAATAAGGTTCACACAATTGATCATTCGGTAAAGCATAATGAATGACAAGTTCATGGCGTATGGGCGCATTTCCAATGGCTACTCTCAATCAATTCAGTTTAACTGAATCATGCAATCAGTTCACATCGTAATTATCGCCCATGGACCTGTCTCATTGAATATGAGTCGTCGATCATATTTGTTCTTAAATTAATCTCAACCGTCGAATCAAAATCTCTAAATTTAAAAATTTAGGTTCAATCTCCATTTTCAACAGCCACTATTTTGGTATTCTTGTGCTTCTATTTTGCGGATTTTCATAAAGTACAATTCTAAGAGCCATACACAATGAAAAGAAGGACAATGGAGGCTAGATGCATGGAATTGGTAATGGATTTTGATTTGCTTTAATTCATTTCATTTAATTGCTATTTTTTTTATGCATTCCTTTCTTGATTTGCAATTGAGAATTGTATGATGGATTTGGGTTTTGTGGTTGCCTAATTAATCTATTGAATCATGTTTTCCCTCAAACTTTCAAGTACATTAAAAATGGTGAACTTGGCATGAATCAATCAATTTAATGCTCGTTCTTCTGAAATTTTATGAATTTGATCTTGCAAGTTGAAGGCTTCTTCGAGGGAAGCATTACAGATCAAAATTTTAATTTTTTTTAATCAAGAAACTCCAATTGCAAAAGTAACCAATTCTTCTATTGTTTAGGTGAATTCCCTATTCATGCGTCTGTTAGTTATACTTGTGCTTTTATCTTTGTTTCTTTTATCTTGAACATAAATTAAAAATTCATTTTTTTAGCAAGTTTCCAATTTTGGTAGATTTCCATTTTTAGCATGTTTCTATTTTTAGTAGGTTTTGATTTTAGCGGGTTTATATTTTAATAGGTTTCCATTTTTAGCAAGTTTCTATTTTTAGTAGGTTTTCATTTTAGCATGTATATGTTTTTGGCAAGTTTCTATTTTTAGTGGGTTTATATTTTTAGCATGTTTTTATTTTTAGTGAGTTTCTATTTTTAGCGAATCTCTATTCTTGGAAATTTTCCATTTTTGGAATGTTTACATTTTTAAATATTTTTCAAAAAATAAAAAATAATCTCGAATCTGGTCCTTTTAATTTATGCTTTTATGTCGTTTTTCAATTCTATTTTGTGTCCTTTCTATTCTTAGAATAGGATATTTTGTCTTAATAATCTTTGATTTTTAGCATGTGATTGTGGATCGAGAATCCATCTTTGAAACTACTAAGGAGTTTGTTGCAGAGTCCTAGATTTTTTATTATTATATATGCTTTCATATTTTCATGTGCCTAGTAGCATAGAAAACACTTTTTCTTAAAGGGAATTAATCTTTGTTTGAGTGTCTTGTGCTTTTGCACGTTGTGTTTAGATTAGAACTTAAAGAAGTGTGAAGGTATATTGTCCCCTTGTCTCTTATGAGCTTGGATGCAAGAGAAATCACAATATCTTCATTATGTTTAGAGGGCCTACCTTTGGAGAAGTAATCACTCCAAGGGGAATGACTAAAAGCAGTTTTTCTTTCGAGTTGCTATATAAAAGGTAAAGGTGAAAATTGGAGCCTAACTTGGGAGTGTATGTCGTTGATGTCAATTTGGGGATGGACTAAGAGCTACACAGGGTTGACTAAAGCCTTAAGTGGCTTAGAGTGAGTGACTATTGCACATTGAGTTTATGTTGTCATTGATGCCAAACTTGTTGGTGGTCCAGATGATGGATGTCAAACTTGTTGGTGGTCTGGATGTTGGTCCAGAAGTGATATGAGAAGTGGTTTGATTAATTTTTGTTATTGGTGCCTATCTTGTTGGTGAATGGTTGTCTGAATGCTATTTTGGTTGTGATATGGCGCAGAGGTGTATAGTTGCATGTTGGTGGATATCTATGATGTTATACTAAGGTGCTTTAAGGATTATGCGGACATGCTAGAATGAGTGAGTCATACTTATGTTTGGATATATTGTGAATAAATATTGTATGGATGTATGGAATCTATCTATAGATGTTTAGGATGGAAAATATAGTTGGTGTGTTGTGTTTTTGGAGGACTGGTGCCTTTCTATTTGGTCCAAACAAAATTAAGCTATTTCAAGTGACTGTTCTGGTAATTTGTATCATGGTCTGGTGATCTATGCTTGTACCTAATATGTATCAAAAGGATGCAAGTATTGTAGAGGAATGATTTTGAAAGATCGGTTCTATCTATATCTTCAAGTGGTAGATGTTTTGTTGCAAGAGATATTTTATGTTTGTGTTCAAGGTTTGTGCAGTTTCAAGATATTGCGAAGGAATATGTTGCATTCCTCGTCTTGCTAGACTCTAAAGTGTTATAGATTGTTGATTAATGTACTTTGGCACTTTATGTTTCTTCAATGATGGTTCACAAGTTCTATTTTTTGGTCTAGATTGAAAGCTTGAGTAAAACATATTGGTATGAGCCAACTTATGTATTTTTGTTCCAAACGGTTGCGTGTGGTGAGTGTAGAATATTTTTGGAGATATTGGGAAGTTGTGTCAATATGGTGTAAGTCTATACACGTCTCTTTTTCCTTTTTCATGTGTTGTATAGATAATTTTGGTTAAGATACATGCTACATCTTTACAAGCCAACATTATAGAGAATATTGATGATCTGGTTGATATATAAAGGATAAATTAATTATGTGTGGGCATATGGATGAAGAGCGACTGATAGGTATGCGAGGATAATGCAAGTTTGAAGAGATGTCTGATATGCGAAACTAATGTGAAGAGGTACAGAGGTCCAAATGTGTTTTAGTGTAGTAATTGAAGTTGGATCATATGAGTATTAAGCTTTGAACTATTACCTACATATTGTTAGATGATATCTTCTTACATTTTAATTTATTATCTCTATTGTATCTAGACAAGTAGTTTGTATCTTTCCTTAGAGAAGTGGTATTTTTTATCTTGCCCCAAGGTTGTGTGTCTTAGCTTGCAAATCCAGAGTAATGAACTCTGTGGCCTATGGCCTAAATCATTGTAAACATTTAATACTTATATTGCGAGTTTTATTCTCAATGTGGTTTTTCCCAGTTTGGGTTTTCCATGTAAAAATTTTGGTCTTCTTGTGTGGATGAGTTTGTTGTTTTTGTTATTGACCTTCATGCATATGTGATGGATGATGTTATGAAAAGTTATTAGAATAAATGATTTAATCAAGTTTTAGTATATGTTGATTCACAACCCCCCCCCCCCCCCTCTTAGCATCTGATAGTGTTCAATAATTGGCATTAGAGCTCTGGTTCCTAAAGAGACAGTTTAACCACTGAGGTAGATCTGTGTTTTTTAACGCTATGTTTGAAGAAAAATTAAACGACATGGATGCTATGGGTCAAAATGACTAGGATGATGTCGATGGTGTTGTTGATATGGAATGAGAGTTAGGATCTACATTGGCAGACCTAGATGAAGCAGAGAAAAACACAAGGCAATAGAAAATATTTCTTATTTAATAAGTTTACATGATAAAGGAAAGGTCATTGATGATTCTGAAACAAAGCTTGATGAGATAATAAAAAATGCTCCTAACTTGGAGAAGAAGTGACCTAGCTTAAGAAGGAACTAAAAGATGCAAAGGATTAGATTGATAATGGACTGAAACTCAAAGGTGTCAATGATGTGCTTGATGGAATGCTCAGTTATCAAAAATAGAATAAGGATAAAGGAAGACTTGGTTTCAGAAATGGTGAATTCTCTAAGACATCCAGAAAAAAGGACAAAGGAAAGGAAAAGGTCAAGGATGAATTGAAGGATCAGAAAGATTTCATTCCAGACTGGAACTATTAGAGCTTCCAGAACTTAAAGAATTTTACAGAACTTAAAGAATTTTAGGAAACTTCCTCCTGTTCTTTCTAGGTATTCCTCATCTTTTAACAGTAACCATTTTACATGTAAAAAATTTGGACATAGAGCTAGTGAATGTAGAAGTCGAATCAGAAATCAAAGTTTTAATGGTCAATATTTCTATTGCAATAAGTTTGGGCACAAAGTAAGTAATTGCAAAAGTGGGATGAATTAGAATAGATATGGAAATTCAATTTTTAGCAGGGATGTTCAAAATTTCAATGGATATTGTTATGATTGTAATGTATATGGACACAAAGATATTGAGTGTAGTACAAATAGGAATTTTAGAAGAAGTGGAAATGACAGAATGAAAGAAAGTGGACTGCAATGAAATCTAGTATGTAATGAAGTTTACTTTGGTGGACTTTGGATAGATTTGTTGATACGAAATATTTATTTTGGTATCTGGGTATGCAAAGTACAACTTTTTGAGGAATGTTTTAGAAACCCTAAGTGATTATATATTGGTTTCTCGAGTTCATTTTGTGCATTTGTGATTGAGGAGATATTGAATTCAGAAAGAAGCAAAGGTGTAGCTATAATTAATCAAAGGTATTATGAGATTATGAATTTGAATGGTTAACTCTAAGATTATTAGTACTCTTGATGATCCTCAACCTATTTTTAGAACTCGTCTGTTTATTCCCACGGTGGAAGACCCTATTGGCACTTTTTCTCTTGTTCTCACTAAAGTTGTTCATAAGGAAGATATTCACTATTCAATCATGTTCCTTTGGATGAGTATGATCATAGCAATATCAATGATTTTAGCAGAGCCCATCTAATTTATGATGATTCACAGAACTTTAAATTTGAATATGTCGATCTAGGGCACATTATATTAGATACATGGAGTGATTTTCCTATGATTCCTGATGATGGAGTAATAAGATTTGTTTTGAGTAGAATGCATGAAGATTTATTATGGTTGGATTAATTATATTTAATTTCTAAGGATGCCCTAAAAGATGTACCCGATCTGTGTTCTATTGGAAAGGTTCATGTTTTGAAGTCTGTGAAGAATGAAGAAGTGAATAAATTGATTGGAGTGGTACCAAACAAGTGAGCCCTTTAAATTGATAGCATTATAGATTTGGGTTTAAGGTATGCGGAAATGAGAATTTTATACAAAGTTTAATTCAGTAACTAAAAATGATATTCCTCCTTGACAACAATCTATGTTGCTTATCAAATGACTATGGAGAATAAGGAGTAAGATTTATGTGAACTCTTGAGGTGTTTGTTGCTAGATAATCTTCGGATGGCAAAGGAAGAAAAGTACCCCTTTTCAGTATGGATCTCTAATTGTCTATTTGGAATTCTATCTTTTGAATGCATTACCTAGAAAGAAGAGCATTATTTGCAGAAAAGACGTGAATGATGTTGAACAAATTAAAGAATATTTGGATAAATTGGATGATACTATTGAAGCTTTCTACAAATTCTTCATGGATCTTTAGAAGGGGATGATTACCAGAACTAGGATTTCTCCAATTGTAGTAGATTGGTATAGAAATGAGATTACTTTCATGGTGGAGAAGGACAACTATTTTATGGAAGCACTAGTGTCACGGACTTCGTGGGTATCTAAACTTCCCTATGAAGTTTTTTAAGATGAATATAGGGTTATTGCAAAGATTTTACTTAAGTTGTCTAAGGATTTGAGTGGTAAAACATTTGGAACAGTTGACGAGATTATGAAGAACTATGTTCGAAATGTAGAAGGTGATATTGGCATATGACTTCTAAAGGAAGTATTTCAAAAGTAAAGAAAACTAAGAAATTATCTACTTCATTTGCAGAGGATGTTTCTAAGTTGTTGAAATCTGAACATTTGAATCCAGTTGAGAAGGATATTGTAGATACTATAGTTGTGGAAAGTGATTAAGGTGAACTATAGAAAGATTTTATGCAAGAGTATGTTTAGAAACAAGATATATTGGTGACCTCTCTTATGTCTTCTAGGTAAAGTTCACTTGAGATTGAAAAATTGCTTGATTTAATTGGGGAACCTAATGGTCTAAAGGATGTTGGTAATCTATACCTTACGGTACCTATGTATGATCAAGAAGTTATTGAGCAAGCATTGAATACACATCTGCTTCAAAATAACCTTGTTCCTAATGATGTTGGTAACCTGCTTCCAAAAGTACCAATGGAAATTATTACTAAGAGCATGGATTTATAGGCACCTGATGATAGTACTAGTTCAGAAGAACCTTTTATAGAAGTGAATCTAGTTGACAAGATGACAAAGAAATGTGTAATCACGTCAAAATATCAAACTTAATTTGGATAATTTTAGAAAGGTTGTTGATGATGTTGCATGGTTATAGTGCTATTGATTGAGGTGGTCAACTACTACTAATAAGTTTAAGGAAGAGATAGACTTGATTGAGTCTCAACTTACTGTGTTAGCCTACTCCTTTGATATCTACAAAGATAGTAATGGTGTTGTAAGATATAGGATTTGAGAGCTTCATTCTCAATTATCTTTGTGGCAAGGACAAAGAGATGATTACAAGAGATAGTTTTGTGATCTTAAAGATGCAGTAGAGTTGTTGATGTCTTCTTTTATCAAGTTGCTTGCAGATGTTGAAAAGGTTGACCGAAGTGTGCAAAATTCTGATATTTTTAATGTCATAGTAAATGTGTATCTTGAGTGTGAATGTCATAATATAATTCGTTTTTCTACTATTCATTCATGGGATTATTCTCTTGTGGAATTAAGGAAACAATTCAAGGATATTTGGTCTAGTAATAAAGCATAGAGTTTGTTGATTTCTTGGATAGTTATTGAATGATTTATTTTTGAAGGTACATATATTCGAGCTGATCTTTTTTGTTTTGAGATTTTGGGTGATTGTTATTGATAGGGGGAGTTACATGATATATATAAATAACATGATGAATATGGTCACCCTTTGTCTTTGATGTCAAAAGGGGAGAAGTATTATTTATTTATGTAAATGTTGTCATTAATGACAAAGGGGGAGATTGTTGCATATTTGAGTTTATGTTGTCATTGATGTAAAACTTGTTGATGGTTTGGATGATGGATGTCAAACTTGTTGGTGGTTCGAATGTTGGTCCAAAAGTGATATGAGAAGTGATTTGGTTAAGTTTTGTTATTGGTGCCTATCTTGCTAGTGATTGGTTGTTTGGATGTTGGAAGATATCTATGATGTTGTAATAAGGTGCTTTCATGATTATGTGGATAGGTTGGAATGAGGGTGTCAGACTTGTGTTTGGATATATTATGTGCAAATATTGTGCAGATTTATGGAATCTATCTAGAGGTGTTATGGATGGCAAATATAGTTTTTTTGTTATGTTTTTGGAGGATTGGTGGTTTTCTATTTGGTTTGGATATTGATCATCTATATCAGGTGACTATTTTGGTAATATGTATCATGGTCTGGTGGTATGTGATTGTACCGGATATGGATCATAAGGATGTAAGCATTGTAGAGGAATGATTTTGAAACACTAGTTCTTTCTATCTTTAGGTGCATAGATGTTTTGTTGCAAGAGCTATTTTGTGTCTATGCTTAACGTTTGTGCAGTTTTAGGATGTTACGAAGGAATGTGTTTCATTCCTTGTCTTGCTAGTACCCTAAGGTGTTATAGATTACTGATTCATGTACTTTGGCACTTTATCTTTCTTTCGTGATGGTTTGTAAGTTCTATTTTTTGGTTCAAATTGAAAGATTTGAGTAAAACAAATTGATTTGAACAGTTGCATGTGGTGAGTGTAAAATCTTTTTTGAGATATTTGGAAGGTGTGCTGACATGGTGTAAGTATTTGCATGTCTCTTTTGTCTTCCACATGCGTTGTGTAGATTGTTTTGGTGAATATACATGCTACATCTTGACAAGTCGACCTTATAGAGAATATTGAAGATCTAGCTAGTATATAAAGGACAAATTAATTGAGTGTGTGTGGACATATGGATGAAGAGCGACTGATATATATGGGAGGATGATGCAAGTTTTAAGTGGTGTGATATGTGAAACTAATGTGCATATGTACAGAGGTTTGATATTTTTCAGTGCAGTAATGGAAGTTGGATTAGATGAGTATTAAGCTATGAACTGTTACCTGCATATTGTTAGATGATATCTTATTATAGTTCAATTTCTTATCTCTATTGTATCTAGACAAGTAGTTTGTATCTTGCCTTGAAGAAGTTGTCTTTAGCTATGCAAGTCTTCTTTTGTATCTTTCCCTAAGGTTGTCTGCCTTAGCCTGAAAGTCTAGAGTAGTGAGCTCTCTGGCCTATGGCCTAAATCATTCTAAACATTTAATACTTATATTATGAGTTTGACTCTCATCGTGGTTTTTCACAGTTTGGGTTTTCCATGTAAAATTTTTGGTGTTCTTGTGTGGATGAGTTTGTTGCTTAAGTTATTTATTTTCATGCATGTATGACGAATGATGTTATGAAGCCTTATTGGAATAAATGATTTAATCAAGTTTTAGTATATGATGATTCACCCCCCCTCTCAACATCCACTAGTGTTCAACAATGACAAGAACACAAGTCCCCAAAACAATGATTAGACACCTTGTATTTAGAGACTTTCCCTTTTGATTGACCAAGAATTGCATTGATTTTGGTGTAAGGGTGTAGCATTGCACCCTGAAGTTACTCATCGTATGGCTCCCTTAAGATGAGACATAAATCTCCTAGTTAGCATCAGCTATATGTAACTCTCCAAGGAGAGGGTGATTGGGTCATGCTTCCAATCCTGGATCACCCTACCCATCCTCTCTCACAAGGACAAGAATGACCAACACTCCTTAAGGTGTTCTACATTTGAGTCGAAGTAAATTCCAAGTGTGATCTTGACTTCATCACAATGAACCTTGTCCCTAGGATGTAAAGATTGTCTGAAGTTATCTTTGATTTCTTTAAGACCATTAGAAATTTGGGTTGAATTTTGCCTAAAACATACACAATTAAATTAATCAGAGTCATTGAGTCAATAGAGAAACTATATTTATTGTTTTTTAAATGTCTGATAGATTGATTTCACTAAAAATATCACATAAAACTATGTGTAAATCTCATTTACATAACTGTAAATAGATTCACACAACTATTATTTAATTAACACATCTTCTAGGAATAGTCACGCAATTGCATATAATTTTTTATGCATCTGACAGTTAATTATGCAATTGATATTGTATACACCTAAAAATGGTCTGAAGATAGTTAATTAAATACACAGTTATTTGATTAATCCCCCTTCCCAATTAATTGAATTCACAAGCAATTTGATTAATTTCTCTATTCATCTACTAGTAAATAAATCTACATGATTTATTTATATAGTTCATTTCATATCCCCCTTTGATTAATTTTCTAAATGAATTAATGTTCCCCATATAAATCAATTCATCTAATCCCTAATTAAGATCAACAAACTCAAGTTTGTTGAGATTAATTATCATTTTCTAATTATTTGAATTTCTAAATTCAAATGAGCACATGGCTCCTAACTTTTAACCACCTAACCTAGCCATCCCCTAACCTAACCCATTCCACCTAACCCTGGGTTTAACTAACCCTATCCTATCTTGCACATTCTAACCTCCTTATCCTAACCTCCCATGGTGTGGATATTTTCCCCTTGACACACATGGCACTTTTGCCACATTTCTCCTCCCTTGGACACTTGCCCTCTCATGAGCAAGGCTTCTTGACACTTGTCACCACGGAGATGACAAGTGTCTCTTCCTCCAACCTCTTCTCCAACTTCCTCAATCTTGGCCCTTGATATCTTCAGATCAGATCTGGACCATTGATTCCAGCCACCTCAACTTTGACCTTGGAATTCCTATAAATATCCCCCATTTTGGAGCAATAAGGATCCCTTGCATTTGTAGCTTTAGCATCATTACTACAGGCAATTTTCATTTCAATGATCTAGTAATTAGCATTTTGGATTAATCATAGCATTGCATTTTATATCATTTGCATAATCAATCATGATCAAGTAGCTACTCAACTCTTGAGTTGCCACTTTGGAGGTCATTGCTCCACTGAGAGCCAATTAATCCAACACCTTCAAGGTCCTCAAGAATAGAGGAAAATGGGACATTTCAAGGAAGGCTTATGGTTTGCATTTTTAATTTAGTTTTCAATTAAGTTTTTCATTTATGTTTTATTGTCTCATTATATGTGTATGCCTTCTTATATACTACATTTTTAGCATCATAGATATCAATCTTTCATGCATCTATCAATTTTGATTATGCAATTGCCTATCAAAAACTAGAAATTGCATCTTGTCATACGAACTGCTCAGTTAGGGTCCAAAAATGCTTTCAACTCTGTGATTGACAAGATCAGTAGGTTCATTTAGGATTTTGCAACATTAGTTTCCTTTAAGGTCCTTCTAGATCATAATCGATTTGAAAACATTAGCATCCTTAGACAATTTTATTATAGAAATCAGCTATTCTCAAGGAATTTAGGAAATCATATCTTAGGATTAAAACTTCACCATTGTCAAAGACACCAAGACCTCATCAAATCTTCAGTTATCAAGCTCAACCCTTACACTCATCAATCTAGCACAAGGTCACAACTTTTATCACACTGTCAATTAATCAACCATAATCGTATCTTCAAGTCAAGGCTTCTTATAGGTAAACATTCATAAGTTTGTGCTCACAAATTTCCTAGGAATCAAGTCTATAGGATTGCATATTTTCATCAAGACATTGTCAAAAATCACAAAAGAACCCAAAAAAAAAGAATATTATTTGCATATTTTAGTTGCATCATCATCCAAAAATCTCAAAAACAACTAAAAACATGAACTAGTATTCTAATCATCATCCAAAAATCTCAAAAACAATTAAAAACATAGAATAGTATTCTCATCTTGTAGTTGCATTGCCATCCAAAAATATCAAAAATTATAGAAACATAGAAGCATATTAGTTTCAATATTACTCAAAAATCCAACAAAAACATAGTCATTTCATGGATTGTATTATCATTATCTTTGCATTTATTAGCGTCAATCCTAGAGAGTCCTCATGACGTATACCAACCAACATATCCCACGTCAACTATGAACATAGGGCTTAGCCCCCACAAGACAACATGACAATGTGCACATGTAATAGCCATGATGACAGTTCCAAATCCAAATGAACCTTTCTCACTACAAAACATACAAGCAAGGATAATTGATGAAGAATTAGATCAAGCATAGTAGGATCCTCATGTCCTAGTTGTCAACAATGCCCTCTTAAAACAGGATAAGGAAAAGTACTTTTTACTATTGGCTCATAATGGAGCCCAATTACCACTTTTTACAATGTCATGACTTTACCACCACCAAGGATACCAATATCATACAATATGAGATCTACACAACCATCATCATCAAACCAAATACCCACTAGTCTTCCTCTTAACAATACTACTAACGCCATCACCATGTCTGTACCACCTTTAAATTCTCAGCTCTACAACACAAGGAACCCTAATCCAAATAATTCCAACACAACTTCCACTATGACATCTTCAAACATTAATAACCAAAACAAAAATTCAAAGATGCAACAACCCCCATCACAACCAAACAATAGTGTCATCTCACAACCCATGGTGACAATAACATCCACGCAAAATAACACATTAGGGAAAACATCCTCCACCCAAACAACCCCACCTCGCACACAATCTACCCAAAACACAAGTTGGCAAAATCTTATTACATCATCAGAGTCTAATCAAATTTTGACCACAACACATTTTCAAATTCACCCTACATTTACTTAGTTCACACCACCAACAAGTTTTGCAAGTTTTCAAAATACTTGTGTTCCACCACCATCCAATAAATATTCATTTAACCTAAAAAATCTTTTCTAAAATATTGGTCATCATGTTGTTACCTAATTTTGCTTTCAGCTCAATCAGGTGGAGTTGGTAAAGCATTTCCTCGGATTATGCAAAACTGCTTATATAAGAGATGATATCAAATGAATAATTGATTCAATGCAAGTGTTTACAAGAAACAAGAATATACAAACTTTGCACATAAAATTGCTTTCTTTATTCATAAATATCAAAAGTATAATGTCCCACACAAGCCATGGGAGTAACTCATTCCATGCATTATGAAAAGAAACTATACATTTATAGAAGAAAACATATAAAAGGAGTAGGGATCCATCATTTCCTGAATGGCGAATCCTTGAGGCTGCATTGTCGCTTGTCTTCATGCTCCTTACACTTTTTTGCTCTAGAAGTGTCTCCAAGAAATGAGAAAGTGGTGTTAGAGCTCAAGATACTTATTCATTTTATATGTAACATTAGAAAATGCATAGTTATTCTCATAGAGCATCAAATCAATTATGTAGTCATCTCATTCATCAAAGAAAAGCAGAGAAATATCATCAATATCCTTTACAATCTGGACTTCATTGATTTATCTAACATGTTTGTTCACTATGCAGGTACATGTATGATATTCATTATTGGAATACTTTGTATTTCATACTAATATGTTAGACATCACAAGATGTGGAGTAAAATGCTCTTGCACAAGGGTTGAGCCTAACATAATTGTAGTTGTGTCAATTGCACATGGGTTGAGCCTAACATAATTGTAGTTGTGTCAATCAGATACTCATCATTCATAACAATTAATTAGTTCTTGCATTGTTACAAATAATCGGTACCTTCTCAATACAACTACAATAAATAAAAGCAATGAATGGTAAAATGAGGATTAAACATAGCCAATGCAATCAAGCTTGTAAAACCTATAGGAAACACTCATCATTATGGTATTGCACACCATTGAAAGTACAATCCTAAAAGGTAATAAGACTGTCAAAAGTATAGAAGTGTATGACCTCACTATCTTTTCTGATTTATTATCCTAGAACAATTTAAAGCGCCAAATATCAATTAGGACAGTATCGAATAGGGTAGTCACAATCATGATTCATTGTCAAACTGCATGGTCGGTCAATAATGTTGCAGTAGTAATTAGCATGGCAACATTTATAGTATCAAGAGTTGTGGCAAAGAAGATCATAAGATAATTATTGTTGCAGTAATAACCCATGATAGTAGAGGTTTTAATCTATAGAAGCTACAAGTTTGAAGTTTCATCAACAATTCAAAAGCAGTCACAATCGAAGTATGATATTGACGGAAGCCATTATAGAGTCACTACAGAGTTTAAAAGCCATGTATTTACTTAAAGAGCAGTGAATGTAGACACACCAATTTAAATACAGTGATTTTTGACAGAGCGTAGCGCTATCATGATAAGGGAAGATATGACAAAGATAAAGCATGACAGTAAAACCTTATGCTCACAATTTCTTCAACGCTGGACATGAAGCTTCCTGTGATGTCAGAGATGGCCACATCACCAGAGTTACTACTGGTAAAGATGGATCTTCATTTACAACTATAAAGGATGCTCTCAATCTTAGACCTGTTTGAGATGATGAAGATACTAAGGATTATATGAAGGCTTATAAGATCCTAGGGCCTTTGTTCCTTCAATGTTGTGAGGAGAAGTAGACTCTAATAAGACTAATGGACAATATCACAAGACTCTTGAACAATAGTATGAAATATTGTTTGAATCAGAGCAAGATCCTTTGTCTGTTCCAGAAATTGGAAGATGTGATTTAAGACAGTGAAAAAAATAGAAGAGAGGTAAAAAATGTATGATAAGGGAAAAGATTCTTGGGGCCAGTTCATTGGAAATAAGTTAATATTGAAGATCTGTAGTGAACAATAAGCATGAGAATCGTATTGACCCAAGTTGTATTACTCCAAGGAGATAATAGTCAGAAAGAATAAAAGAGAACAACGCTGTCATGTGAAAAATTAAAAAGTCATTAGACTTGGTTCATTTATGTGATAGTGCTTTCAAGGATAGTGTAGTCACAAGGCATTGGATGATAGATGTCATATCATTCTTGTGAAGGTAAAAAGGTGGGCAACCACAAAAGATAAAGGTCACATGGTGTCAATGAACAGTTGCAAGGGATATTCACCATGTACAAAAGGAATAATGCAAAATACAATCATTAATGCCAGAAATGCAAGTCCAAGATCAGTCAAGGCATGTAAGAACAATAACCTGACACCAAGAGTTGGATATGACAATCATATCAGTCATTATGCTCAGTAACAATAAGAGATCAATCTTCGCATATCCATATGCAATCTTAAAGCATAGATCCAAGTAGTGATCAATGTGTATTTAGAGCATAAGATGAGATGGTATCCATTAGAGAAGGCGTCACGCAGTAAGAGACAAAGACAAGTCTCTCACCAACCATAGACAATAGTTTTTGAAAAGGAAATATTCATTTAGTTTTCACAAAGCATTAGTATCTATCATAGCATGAGTTATTGAATATTAGACAAAGGCTGCAGTGACAATCTTCTATATCATAGCAGCCAAAAACATAACCCTCATATAGGCATTCAACACGGAAGGTATCATCACATCCAAGGATCATTACAAATAGCAGTCATCAAAGCGGCCTCATCTAATAAAGGTTGTGGCATTTGAGAGTAAAGTATAATGACCAGATCATGTGGATTGTATCCATTTAAGTTAGTAGTGAGAAAAAAAATGATGAAGCTACAGGTACGGACCTTGATAGTAGAACAAATTAATATCACCGTAACAACATCAAAGCAGTCATGGCACCTTAGTTGAGGATCTTTACCATAGCATGCCCCATGAGTGGTGAACACATTAAGTATTAGATCAATCTCACGTAGCCTGATTGAAGTAGTGCAGTTATAAGGACAGTCTCAGTGATAGGAGACTTCTCGGTCAGCAAGAACAGTAAATACAATCACTTCAATCACCATGAAGTCAAGAATAATGGCAGTGGTGTACAGTAAAGAACATAGTCATTATAACAATCCATAGAGCTCAACAAAGACAATGATAAATATTGTCAATCACACAGCGGGAAGCCTTAAAGCCATCAATGAAACCATGATCATGAGAAGACATCACAATGAGGTGCAAGCAAAGCAATCATGGGCAGTCACTCCACAAGAGCAGCTTTGAGCTATTAGTCAAAGGTACAGAACCACAGCCCTAATAGTGCAGCTGATAGAAAAAGGTATGGTTGCAGTATCATACAACATAGAAGTCATCGAGGATGCTTACAGATGCACAGTTAAGAGAACACAACACACAATGCCAAAATAAAAAATACAAAGCATAAAACATGAGAAATCATTAACAAAGAATAGAATACTATGAATACATTCATATGAGAGAGAGAATGATATCAGCCAAAATGCTACCAAAAACGGGATTGTGACAGTAAGAAATACCATTACAACACTCCTAATGATCAGAAAGACTGTCAGAGAATACAAGGAAGATAATAGTCCTCAAAGTGCACTGATCGTCGAAATGTAGATGCGGTGACTCTTCTACGCAAATATGGTAAAACTCAAATAGTGTGTTCGTTCACAATAACAGAGACTTACCATGACAACTACCATGTGCACAAGGTTTGCAAATAAAATTTCCATCCAAAACCCTCGAAGGAGCAAAACCCTCATGGCAGCGCCACAACGAAGAGAAAGCAAAAGAATAAAATGAATGCTTTAGGGTTCGTTTTACCCTGATATGCTCGACAAAGACTTAGGCTTTTTTTCCTATCTTTATTTATTTCATTTTATTTAAATCTTCTTTGCATAATATTTGCATCATATATTTTTTATGACTTTTCAACGAACCTTCATTGTAAAAATATGTTAAGTGATATTCTTATAAATCACTTAAACATGTATTTATGTAGAGTAATAAGTGTTTATTACTTTTGTTGAGTCAAAGTGATATTATTACAATTTATGAGGAATGGGCAAATATATAGGGAGGTTGAAGTAGTTGGAAAACATGTGGAGGGTATATAGTGGTTGTTTTAGAATTAGTTTGGAGAGTTGAATGCAAATTTGAAATCCTTTATGATGGAATTGGTCAAGGTTGACCTTTTATTCGTTTTGGATTCATTTTGGAGTCATTTTGGAGTCTTTTAGGAGGCTTAAAAATAGGATTTTTGAGTGCATACAACCAAGGAAGGTTCTTGTTCCCATTTTAATGCAACTATTTGGGAGGCAAAAGTATGTTCAAACTTCATTTTTGAAGTTAGTTTTTACTAGTTCACTTCTGCAACTTGTAATTTTCTTAGTTCTTTTTGTAGAAATTGATAAGTTTGTAACTCGGTTTCAGAGTTTGACAACATTGTAACACCTTTTTGACAGTAATAGAGAATTTTACCTTCTCAGATTTCCTGATATTGTGTGCTTGGTGACTGGTATAGTTTCATGTGATGAATTTTGTCCTTGTGGTTATGTCTCTATTAGCACCTTTATGCAGGAATATATAGATATTTGCAAGCTATAAGTTGTGCCAATGATATAATTAGTCTCAAGTTGTGAGAAAACATCTTTGTCCTACTAGGATAGTGAATATTTTAGCCTTCTTATAAATTATTGATGTAAAGGTTAAAGCCTTGGAGTTGTGCAAGAGTACCTTTTTCTACTGGTTATTTTGTGTGTTAGTCAATTGTGCAAATTTAAGATTATAATTTTTTGGTGCACCACCTTTAGGAAGTAGAATTTCATTTTATGTTTCCTCCTTTCCTTTTCCTCTACAAAAGTTAGTTTAGGTAAAGAATCCATAAGAACCATCTTTCCCTGGAGGTTCATTCTGATTGCAGGTTACCCACAACCTGAGAATGTTCCCATGTATCACAAGGTTGCTAAGTTGATAGCTTGGCAAAGGATGTGAGCTTTAGTGATAACACGTACTACAAACTTAAGTCAACCACCATCATACACTAACACCAATCCATTTGTGGATCCCGACCAAAATTTGAACACACATGTTCCCCCTACACCAAAATAAATACATGCACAACAAGTACAAAATTTACAAAACCAGTTATCCAACATGCAAGGGGGAAACACAAAGAAGTCATATGCAATGGAAGATTTATGCCCATATCCATTTGATAGATCACTATACATGCCACCTTTTCCCTCAAACTTTGACGTTACTAAATTTGATAAATATAAGGAAAAATGAGATTTTCAAAATAATGTTCAAGAATTCTTTACTGCATGCATACAGGTTTCTTATATTGATACATACCTCATGCGTCTATTTCCAAGCAATTTAGGGGGACAAGAAAAAGAGTAGTTCTCGCATCTACCCCCAAGCATCAAGTCATGGGGAGAAATGGCTGAAAAAATTATAGCCCACTTTGCGCATAACATTGAAAACAAGGTAACCATAATGGACTTATGCACTACAAAACAAAAGAATGGGGAATCATTTGCTATACTCTTACAATTATGAAAAAGCATCGCTATCAAAATTCCGTGTGACATCCTTGAAAAGGAGAAAGTCTAAATAATTTTTGACAATCTAAATGAGGAAATGACATTTTCATTAGAACTTCAATGCCTAGATTCATTTGAAAAAGTGATAGAAAATGACTAAAATGTGAAAGAGCTCTCATAAAAAAGGGTCTTAACATAATATTTAAAGAGAACAACCAAACAAACAATCCTAATTCTTCAAATGGCAAGACCAAGTATTGGTCTCGAAATAAAAACATAACCTACGAAAGAGTAGTTGACACCAAGGTGGTCAATAGGGCTTAACCCATAGTAATCCTTCAAGGGCCAAGCAATACAAATAATACACCACCTAGTAACAATCATATGTGCAATAATGATCGCTCTACTAATGCAACATAAAATAATGAACCTGGTAGTCCCCAAAATAATCAAAACAATCCAAAGTGAACTTTTAGTCCTCTTAGAGAACTTATTGAATCAGCTTTGAAGAAGCTTTTACAATCTCATATAATCACATTACCTAAAGTGAAAAAGTATGAACTAGGACCTTTCAGGCCATTTTGGTGGAATGATAATTATTTTTGTGAATATCACCAAGCAAAAGGTCACAAGACTTCCAACTACTATCAACTGAAAAATGTAATACAAGACTTAATAGATTAAGATGTGATTTTAGTCAAAAATATCATAGGATCCTCTAATCAAGATCACATCATTTTTCGAAACCCTTTGCAAACTCACATAAAGGGGAAATCCTCTAGTTCAAACTCGTATAATAACAAGGCCAACTATGTAAGTACTTCTAATGACAATACCATAACTTGTATCCAATGTACTAATGATCAAGTATCTGTCATCACAATAAAGGGGAAACAATCCAATTGTGTAGTCACCATTTTTAGGTCCAAGGTAGTCCTTCAAGGAGTTGATCCCTAACTACAATCTACCAATCAATACAACCTCCTTGACCAGCTGAAAAAAATGCCAGCACAAATTTCTATCTTTGAACTATTACACATATCACTAAATCATAAGGAAGTTTTGGATAAACATCTGCAAGAATCCTCTGTCCCAAACAATATAAACCTCACAGAGTTTCAAGCAATGGTTGGGCACCTTTCAAGTACCCACCATGTTTCTTTCACTGAAGATGATATTTAGACCCATAAGCCTTACCACAATGATTCCCTACACCTGTAAGTCTATATACATAAACATAGAGTCAGACGAGTCATGGTGGAGCAGGTCTCAATATCTGCATTCGCAAGTTGGTTGAAAGCTTAGTATTCTCTAAAAATTGTATAGATAAATCCAAAAGAATCACAATAAAAGCATATGTTGATGTTGAGCAAATATTAAAGGGGATCATATCCATTCCAATTTGAATTGGTCCTGCCATTGAACATGCCCTCTTCCAGCTGGTACTAGATCTTGATCTTGGGTACAACATGTTGCTAGGTTGTCCATGGATACATGCCATGAAGTTTGTCATATCCACCTGCCATCAGTACTTGAATTATCCTTATAAAATCACCCAAATCACTATGCCTGGTGATCCAAGTCCCTTTTAATATTGTAATAATTTGAAAGAAATTGTTGTTAAATAGGTACCAGTCAATCAAAAAGCTTCATCATACACCACTACATACATTGATCCTACATCCCTCTCAAAATCTTCCATTTCACCTATTGAATTACTCAAGATCGAGATTAAAGTGCAAGACCAAGGGTGTAGACAATATACCTATGTCGACTCGTTATGTGTTGAGAAACTTTCAATATCTCCATGGTCACATGGAAAGGCATGTGTAACCAACCATCTTATCAAAGCTACAATCAAGGTTAGGCCTTCCACTACAATCACTCGGTGGGGGGGGAGCTTAATGAAAAATCTCTAGATGAAGACCTTTCTGATTGGTTTTACCGAGATGAATAAAAGGCACCCCAAATATAGCTACCTGTAGAATAATATAGAAAAGGATACAATATCATGTAGAAGAAAGGATACGATGGTCACAATTTTTTGGGAGCACGAAAATAAGGCATCATTGAGCCAATCATTCCTAACCCGAACCCAAGGACTCGAGGATTAGGGTGTCAACCACTGATGTTGGGCTCCTACCATAGTGTATTCCAATGAGAATGTTTGTACTACCAACAATGATGACATATGTGTAGCGTCCTAAAATTGTGACACTTGCAATTTCGACTGCATTTGGGTCTTCACGATGGCGATGCAACACGGAACCTGAATGGAGACCCCGAAACTTGTTCATGACATCAAAAACTACATTTTTCAGCACCTTGGCCTGATCCTCCTTGCACCCTGTTGTCCCTGGAGGTGGGACCATGGTGCCCAGTGCCCTGGTCCTTCAGGACTAGGGCGCCCAGCGCCCTGGTCCCCCAGGACCATGGCGCCCAGCGCCCTGGTCCCTGGCCCTATTTTGGGCCCGGTCTCTTATGGGGCTTCGGGTCTTTAAGTTTGCAAAATTGGAAAATAATGCTTCCTAGGTCGGCCTAAGGTCAGTAAAATCAATCTTTTAACCCTAATTGACAAGTATATAAACTAAATTTCCTCTCCCATTTTGGTAGATGGAAAAAAGGCGGAAACGATATTAAAACATTCAAATATCCAAACATTCAAGCATTCAAGCATTCCTTCAAGCAATTGAGCATTCTAAGTCTCCATTCAAGGCTAAGTGTTGCATTCAAGACAAGGATTCAACCATTGAAGAGGAGATCACATACAACATACAACATACTACATACATTACACCTTCGCATGTAAGAATACAAACATTCTTACAACAAGGTATCAGTACTTGTTTACATTACAAACATTTACATTTACAACATTCTCATTTCTTGGTTAATTCCAAAACCGAGGTTTGACCTAAAGGCAAACCCCTCATCCCTAACCCCCCAATCGTCCTCTCTTTTCTGTGTGTAGGTTGCAGGTACGCAGCTGTAATTGAAGATCTGGAATCCTTGTGCAGAGACGAACAGATCCACCTTCGTTTTGCGGATTTTTCGGAGGACCGTGTGCACGCCGGGCGCCATCGTCCCGTCAACTTTCGCTCAAATTTGCAGAACAGCATCGTCTCGACATTTTACTGCTAATTCCAGGTCCGAAGCTTCATCCCATATCCCTATCTCTGTTTATAAGGGAATGTTTCCTACTTTACATGCATTCCTAGTTCAATCTTTCTATCTACATTCTTTACAAAAGAGGGTATCCTTGATGTCTTAACCCTTGAAACTCATTTAGAATCCAATCTTGCATTGCGTGGGATTGGATCTTGTGGGTTTCAACCCCTCTTTTGAATGTAAAGTCTCTCCCAAGTGAAAACCATCAACCCTAGTGACTCTCCCTTCTCTCTCCTTGGAGTTGGGGAGGGGAGAACGACTAGGGTTCGATTTTTTCGCTTTACATTTTGGTGAACCCGACGTGAACATCCTCATTCTGATTATTCATGGTTAGATCTGAAAAATTTGCTTCCTTAATTACATTTCCATGTTTGATCTTTTGCAAAATTTTAGAGGTTGATTGCATAAAAACCCTAAAATTTTCTTTTTAGTAATTAAACTTGTGAAATGTTTAATTGTTAATGCTTGTTTCAGATCTACCCTTCTATTACAAATTGTTAATTCATATTTGTGCTTTAATTCTGAAAATTAAGTGGTTAAGTGTCAAAACCCTAATTTTTAAAACCCTCTTGATTCAACCTTTGACTGATAATTTGACTGATCAAAACGCTTCCAAATCGGCTGTAATTTTGGATTCCGCAATAAAATCACAATATCTTTCATCCCTGAAATTTGGAAAAAAGTTGCGAGGACCGTGTGCACCCCGAGCGCCATCGTCCCCGACATTTTTTCCGAAATTTCGGGAGCTAGATCTTACTGTATTTTTTTGCTAAAATCCAGAATTTTGGCTGATTTTATCAATTCTAACACTTTCAAAATTACAGTCAAAGTTGGTCTAGCGATTACTTGGATTGAGGCTTCTAATCATTCAAAAATTGGTGAAATTGAAATTCATATCAAAATTGTGTTTCTTACACTCCTAAATCTGAAAAGTGTGTTGGCATTCATTCAAAATTTCAGTGTTTTATTCAAATTTTTGCAGTTTGTGACTTTTGAAATTAAGTGTTTAATTGCAACAACTCTGATTTCCGCTTTCAAATTTGAATTTTGCGTGAAATTGAGTCAACTTTTAAATTTCAAAGCCTGCATTGCTTTCAGTATTCCATCCAAAATCATAAAATTCAAAATTTCAGTTTCCCTCTCCTTTTCAAAATTCAAATTTTACATTTTTCAACAATCTTGGTAGGATTCAATTTTGAGATTACAACTTTAATTTGGCCTATCTACAGATCGTAAAATCACTCAATTTTTTCAGATTGGCTTTAAAATCATCATAACTTTCATCCCTGAAAATTTCGAAAAAAGTTGCGAGGATCGTGTGCACTCCGTTCGCCACGGTCCCTGACATTTTTTCTGAAATTTCGGGAGATTGTCCTGATTGTATTTAACAGCTTAAATCTAGGAGATTGGCTGATTTTATTGAAATTTGCTACCTCTAAAATTCAAAATCTTCTCTCTCTCTTTAGTGCATGAGTTTTACAACAAAAAGCCCTACTTACACTATTCCCGTTAGACGAAGCCTTAGAATTAAGTCCTTCCAAGGTGTAATTACTGAGGAGATGGAACCTAATTTGAATGGCCCTTTTAACGAGGACATGGGTAATTCCTCTAATCCTCTTAATGATGAAGAAGCTCTCCATGAGGTTTCTGTAGAACAACTTTCAAAATTGGATAACCAATTTGATGATTTTCGACAATGGATGTCTCAAGAATACCCTGATAGCGAAGCTCTTTCATTAATTGAGGGTTTAAAACGTATGCTTCAAAGTGATAAGAATGGAATTGATATTTTGCGTGGTATTGCACACATTGTGGATTCGAATGTGATGCCTATGAAAAGTTGTGCCGAAACCTTAGGTTATACACAACCTCCTACTCAAGTTAATCATTCTATTCCTTTGACGACTCCTATTGCTAGTATGCCTACTTTTACATCAAACATAATGACTACTTCAACACAAGACATTCCACCTATGATCACCAGTCATGGGGGCAATCCCTCTTCTTCAATCAACCCTCTTCCTTCATTCAATCCAACTTCTTCATTCATTCCTTCAATAAGTGTTCCTATTATATCTCCACAAATGAACATGATGCAAGGAGGCAATTCATTTAACCATTCCATTCCTCCTTGTAGTGTTCCTCCTTTCCAATCATCTCCTATGACTAACTATCATAGTGTCCCACCACCTTACTCTCTACCTTCTTTCAATAACATAACACCTCCATCACAATCTAACACGTCTAATATGAACTCTTCGACTGAAGCGACCATTAACAGTCTTGCACAAACGGTCTCTTCTTTACAGCAACAAATTGCCTCTATGAATCAATCTAAGTTTAGTGTGCCCACATTTGATGTTGCGAGCCCACTTTCTCTTGACATTGTTCGAGTTATCCCCCCTAAACATGTTGAAATTCTGCATTTGGAGCTTTATAATGGTAAGGGTGATCCTCTAACACATGTTAAGACCTTTCAAACGATATGTACCGATTTTGCTTATGACCAAAGGTTTCTTGCAAAACTGTTTACTAGAACATTAAGAGATAAAGCCCTACAATGGTATTGCTCGTTGCCTTCTTATTCTATTACTTCTTTTGAACAACTTGCAAATGCTTTTATTCAACAATTTCAAAACAATATAAGTCCTAAAGTTACTTTGATTGATTTAATGCATTGTAAACAAGGTGTTAAAGAAAAAGTGACTGATTTCATTGGTAGATATAAGCATTTGTATGCTCAAATTTCTTTTCCAGTACCTGACAATGATATTCAAAGAATCTTTATTTCTAATTTACAAAAAGATATTAGAGAAAAACTCCTGTTTTCTGAGTTTACTTCTTTCCAACAGTTGTGCGCAACTCTTCACAATTATCAACTGACTGTGAGTCAAATGGAACAAGCAAATCCTATGGCTCCGAGTGATAAGGGTGATAGTAGTCAACAACCATTTGGGAAGTTTAAACTGAACAGAGAGTCCATTAAATTCAATGAAAACATCATCAACAACAATGTGAATGCAGCATCAAGTGTGCCTCCTATTTCAAAGTTTTTCAAGAAAGAAAGAAAGTTTACTCCTTTGAATGAATCATTGCATAGTATTATGAATAAGTTATTGGAACAAAATGTTCTTACTCTCCCTCCTATAAGGCAAATAGATCCTGCAAAAATTAATTCACCCTATTTTGATAACAAATCTTTTTGTCAATTTCATCGTCATCCTGGGCATGATACTGAAAAATGTTTTGCTTTAAAGGGTAAAATTCAAGATTTAATTGATAATAATACTATCTCTGTTTCTGGTATGAATGATAAAGGCAACAAATCTGTAGCTCCCCCAAACCAAAATCTTCAGATTTTTACTGATCCATTGCCTTCTCATACCTCTAATGTGATTGATACTATTGATTCCTCTGTCTCACCTGATGATCTTGTGTCTATGACTCCTAATGTGATTAACTTTGTGGAGCAGCAGAAAATCCCTAAAGAACCTTCCATCACATTTGATTCCAGTGAAACTATCAGGGCACCTGATGGTCCTTTATATATAGTTGCAAAAGTCAAGAACACACCTTGTCGTGGAGTGCTTGTTGATCCTTCTTGTATGGTTAATGTCATTACTGAAGAATTTCTTTTTACTTTGCAATTGAATCAAGTGATCTATGACGAAACAAATGTGGTTGTGAAACTATTTGATGCATTTTCTTCTCCTGCAATTGGTTCTATTATATTACCTATTGAGGTCCATAACAAATCCCTTGATGTGGACTTTGCTATTATTCCATCATCCGAACAATTTCGTGTGAAGCTAGGCTATCCTTGGCTATCTTCCATGAAAGCTATTGCTTCTCCTATTCATAAGTGCTTGAAATTTCCCCATAATGGTGAAGTTGTTACTGTCAATCATAGTCTCTTTAAACCAGCTGAAAGAACTTCTAGCGTTCCTATTGTTTACTTTTGGCCTAAACAATTCCAATCTCTTGCTCCGCGAAGTGATCATCTTTTCAAATCTTATCAAAAGTGGAAAAAAGATATGATCCTATCTCTAAGTGAACCTAGAACACCCAAACTTGACATTCCTATCATTCTTGAGAAGGAAGTTCTTCCTTTGAAAGATAAAACTAATGTCTTTCCTCAAGAAGATTCCCAACCCATCCCTATGGATGTGACTATGCCAATATCTAATAAACTTTCTAAAAGTAGACCTATACCTCCTCGTCATGATGGGCTTGGTCTCCTTCCTAAACCAAATATTCCTCCCTTATATGGAGCAGTTCCTCCTCCTTCCTCTTATGGAGAGAAGAGACCTTCCTCTTCTCCTATTATTCAACCTAAGAGACCACAACCTAAACACCCAAGTGATAAGGATGAGAACATTCCTCCTTCTTCTCAACTTCCTACTCAGACTAGACGGAATCGTTCTGCACTTGAACACCGACGAAAGCGTCATCTTAGAGCTCAGGCAGCTACTTCTCAAACTTTGCAATCCCCAAAAACACCTTCAGCTAGTATTATTTCATTTTCTCCTCAGCCGACAATTGAGCCAAAATCTCCTAAACATAAGATGCATGATGGTCTTGATCCTGTGCGAGTTAAAGATCCTATTTTTATAAATCTTGATGATGATATAGATGAAAATGTTATTCATGATGAAAATGTTACTTCTATTCATTCTGATAGTGAATATGAATACGTTGATGTTGATAACCATTTATCTAACGAATTTTCTAAAGCACTTATCCTAGCTCCTAGACAAGAACAACGTGGCTCGGAACATGAACATAGCCCTTGTTTGGATCTTGTGATAGCTCCATCTGCTGTGTTGAATGTTCCTCCTCTAGCGTGTTTCCTACCTTCCCGAAATATTGATCAGCAAGATCGGGGGGTAGATGACGTGCTAGACTAGTTCATTAGCATAGCAGACTCTCTCCTCCTCCCTTTTGTTACTTCTTCTATGTGTTATTCTCATTCTTCTATTTGTTGTCCTTAGTGTTGTCTACTTGAGGATGATGCAAAGCATTGAGATCTCTTTTGGTCTCTCTCATGTTGACTCAAAAGACACATGTGTTCCCTTCTTCTAGGTGACCTTCCTTGATTGGGGAATGAAGAACAATTATGCATACATACATATGATATACATGAATTATCATACAGCATACTGACCCCGGGAAAAGCGAAGTCACCTTGTGCTTTGTGTTTTGTGTCTATTATCCTTGGGCTTATCTCACACTTGGGGGCTAAATCCTTGTGATAACGTGCTCCTTTCCTTTCTCATTCCTTATATGTATCACTACCTTAAAGAAATCACCCCCGGTGAGGCGTGTGCGATCGCTTTAACGTAGGGGGGCATACATCCCGTCCATATCTTTTCAAGATACTTGAAAATTTCTTGACAAATTTAGCTTTGCCTTGAAAATTTTTGATATCTTTCTTGCATGACTCATAGTGAGGGAACCTTACTACTGATAGTCATGGTTCTCCCTCGTGATCTTCCCTTTTACTTTGTCAATCGAAGTCGTAAGATCCTTAGTCCACTAGGGGCTTGGTGTATCTTGCCTCCTTGACGTGGTGAAAGCTTTTCAATGTTGTTTCCTTGTACTTTACCGGAAGTATTGGCATACGCTTATACTCCCACTAAAGTGGGGGCTAAATGTAGCGTCCTAAAATTGTGACACTTGCAATTTCGACTACATTTGGGTCTTCACGATGGCGATGCAACACGGAACCTGAATGGAGACCCCGAAACTTGTTCATGACATCAAAAACTGCATTTTTCAGCACCCTGGCCTGATCCTCCTTGCACCCTGCTGTCCCTGGAGGTGGGACCATGGCGCCCAGCGCCCTGGTCCCCTAGGACCATGGCGCCCAGCACCCTGGTCCCCCAGGACCATGGCGCCCAGCACCCTGGTCCTTGGCCCTATTTTGGGCCCGGTCTCTTATGGGGCTTCGGGTCTTTAAGTTTGCAAAATTGGAAAATAATGCTTCCTAGGTCGGTAAAATCAGTCTTTTAACCCTAATTGACAAGTATATAAACTACATTTCCTCTCCCATTTTGGTAGATGGAAAGAAGGCGGAAACGATATTCAAACATTCAAATATCCAAACATTCAAGCATTCAAGCATTCCTTCAAGCAATTGAGCATTCTAAGTCTCCATTCAAGGCTAAGTGTTGCATTCAAGACAAGGATTCAACCATTGAAGAGGAGATCACATACAACATACAACATACTACATACATTACACCTTCGCATGTAAGAATACAAACATTCTTACAACAAGGTATCAGTACTTGTTTACATTACAAACATTTACATTTACAACATTCTCATTTCTTGGTTAATTCCAAAACCGGGGTTTGACCTAAAGGCAAACCCCTCATCCCTAACCCCCCAATCATCCTCTCTTTTCTATGTGTAGGTTGCAGGTACGCAGCTGTAATTGAAGATCTGGAATCCTTGTGCAGAGATGAATAGATCCACCTTCGTTTCGCGGATTTTTCGGAGGACCGTGTGCACGCCGGGCGCCATCGTCCCGTCAACTTTCGCTCAAATTTGCAGAACAGCATCGTCTCGACATTTTACTGCTAATTCCAGGTCCGCAGCTTCATCCCATATCCCTATCTCTGTTTATAAGCGAATGTTTCCTACTTTACATGCATTCCTAGTTCAATCTTTCTATCTACATTCTTTACAAAAGAGGGTATCCTTGATGTCTTAACCCTTGAAACTCATTTAGAATCCAATCTTGCATTGCGTGGGATTGGATCTTGTGGGTTTCAACCCCTCTTTTGAATGTAAAGTCTCTCCCAAGTGAAAACCATCAACCCTAGTGACTCTCCCTTCTCTCTCCTTGGAGTTGGGGAGGGGAGAACAACTAGGGTTCGATTTTTCCGCTTTACAATATGTAATGAGGAAAACGTTGAGACTAACTCAAATGAATATGAGTGGGACACACCTCACACTTCTAGCACTTATGCCATTGACCAAATGTTCAATGAACTCAACCTTACTAATGATGATGCTTTTGAGGATAAACACATTGATAGTAACTCATGTGTAGTAATTATATCGATGCCCAAATATTTTCCATTTGTACCATCAGTATCAGATCCATATCATGTATTCATACCATTAACGACCTAGCCCTGATATACCTAAACCTTGTTGATTGGGAGTCACAAGATCATCCACACTTAAATTTATTCGAAAATGATGAAGAAATCATCGAGTTCTTGGAAATCCAAGATAACATGCCATTTGAGGATCATATAGTTGGATTCATAATAGACCTTGACTGTGCAACATATTTTGGAGAGTCAAGTCAACCTTCTAGTTGTAAAATTAAAAATAAAAATAAAAATGATAGGTCTTTGGTTGAAAATCAAAAGACACCTTTTGACCATAAAATAGTAAAAATCAATGACCTATTTGATGATGAAAACCTCTTTGAGGTACCTAAGCATGGAAGGTTAGAAACTCTCCCAATAAGTCATGAAAAGTCTGCTTTGTTAATTGAGCAATCTCAAGAAATCAACCTAGGCGACAATGACAACAAGAAGGTAGTACACTTTGCAACCTCTCTACCACCGACAAAAAAGGAAAACTATATCAAATTATTCGTAGCGAGATAAATCAATTTTGCATGGTCCTATGTAGATATGTCAGGATTATATTCAAATCTCATTCTATATCATTTACCTTTGTCTCATATAGCAAAATAATTCAAACAAAAGCTACACAAAATGCATCCACACATCGCCTTGTTGATCAAAGTAGAACTCAAAAAGTTTCTGGATGTGGGATTCATTAGACCAATAGACTATGTTGAATGCATCTCTAACTTGGTACCTATCAATAAGCCAGATGGAAGCATCATATTCTACACAGACTTCAAAGACTTGAATAAGGTGTGGCCTAAGGATGATTTCCCAGTGCCAAACATTGACATGATCATTGATATTATAAGCGGGTATGAGATGTTATCATTAACGGATGGTTTCTCTTGACACAATCAGATAAGGATGGCCCCTAAAGACCAACATAAGATAACTTTCACTTGTGCCTGGGGAACTTATTGTCAGAACTTAATGTCCTTTGCCTTTAAAAATGCAGGAGAAACTTACCAATGAGCAATGACAATGATCTTTCAGGACATGATACAAAAACAAATGGAAGATTATGTGGATGAATTTCTCACCAAATTAGCAATGGGGGAAGCTCATCTAGATGTATTGGTCAATATTTTTGGCAAGTTAGAAGAATGCAAATTTAGATTGAACCTGAAGAAATGTGTCTTTGGAGTCACTTTTGGAAAGCTTCTAGGGCTTATAGTCACCAATTTAGGAATAGAAGTAGATATAGAAAAGGTAAAATCAATTGTTGAAATGCCTCCACCATCCAAAATCAGTCAACTCCATAGTTTGTAAGGTAAACTCCAATCTATTAAAAGATTCATAGCTTAGTTGGTTGATAAATGTCACCCATTTCAATGCTTATTACATAAGGGAGTCCCTTTTAGGTGGATCAAAAAATGCCAAAAAGACTTTCAAGAATTGAAAGATTATCTATTTTCTCCACCAATCCTAATGCCTTCAATTCAAGGAAAGCCATTTCTTTCATACATTTCAACAACAACATTATCCTTAGGTGCACTTCTAGCTCAACATGATGCATAAGGCAAAAAAGAGCAATCTACTACATCAGTCAGACACTAGTGGGATATGATCTAAATTATACATACATTGAACAAGCATGTCTAGCAGTTGTGTTTTCCTCGCAAAAACTTTGACATCACATATTCAGTCATAAAACAAGGCTCATTGCAAAGATAGATCTTCTAAAGTATCTTCTTAATAGAATAGCCTTGACTAGATGCCTAGGTAAATGTGTCATGATCTTATATAAATTCAAAATTGAATATGTTGACCAAAAGGCAATCAAAGGACAAACTATAGTAGATTAGCTTCCACACACCTTGGTCCTTGCAGATCATCTCATCCTGATTGATTTGATACATGAATCCATTTTCACCATGTCTATAGCAACACAATGAAAATTATACTTTAATGAATCCCACACTCAACAAGATGTTGGAGTTGGCATATTGTTTATCACACCCCAGGGTGATGCTATTCCTAAATCTTACAGGTTAAACTTTGCCTATGCCAATAATATTGTTGAATATGAAGCTCTAATCACCGAGTTGCACATAACTGTTTGGTGGAAGATTAAATAGATTCTTGTCTATGTGAAGACTCACCTTTAGTAAAAAAATAAGATTTTGGTGACTATAATACAAAGGATGAAAAATTGACACCCTATATGTTCATGGTCAATGATTTCAAACAATATTTTAATCATATTTGAGAAAATTCCAGAAGTACAAATTAAAGCTCCAAATGCCATGGCCACAATTGCATCCATATTGGATATGTCAAACAATGTCACACATCATGAGTTCTTACTGGAACAACTTATGATCCCTGCATATGGAATTCCTTGTCTAAGGTTGTGTGTGAAATCGTGGGTCCTGAATCACCTTGGTATAAATAAATCTACTCATAACTCCATGACCAATACCTTTCTCCTAACTTGTCATGTAATCAATGCAAAACCTTTATCTAATAAGCCTCTCGTTACACCATCATCGTAGATACCCTTTATCGAAAAGGTCTCAACGAAACTCTCCTCAGATGTCTTGACTCAATGGAATCATAGACAACCTTATAAGAAGTACACAAAGATATTTGTGGAGCTCATTCTAGTGGTTCAACACTAGCCAAGAAGCTCATGCATGAAAGATATTATTGAAAAACTATGGAAAATGACATCTACATATTTGTGAAAAGATGTCATCAATGTCAAGTTCACAAAGATTTAATACATGAACCAGTACAAGGTCTACAACTAATAACATCTCCATGGTCATTCTCCCTTTGTAGGCTTGATCTCATTGAGAAAATTAATCCCGCCTCCTCCAATAGACACAAATTTATCCTTACTACCACTGAGTAATTTACCAAGTGGATTGATGTCATCGCTCTCATGCACATCACCGGCCAATAAATTGCTAAGTTTATCCTAAACTACATCATATGCTAGTATGGAGTTCTCCTTTGCAATATCACAAAAAATGGTTGTCCCTTTAAAAATCAGGATGTCCACGAAGTTTGTGACAAATTCCATATCCAATATTTCTTTGCCACACCATATTACCCGCAAAGTAACAATCAAGTTGAGGTGTCTAATAGATTGTCTTTAAAATTCTCAAAAGGACTATCAATGACGCTAGTCGTGATAGGCACCTCCAACTTAAACCAGCACTCTAGGCTTAATGCACTAACATTCCCACACCCACTGACACTACCCTATATTCCCTTTTCTATGGAGCTAAATCCATATTGCCGATTGAGGTTGAGCTACCCTCTCTAAGAGTTTTACTGCAAAACTTGATCATTGATGAAGACTATAGGGTTGCAAGATTGCATGAACTAGAATTATTGGATGAGAAACATCAAAATGCATTGAACCATCTTAAAGCATATCAAAATTTCCTTAGATGTAGCTACAACAAGAGAGTTTGTGTTCACTTCTTTGAGATAGCAGATCACATTTAAAAGGAAAATCAATGAAATCTAACAAGAAGAGAGAGACTTGACAAGTTTGAACCAAATTGGTTGGGCCTGTACATTGTCACAACAACCTATGGAAATGGGGCCTAGCAATTATCTACTCTAGAGGGAGACAATTCCACTAAACAACATGCATCTCAAGAAATTATACAAGTGATTATTCAAGTATCTAATAAGTAATACACAAAAATAAATTAAAAATAAAAAGGAAAAAGGAAAAAATAATCATCTTGATGAAAACCTGGCAAACAAGCATCTTGTGCAACATTAAAAAATTGAAAAATAAAAAAAATACAGAGTAATAATTCATCCTAAGGTGAAAACCACTTTGATGGCACTTTGGGCAAGTACCATTGTGAAAACATGGCAAACAAGCGTTGCATGTAAGAGATTATTGCTCAATCATCTACCATCACTCACTTGACCAACATGACTCATTTGTCATCCATAATGATACCCATGCATCCCCCTTCTCATGTTCTAAGATTCCTCAATCGCTCATGTCATTTGTCCATTACCATCATAAGTTTGTTCATTCCCTCATTTTCCTGCAATAAATGGTCCTCGACTTGACTGGGAGAAATAACTGAATCAAAATTTGCATAAAAAATCATTAAAATAAAAAATATCCTGAAAAATCATAAAAATCAAATAATGTCTTGGTAAAATCAAAAAATCAAAAAATGTCCTAAAAAATCATAAAAATCAGATAAAGAGATGAAATAAAACATAAAAACCAATTAAAGTCCTGAAAAAATTAATAAAAAATCCTAAAAAGCATAAAAAGACCTTAAAAAAAAACCTTAAAATCAAATAATCAATTAAGAAAATCCAAAGAAATAAACTATCCCTTGTAACGATAAACATATAAGCAGATACGCAACAAGTTAAAACATTGACTAAATTAAGCGACAACAGATGAACAATCAATCAAGTCTGTAATCAAATCGATCACATGTCTACACAATCAATCAATCAATCCTTATCTATCATTCATCACCTTGTCTTATACAAGGAAGGGTACACTAAAAAATAGACAGATCGGTCTTATATGGGGTATTACATCTCTGAAACCAAACGTCATTATCATCATCATCACACAAGAAATCAACATCGACAAAGATCAATATGGTTGTTGACTCAATTGGTCAAGTTAGTCTTATCTTTTATTGATTTGTCTTGGGTCATGTTCCTATGCTACTCAAGTATGTCCACAAGTGACTAGAGGAGTCAAGATGATTGGTGATCCTTTTTCTCTGTTTGTTGTTTGTGGTGTCTTTTCATGAAGTTCTAGGGCATAGGTATTTTGGATGTCTATTTTGGCACATTAATTTGGCAAGTATCATATGCAAAAATGAAGTCAGGGATCACTACGCTCGTGACTGTTGTACATACCTTGACTCTTAGTACAACAACCCTAGAATGGATGGAAACACTCCTCTTCGATATGTCTATTAATGCAATTAGAAAGTGTACAGCTTGGTCTTTCACACCTTGGTAGAAAATCCTCTATGGTTACATAATAAGGCTCAATGATGAAATTTGCACACCACCAAAGATGTAGAAGAATTCGAAATTATATCATCATTCTATTTCAATTATTCTATCTATCAATCAATTCTATTCTCTAACATTTTTCACTTTCATAATATTCATTGTTCATCCAACTTTCATCTATCATTGGTCTTATATAGGATGTGTCCTTCCTGAAACTAGATGTTTTGATATATCTTTGGTCTTATACAAGATGTGTCTTTCCTAAAACCAAACAATCATCTATCTTTTTGTCTTAAACAAGATGTGTCCAACCTGAAATTAGGCTTGATCAATCCAATTAATCTAATCAATCAATCAATCTTTCAAACCCATTCATGTCATCAAGCTACCATTCTTATATCTCTCATACAACATTCTTCTTCTTTTGAGAGATCACTCGTGCCTTTAATGCACAAACAATCTGTCAAGAGGGCATATTACCTCCATTCCTCATCATACTAGGGCAAGATTTTATCGACTTTTCTTTGAAACAATGCTCAAAATCACATTGTCTCAAGAGGGGTAAATGTAGACACTTAAAATGGTGTCACGCCTGCAAACACCAATTTCACTAATTATTCATCTTTCTTAATGAAATGATTTTAATTATTTAATTAATCTAACTTAATTCTACCAAAATAATATTTGAAATTCATAATTCAAATTTTATCTAATTCATAATCAATTAGTCATTTCCTTCCTAATATTAATTAAATAATCTTATTATTTAATTAATCTTGATTATTTACTTTAATTAAATGGTCTTTATTGTTTAATTAAATTCAATTTCTATTATATTCCCATAATTGAATACATTTATTTAAATTATTTAATTAGCTAGCAATGTATTCTTAATTAAATAAATTTTTAAATTATTTAATCTCATTTATCCTTCATTTCAAATGAATTCCATTTCACTCCAAATTCAAAAAACATATTTCCCTTTCATTACAATTTCAATTTCGTGTTTTCAAAAACTCAAATTTCTTCCAAATTACATTTCCTCTAGATTCCTACAACACATGTTGAGAATCCTAACTACCACTAACTCTCAGTGACTCATCAATCAGCTTTTTTTTATTAATCAATCAGTTCAGTCTTCAAATCATGCAATTAGTTAACAATTCAATCAATCCTTTTAATTCTCAATCAAAGCAATCTAACTGAATCATGCAATCCGTTAATGATACGATCAATTCTTTTAACTCTCAATCAATTCAATTTATCTATATCATGCAATCAGTTCACATCGTAATTATCTCCCATCAACCTGTCACATGGAATATCAGTAATTGATCATATTTCTTCTTAAACTGATGTCAACTGTCGAATCAAATTCTCAAAATCTATAAATTTAAATTCAATCTCCATTTTCAACAACCACTATCTTTGTATTATTGTGCTTCTATTTTGTAGGTTTTCATAAAGTACAATTCTGAGAGCCATACTTCAACATAAGAAAAAGAAGGACAATGGAGGCAGAAGAATGGAATTGGCAATGGAGTTTGGTTTGCTTTAATTCATTTCATTTGATTGTTGATTTCTTTTATACATTCCTTTATTGATTTGTAATTGAGAATTGTGTGATAGATTTGGGTTTTGTGGTTGCCTAATTAATATATTGCATCATGCTTTCCCTCAAATTCAACTGCATTATAAATGGTAAACATGGAAATAAGAGAAAGTAAACTAAAAGAACAAATAGAGAAAGACAAGTCTTGGAGTCAACTTGTAAATGGCCCATCAATTGACCCAAAATAAAATATAGAGAAACAAATCAAAAAACAAATAAGAAAAAAAAATGACAAACAAGATAAGGTGACAAATATCATCATCAAAGGATTGAAGGATTTTGGTGAATAGGAGAGAGGACAAGCTAAAATGCACAGGTTGTACTCAATAGGAAAATAATATTGGAAAGATATCAGAAGAAGGAAGAAATAGGCATGTTAGAGTTGTTTTAAGAAGCATGAAAGAAAAAATGGAAATTTGAAAAAAATAGGGGGTTGCTTAGAGGAACTCACATATATCTAGATGAAGAATTGACCTTTCTACATCAGGAAGATTGAAGGAAATAATGGGAGAAAGTGAAATCAAGGAGATATGCAAGAAAGTGGGCATGGTCAAAAAATGGGAAAGAACAATTCATTGAGCAATTATCACACAAAAAATAGGGTTCAAGGTCCCACAAGAGCACTTACACATGGTAAGTTGGAACTGTAGAGGCTTCCCATGGAGAAGAGGATTATTATTCTTGCATAAACACATGTACACAATGGATGTGTTAGAAATTAGGATCTTCGAATACTAATCATTATAAACAAGATATAAAATAAAAAATAAAAATAATACATGCACAAAGTTAACGCATTGCACAAGATATACATGGGAAAAATCCTTTCGAGTAGAAAACTCCATAAAGCATCATTTTATTAAAACTTACAAAATATACTCTATGACAAAATAGACTTGAATTTGGGGATACTTCTCCATATAATTACATATAATGCTCTTGTGCATAGTGAGACAAATCACTATAAATCTTCAAATTCACTCACCTCTCAAATGAGAGAGAAACTCCTTAAATATAGGAGGAAGGGTGGCTTCACTAGTCATACCTTTTCAATAACCCTCATTTACAAATAATTAATAATGTAATAGTTATTAAATTATAACTATCTTAAATGGGATATACTTACAAAGCATATAATATATAAGGATTTATAACCTTATATTAGAACATTATATAAATGTTATAATCGTATGACCCTTAATAACATTATGTTCTAACAGGATGCAAGGTTCCTATTTTTGAAGGCTACAATAAAATCTTAGTTTGGAATGAAGGGATTGAAACAAGCAAAGGACACGGAGGAATAAAAGTGCTAATAAAGAAAAAGTGGAATGGAATAAGAAAAGTTGAAAAAAAGGATCCAAATAAATCTAGTTCATTTAGTTGAAAATAACCAACAATCAAGTTAGTTGGTTGTTACTTTTCTTCAGAAAGTTTTGAATTCTACAAGAGGAATCTAGATAGAGAAGACCCTTATATCACTTTAAAAAGGACATGTATGTTTTCAACACCTTTAGAGAAATAGTTATAATTGATTAATTCAATGCTAGGACAACAAACCATCAATCTATCCAATAGTACAACAAAAAGAGAGAGGATAGCAACCCTTTATGGATAGAGAAAAATAGAGATACAATG
Source organism: Cryptomeria japonica (assembly GCF_030272615.1). Lineage (NCBI taxonomy): Eukaryota > Viridiplantae > Streptophyta > Pinopsida > Cupressales > Cupressaceae > Cryptomeria > Cryptomeria japonica. Next base: position 426,380,161 of record NC_081414.1, read on the forward strand.
TGGGAAAGGGCTTCATAAGATGAGCATAGGAGTCTGTCACATATTGGGGCGAATCTTGTTGGGATATGTAGTTTGTTTGGCTTGGTTATCAATAATGACATGAGAACTTGGGAAGGATCTAGCAGATTCACTTGTAAAATCTACACAAGACATTGTAGTGTATTTAGCAATCTACTCTTGAAGTTGTATTTATAGGATGTTGGAGTTCAATATTAAGAATTGGAGTATGGAGCTAAAATCAAATCATATGCCCTTCTTATAAAGTTTGTAATTCACAAAAACAACCCTCATGAGAAGAAAGACCAACAGATGCACATGAAAGTCCATAAATAGGGTAAAATTCTCGTAAATCAAGAAAATGAATACCTTTTGTTGTTGCCCTTGAGAAACACCTTAAGTTGGCAAAAACTAATGAATAGGATATGTGTAAAACAAAGGAGAAAATGATTACATTTGTTGAAATATGTTGATATGTGTAATCCACAAGGCTTTAAAAGTTTGCATAATATATTGACCTATGAAGAAGGCTAGAAACTCTTTCCCCACCAATCCTCGGTATGACAAAGAATATAAGGTGGCTAAAACATCACTTAAAGGGAAGGAGCCAAACAAAGAAAGTAGAATAAAATATAAACATTTGATAAAATGTAAAAAAGAAACCTATGTGATTTTGAAGAGAAAAGAGTTAATATCCTTAGGGAAGCACAATAACAAATATTTTTGGAGGGAGCTACAACATAAGAGGAAAATTTTAGAAAATAACATCTTGGATGCTCATTGGCTAGATTATGTGAAGCTTCTCTATGAGCAGGTTCAGGTGAAGAGTAACCCTCCCAAGATTGATATATCGATTGAGATATTCTTTATAGAAGATATAAAACAAGGCATTAAGAATTTAGCAGTGGGTAAAGCTCAAGATATTGATGGTTTGGAGGATGAATTCCTAAAATGAGGAATGCAACTTCTTGCTCCACACATTAAAGAGAATTTTTACCAATGTCACACAAAGAAACTTCCTGACCAAATGCAAAACTAGTGTTGTTATTTCTATCTACAAAAGTGGAGATATCAATAACCCTTCCAACTATCACACTATTATGATCAATCCTCTCCTTGAAATTTTTTTTGAGAGAATAATTAAACATAGAATCAACAAGTGGATTGAAAAAAAGGAAAAAAAGAAAAAGAACATGTTGGCTTTAGGCCAAGTCACTCTAATCATTGCATCATTGTTAGACAATTATGTTGTCAATAAGATTTGCACCTTGCTAAACTTAGAGTTCAACAATCTATTGAAACATGGAAACACTCATGGGCTTGTGGGTTGCCTAAAACTTGGAGTGAATCTTTTGAAATATGGTTCTTCTTGGAACTATCACCTAAACTACTTTCTCGTTGGGAAAAGGGAAGTGAAATTCAATAAAATGAAACCTACATCTAGTGGTGATGCGCCAAATTAGTTTTCAAACCTATACATTCTATTTTAACAGACAATCTGTCTCAAAAACAAGATCTATCTCACACAACTCAAGATCCACATGTTTATACATCATTGTTTCATAGTAAGGATAATATTTCAGACTTCATAAAGGAAAAGAGAGAATTTTCACAACTAAGAAATGATGAAAGTCATAACACAAACTATAACTTGTATAAAACATGTTACTTCTATATGAAGGTACTGAAGGAAGAAAGACATATTAAAGGATTGACATATGAATCACTTGAAAAGCATCATTCATCCATGTTGCACACAAAATACAAATTAGAGAAGGTAAACACTTGCTTTATTAATAAAAAAGGTGCTTACAACATTTGTACATATTTGAATATGAATTACAATACACAATAGGCAAGAAAGAACCTATTTCAGGTTACCCTAGAGCAGCAAGAACTAACTTGAAAATGAAGCCTAAGGTTGAGCTCTATAGCTGCAACAATTTGCTACAACAAAGGAACATATACTGAAAAATAAATGACAAGAAAGACATGTGTTACATTGATTTTGCTTGGTCAATCCTCCTTGGGCATCCAAGTTGTTTGTTGTTGTTTTTTGGCCTTCAAATCAGCTCCAAAAAGTGTTTTTTTATGAAGAAAAATCCTTCCCAACTATTACCCTATTGATTAGGCTCTTTAATCAACTCCTAGATGCTTGGGAAAGGCCTTGGAAGTGGTCAAACTGCCCCCTAAATTTCCTCAAATGTTTGAAGAAGTCTTCAACCTCCTCCTATATTCTCTCAACCACTTGAAAACGTTTTCAAATTGTCCTAGATTCTCTCAATGATTGTTTCAATCTCCTTTCATGGTAATAGGGCATGTGTTTTATTTGTTTTGAAGTTGAAAAAGTCTTGGGGTCGGATTGAATTGAAATAGGTCATTAAAGACCCCAAAAACTTCTTCAAACTGTGTCATGCTATAGCTCCAAAATTGTCCTTGAATGCACTCATATCCATAAAGGACATTCTCAAATGTTAGAATGACACTTAAGAGTCCTAAAACTGCTCTTTTTCTCTTCATTTTATTAAATTTTTAGTTGTCTTCAAACAAACCCTTTTTGACAAGACTATAGAATTTTAGAACTTTATTTATATGTTGAGGCTCCCTTTTAGAAAATTAATAACATGATCGATGGCCTTGAACATAAACCTAACACCTTATTAACCTTTACACTTGATAACATTTAATCTTTTGCAAATGCTAGGACCAAACTCAAGACTTGTTGAACCTTGAGAGCACAATGTTAAAGGTTATTTAGGTCGGAGGGAAAAAAATAGACTAACAACTTCATTGAAAAGGTTTGGGACACCCATGGACAAGAAGACTTTTGTTGCATCATTGATTTCAAATAAAGCCTTTGACATTGTTCCTAGGGACAAGCTTTGGAGCAAAATGGAGGAGCTTTGGATTTCAAATGAATTTAGAGCAATAATCCACAAACTTTATGAGCAAGTTAGAGACAAAATTAGAACTAAAGAGGGCGTGTCAAAGTGTTTTAGCAACAATATTGTTGTCATGATATTTTCTTTGAAAAGAAAGAAACAATGGTTTAACTTTATCTTTGATGGAAGCTTGTTGGAGATAGTGGAAGTAACTAGGAATTGATTTTCACAATAGACTCAGTTAGGAGACTTGCAGGAACAAAAAGGATCCAAGGAGGATGTGGAGCTTCTTACTTACTTCAGAATAGGTGCAAGAAAGTGGAGATATGAGATTGGAAAACCAACAATACTCTTTTTGGTTTGTTGGTCGTGCCAGTTGTCCTCTATGGGTGTGAGATTTGGGGGAGAAACATGTCAAACCTCAAATGGAGACAACTTGAAAGAATCCAAAAATATTTTAATCAACAACAATATTAAAGCCAATTCTACACTTCCACATGAGATCCTTTTGGCTGAAGTGGGGATGTTTCTAGTGGAACCATTAGTAATAATACATTTTCTAAGCTACTTAAAATAGGTTGAAAACATGGATAAATAACATAGGCCCAAAATGGTTGTTGAAGAGGAGTTAGATCATAGGAAGAAGACTTGGAATAAGTATAGTAAGAAGTCGATGAAAAAATGGCATATCAAACCATAGGAATGTCCTAATACCAACGAAGATATACAAAGTTTGTGTTAGAAAAATTCAGGGCTGCCATGTGGACAAAACAAATAGATTGAAAAAAAACATATTATATCAAGAGTTCAACCCCTTGTAAAGGAAAATGATGAAAAAGATTATTTAAAGGCCATAATTAAGAGAAAACCAAGGATTTCAGTTGCTTAGTTGAGGGTTGAGCTTCATCATCTTAAATTAGAGATAGACAAATGGAAAGTTTCCAAGGAAGATTGCGAAGAATGAATCTGCATTCTTTGTAGCAAAGGGGTGGTTGAGATTGAACAACACTTCATCCCTCACTATGGAACGTATGAGGATATTCATATTCAATTTGGAAACATTTTTTAAGTGGATAGGGTGAGTGGGATCTTTGAGGAGAAAAGATTCCACAATATCACAAGTTTCTTAATCAAGATACACAATAGAAGAGTCAATAGTGAAAGAAACCTAAAATTGGATTAACACTAGCTCTGTTGGTCCCTTAAATCATTCAGTCTCGTGGACATAATTAAAATTCATTCATTCACTCATAGATTGTTTGAGGTAGATGTCTCACCATTGAAATGAGTTTCCTTAATATTTTTGTCCTAGAGTTTGCTCTCTTTTTTTTATCAGTAAAATTCTTTTTATTTTTTATTTTTTATTTATTAAGTAGGAAATTGAAGTACATAGTAAACCACCATCTGGAAAAAAACCACCTAGCCAAAACCATTTTGAGCTTAAGAAGAGACGTCAACAACCCTACACCACCCCACTGTCGATAAATGTTTCAATACATCGTGCTTCAATGACATAAACAGTTTATCAAAAGAAAAAAAAATAAACAGAGACTTCGACGAAACTAAAAATGTACCAAGAGGTACCATTGAGAAACCATTATTTAATCATTTGTAGTTGTTTGAGAGCTTGAAGCACCCACCACCCCACCAGAACCACCAACCACACCACCCTATTCAACCTGTCTTGCCAGCTCCGTCGAGAGTCGTCTATTGATCAACCTCCTACTTCTCGCCTCATCAACTAGCCTCACTTCCACACCCGCCTGTCGGATGATTTCTTCAATTTCCATAATATAGACATACACCACCGGGCCTTCCCAACCACACCACGTATCATCCTTGAACCGAGCTTTGACCTCCCCTCAGCTACGAAGAAAATAAATTTGGGAGTGCATCGCCCGCAACTTGACATTATTTTCTAGAATTCTTTCAGAAATGTTGAATCCCCAACTCGGAACAACCCACTCCAACAATGACTCCAAATTTAACAGGTAGAGCTGTGGAATGATCATCCTTAATACCTTCCTGACTGATGGGGAGCTTGGTAGGTAAGCACTCACAAGGCTAGTTTTCTCAAAAGGATCAATTTATTGACCAAGGACTTGTAGAGTCTGTTGTATATGACTACCCAATCTATCTTGTTGTTGTAATGCCAAGTACTCCATGGTTTGCTTGCCTAACAAACTCCCCTTTTGGTGATGACTCTTGCCCATGCATAGATCTACACAAAATGTGTATTGCTTCTAATTATAGTTTCTCATGCTTGGCTCTTGGGGCCTTCAACCTTAGGTTTCAATGTGTACTAGGGGTCTTCCACAAGGAAATGCAAGGGCAGTAAGGTATTGTTCACCTTGGAATGGTCATAATCTTGTTTTGAGGTCTATAACCCTCAACTTGCTCAAATTCATTAACAAGGCTCAACTACCCCCAAATGAGATTGCATACTCTCTAGGAGTCCCAAGTACTCTTGTTGGACTGTTTGGAATGTCTTCATTATGTTTCATAAGCTCCAAGTTTCATTTTTCCATCAGGTTCTTGCATTCTACAAAAACTGTCATTTTTTTGTGTGTTATGCAGCAGGGCTACTAGCCCGTGGAGGCCTAATTGGCCTTATTTTACTCCTACCGGTCAACGATGGTCCTTTCCACCACAAAGCTTGTTTGGAATGATGTTTTAGGAGTGTATTCTCAAGGATTTTTGAGGTTTAGCCCACTGTTAGTGCAGATTTAAGACTGTCCACCTTTTGTGGCATAATTGGAGGGTTTGGTAGGGTTTGGAGAAAGTAATGTTTGAAAGTCTCTCTCACTCCACTCTACAAGCCTCCTCATTGGTATAGGACCTCTGCCACATCTTAAAGAGCCTTCCCCTTCTTTTTCCCTACAAGGAAAATGTCAAACACTTGGCACACAAGAAGGAAAACAGTGAGTTGCCTCTGCCACTGTCTTTTTACTGTCTTTTACCAGTCAGCAACTTTTTCTCTTTGGAACCTGCAAGAATGAAGAGTTTGGAAAATGAGAAATTACCTCAATGAGGTCTTAAAACATATACACTCCACCTATTACATTTCCTTCAAGATACAAGGCATGGATAACGCTTTTAGAAGCATCCCAATGAGCATTTTACAAATTACCATTCACAAAACAGTGAGCATACTGTTTGTTTACAAAATAGGAATGTTTGACAAAATAAGCTTAATCTAACAAGCCAAGGTGATGATCAACACTATGGACCACACTTCCATATTACTGCTTCATTGATTAGTTCATTCCAAATTGCTTTTGGATGACAATCTTGAGTTTTCACCATGAACTAGCCTAGTTGCTCCAGCTTACCTAGTTCACACTCAAATGCATATTCAAACCAATTTTCTGGCACAAAAATAAAGGAATGTACATTATATACACATGGATCAACTTGGAAGAATCCATTGGAGGGATCCCAGACCTGGATCAACCAAGTTGACACATTTTACAACTCCAAATCCCTGGCAGGGCAGCAGATACATAGTTTGCAAATATTTTTGTATAAATGCCTTGCAAATGAAAAACCAATGAAACAATTACATGAGAAGCCTTATTACATCAACATCTCAACTTCCAAGAAGGTATAGTACAAATTTGTATAGCAACAGTACAGACTACCCTTCAAAAGGAAAATAAAACAGTCATAAAAGCCAAAAACTTGATTTCTATTAAGTTTCACTTGTAAGTATAATAACCAACCCTTTCCAAGGAAAAGGGAGGCCTTATATAGTTTCTCTAGTTGGTTTCCATGCCCTTGTACAGATAAGAGGCTTCAATAACTACATTTTTCAAGAAAATGACAATTTTGACAACTTTCTTAAGCCAAATGACAACTTTTCTTGCTCACAAAGGCATTTTTGACAACCTAGCCTTATAAACTTGCCTAAACAACTTAGACATGATTAGAAACACTAAACAAACATTTTTCAAATCTCTTGAAGACATTAGGAGACCTTTTTGGTAATTTTTCACATTTTTGCCAAAAATTGTCAACTCAAGGCCTAAAAGGCAAAACTTGATCTCTAGAGCCCAAAATGAGATCAAAACCACTAAACATGACCCAAAACAACCTAAAACAAAAAAAACAACCTAACACAAGAATTTACAAACATAAAAGCATTAAATACCCAAAAATGGGAGTTTTACTCAACTAGGTGCTCCTGCACCATACTCCCCCAAAAACAAAGAAGTCATGTGACTCTTTGAGGTGGCAAAGAAGAAGAAATGCCAACTTTCTAAAAGTTAGCTTCAGGTATCCAAGTGGCCTCTAAGGTAGGCTAACCCTTCCACTTGATGAGATGCTCCATGTAGGTGTGATTCCTTGTCTTTTTGAGAATTCTGGAGTCTAGAACCTGTTCAACTTTGGGAAAAGAAAGAGAAGGGAGAGATAGATAAGAAAGGGATTGAGAAAAATCTGAAACTCTTTGAATCTCATCAGGTGTCTTCCCTTTGAAAGCAATCATATCTGCAACATTAAAAATGGGGGACAAAGAAACATTAGTAGGCAAATCAACTTTATAAGCATTAGACCCATACTTAGCCAAGATCTTGCAAGGGCCTATCCTCTTCATCTAAAGCTTGCTTGGAACTCTCTTTTGTAGCCTTGCCTTATTCAAATGAACCATCACATAATCACCTATGGCAAACCAAACATCTCTCTTTGTAGCATCCACTCTTGCCTTGACTTTTTGAGAGGTGTCTTGGAGAGCTTGTCTCACTTGCTCATGAACCTCCTTCATGGAGTGAGCCATGTCATCTGTTGTCCCACTCTTATGCTGCAAGTTAGTGATACCCTCAACTCCATTATACCCCTTGGATGCATACCATAAACAACTTCAAATGGACTTTTACCTATAGACCGGTTAACACTATCATTGTAGGCATATTCTGCTTGATGAATGAGTTGATCCCAACTCTGCCCATAGTCCTTTGTCAAGCACCTAAGCATGTTTCCAAGAGACTTGTTCAAAACTTCAGTTTGGCCATTAGTTTGTGGATGATAAGCTGAACCAAAAGAGAGATTAGTACCCAATCTCTTCCATAATGTTTTCCAGAAATGACCAAGAAACTTAACATCACTATCTGAAACAATGCTAGTAGGTAAACCATGAATTCTAACAACTTCTTTGAAAAACAAATAGGCAATATGACTTGCATCATGTGTTGTTTTGCAAGGAATGAAGTGAGCCATCTTGCTAAATCTATCAACTACTACAAAGATGCTATCAAATCCTGCTTGAGTTCTAGGTAATCCTACTACAAAATCCATGCTAATGCAATCCCAAGGCCTATGTGGAATGGGAAGAGGCTGATATAAACCAGCATTAGAGGAATTACCTTTTTCTTTCTGGCATGCCAAGCACTGCTCAACATACCTCCTGATGTCTCTTTGCATCTTAGGCCAATAATAGAACCTTTGAACTAGCTCTAAGGTCTTATTGAGACCGAAATGTCCACTTAAGAACCCATTGTGCTTCTCTTGAATGAGGTTCTCTCTCATAGAACCCTGTGGAACACACAACTATCCACCCCTAAATAACAAACCATCCTGTAAAGTGAAATCAGCATATGCACCATGGAAGTTATTCTCAAAATCTGTACAAACTTTATAAGCTTTAGCAAAATCATTATCAGTAGGATACATGTCTTTGAAACTATCAATACCAAAGCTCTGAACTTGAATCTCATGAATAGTTAACAACCTTCTACTTAAAGCATCTGCTACTTTATTCAACTAATCCTTCTTATGCTTAAGAGTAAAAGTGTAAGCTTGTAAGTATTCTACCCATTTAACATGCCTGTGATTCAGTTTATCCTGTGAGTTCAAGAAACTGAGTGCCTGATTATCTATGTATACAACAAACTCTTTAGGAAGAAGATACTGTCTCCATTTCCTAAGTGCTTGTACTAATGCATAAAGTTCTAAATCATAGGATGAGTACTTTTTATTTGCATCATTCAATTTCTCACTAAAGAATGCAATTGGTCTATTTTCTTGACTTAAAACAGCTCCTACTGCAATATTACTAGCATCACATTCAATAGTAAAAAGCTTATCAAAACTAGGTAAAATGAGCACTGGTTGAGTAGCTACTTTAGTTTTCAGTAATTCAAACCCCTTATTTGCTGCACTTGTCCATTGAAACTTCACCTTTACACCCCCTTGGATGGTGTCCAACATTGGAGCACAAATCTCACTGAATCCCCTGATGAATTTCCTGTAAAACCAAGCCAAACCATGGAAGCTTCTGACATCACTGGTTGTCTTAGGAGTTGGCCAACTGTTTATTGTTGCAACTTTTGAGTGATCCATTTTTAGATTGCCTCCTGATACAACAAAACCAAGATAGACCAATTCTTGCTTCATAAAATCACATTTCTTAAGATTAATGGTTAGCTGTTCATCAGATAACTGTTTCAAAACATTAGCTAGATGTTGTAAGTGCTCTTCCTTAGTCTTCCTAAAAATAAGAATATCATCTAAATATACTACAACAAATTTGCCAATGAAATCATGTAAAACTTCATTCATGAGCCTCATGAATGTGTTGGGAGCATTAGAGAGTCCAAAAGGCATGACTAGCCACTCATAGAGTCCCTCATTTGTTTTGAAAGTTGTCTTCCACTCATCCCCCTCTTTGATTCTTATCTAATGGTAGCCACTCTTCAAATCAATCTTACTGAAATAATGTGCACCCCCCAAACAATCCATCAAATCCTCTATTTTGGGTATGGGAAATCTGTATCTGATGGTGATTCTGTTTATGGCCCTGGAATCTGTACAAAGCCTCCATGTTCCACCCTTCTTAGGTGCCAACACTGTAGGTACTGCACAAGGACTAATGCTTTTCCTAATCAACCCTTGGTCTAAGAGTTCTTGTATTTGTCTTGCTACCTCTTTGTTTTGGTCGGGGGTCATCTTGTAGGCTGCCTTATTGGGCAAAGAGGCTCTAGGAATGAAGTCAATTTGTTGGCTCTAGGAGGTGGTAAGGCTGCAGGTGTACCATCACTGATTATTTGTTTGAAGTCATCAAGGATTTGTTGCACTTCATATGGTATCTCAACTTTCTTTTCTACCTTTTCTTCCTTAGGCTTCATTGTGAGTGCAAATCCTACTCCTTCACTTCTTCTAGTGTTTTTATGAACTCTTTCTCATTCACTAACAAGATGTTAGGAACCTTATTGCTGCTCTCTCCTTCTTCAATGAGGGATTGAATCTGATAGCTTACTCCATCTTTCTGAATAGAATAGGAGTTTTTTCCCCCATCATGTTGTGCTTTTCAGTCAAACTGCCATGGTCTACCCAACAGCAGGTGGCAAGCATCCATAGGAAGGATGTCACATAGGATCCTATCTACATATCCCCCAATGTGTAAATCTACCCAGGCTTGCTCATTTACCAACACATGTTATCCCTTATTCAACCAAGTGACTTTATATGGCTCCTTGTGTTGTATCCTAGGTAGTTTCAATTTGCTTACTGCTTCTTCTGATATGATGTTATCTGTGGATCCTGAATCTATGATCACCTTACACACCTTTCCCATGATTTTACACTTAATCTTGAACAATGCTCTTCTCTGTGAGGCCTCTGTACTGTGTGGCTTCTTCATTAACACTCTCTCGATCATCAAACTCTCACCATCTTCTGAAGCTAGGTGGTTCAATGGTGAAGTTTTGGTACTACATCCATCTTCCTGAACATAATTTACCCTCTTTTCACCTCCATAGGATGAACTAGGCTTCTATGGGTATCTATAGGCAGGGTGGCCCAACTTTTGGCAGTTATAGCATTTCATGGTTGAGAAGCAGGACCCTCTCCCTGGTCCATTAGATCTACCCCTACTTGGTTTGCTTGATCCCCTACCCCTATAGTTGGGTCTGCTCTGAGAATCCCCACTTTGTTCAATAAGCTTAGACTCTCCCTAGGACCGTTGATCTATGTTTCTTCCCCCAAAACTGCCTCTATGGCCTCTACCATCTCTTCCCCTACCTCTTCCTCTATTGTTTTGTTCTTGCTTTCTCCTACCTTTCTCTTCCACCTTAAGTGCCAATTGATAGCACTTGTGTACGGTTTGTAGGCATAACAAGCTCATCTCTTCCTGGATGTTCCATCTTAACCCATTCAAATACCTTGCCACTTTGATACTCTCATCCTCTACTACCTCTACTACTCTGGATCTCATGCATAGTTTCTGAAACTCTTTAGTGTAGCTACTGACATCTAGGTCTTTTTGTCTCAAGTTTTGTCTTTTCTTGTGAAGTTGTATCTCATAGTCTTTAGGAAGGTAGGTCTCCTTGATTTTGGCTACCATTGCTTTCCAGGTGGCTAGTGGTTGCTTACCTACTTTCACCCTTTCCTCTTGGATGAACTTCCACCAAGTTAAGGCTGCCCCTCTCAACCTTGATTATGCCACCTTAACCTTTTGTGCTTCAGTCACTCCATCACACTCAAAATGGTTTTCTAACCCTTCAATCCACTCTATTAGAGCATCTAGATCCATCTTCCCACTGAAAAGAGCCACTCCTTCTAAGGTCTTACCACTCATAGCTCTCAAGGCTTTCAAGAATGGTTCTTGCTCAATGATAGGGTCGGGCATGGGGACTTCATCCTCTATTGCCATCATTCTACCCTGATCTCCAACCTTATCCTGGACTTCTTCAGTTTTGACTTCTACCTCAGCTAGTTTCATTGCTAGTTGATCTAATTGTCGTGCTCTGTAAATTGTACCTGTACCTGCAAACACAATGCACTCAATAAATCATTACAAGCATGGTTAGAAGATTTAAATCAAAGACATGTAAAACCATAGCTAATCGACTTATTGCCTCCTAGTAAATGCGAGTATGAAAAATGCTCTCAGATCTTAGTATGCAAATTCCAGTGACTTGACTACACTTAGATGGAGGATTTGAATGCTGAAAATGCATGATCTAGCAAGAATAGCATGATTAAGCTATATGAATTCATGATTATCCTAGCATGATTAAGCTAAGATTTAAGCTAAAATGAGCATGATAACATTGCTAAAACTGATAAACTATAAGCTAGATGCCTATAGTAACAATGCAAATGATGAAATCAAATTGGGACCCATATTGCTCCAAAATGAGGTCTATTTATAGGATTTCCCAAGGCTAGGGGTGAGTTGGCATGAATCAATGGTTGAGATTGATCTGAAGATATCAATGGTTAAATTGGAGGAAGATGGCAAAGGGAGTTGGATTAAAGGGAACATCTGTCATCTCTATGGTGACAAGTGTCAAGAGGCTTCTAGAAGAGGTAGGATGAAAGGGAACACTTAGTGTCAAGTGTCACAAAGGTTCTAGAAGATGTTGGATGAAAGGGGACATGGTGGTAGGTAGAATGGGTTAGGTTTAGGAATGGTTAGGTTTAGGAGTGGTAGAAGTTAGGAGAATTTGAATTTAGAAATTCAAATGTTAGGAAAATGGCTAATTAATCTTAACAACTCATGATTTGATTTGTTTTAATTAATTAGGATATTTAGAAGAAATGATTTTGGTGGAGGGAATTAATTAATTTAAATTAATTAATTAAAGGGGTGAAATGAACCTATTCAGTAAATCCTTAGATTTATTAATAAGTAGATGAAAAGGGGAATTTAATCAAATTGCTTAGTGAATTCAATTAAATTGGGGAGGAGAGATTAATTAAATAATTGCTTATTTAATTAATTATCTTCAGACCGTTTTTAGGTGTATACATTTTGCCCCTCTTTGAAGTGAGGTGTGATGACGCATTGATTCAAAGAATAATCTCATTTTGATGATGATATTGATTTGATAGGATGCCCCAGCTCTTGATTGCTAAATCCCGATATAATGATGCCCCCTCGGGAGATCAATTGAGATACTTGATCTTTGGAGTTTTTGCGAGATTGATATCCTGATAGATTTGATTTGATTTCTGCAACTATTGTTTGATGAAAGTGCGAGTTCTTTGATTAGCTTGATTGCCTAGATCGGTAAGATTGAAAAATCTTGATTGATTTGATTTAGTCTGGTTGCAGGAAGGATTCATCCCGTATAAGACATGGATGATCATAACGTCTGGTTTCAGGAAGGATTCATCCTGTATAAGACATTGATGATCACATCTGGTTTCAGTAAGGATACATCCTGTATAAGACATGAGTCAGAATCAAATCGTCTGGTGTCAGGAAGGATTCATCCTGTATAAGACATGGATGATCATAACGTCTGGTTTCAGGAAGGATTCATCCTGTATAAGACATTGATGATCATGTCTGGTTTCAGGAAGGATACATCCTGTATAAGACATGAGTTGATTAGGTTTGATTGATTGATTTCATTTGATAAGATTGATTAGATAAAGAACTGACAGTTTGTTGATATCAGTTGCAGAAATTTTTGGATATGCTGATGTTGATGCATTTGAGGGAGATAGCATAAGATTTTTGCTAAGTCAATAATATCATGAAAGAGATGTGTTATTCTGATTCTGTATACACCTGTGATGATACTTTGATGATTCCTGCGATAGATTTAACCTTGGATAAAAGGAGCTTTTGGGATCCATGCAAGAATGAAATGCAAGCTAGAATGCAAATGAAATGCAATGGAATGCAAAGCTATGACCGGACCAGTCACTGGATTATTTTGCATTTTGTCATCATTGAGCTTTTGAGATGTGGGAAGTGAGTGCAAACATCGATGGTATAATTAAACCATGATGACCTGAGCACTATTTTCCTGGATTTTGATATAGCAAGTTAACACAAGCATCAAGGTATAATTGAACAGAGATGACCTGAGTGTTGTTTGCGTAAAATAGGTAGTATTAATCATTTTAATATGCAAATCGGAAATGTATTCAATGATATTCTGATGATCATGTCCCGAGACAAATTTGCGCATATTAATGATTAATTTTCAGACAGTAGTCAAGAAAAATATCATGTTTCTTCCTTGTTCCTCTAGTCAATGACATCCTGGAGTCACTCAGAAATCATGATAGCGAAAAGCAATATAAAAAAGTTGAACAATCATGTTACAATCAATCATTCAAAAAGATATTATCCACTGAAAAGTGTGTGATGTGCTTAGATTGATTTTGTGATAGCTTGATAGTTGATAGTCTGATCTTGTGTTCAATGTTGGATGTGTCTCAGTTTTCGCTTGATAAGAGTTGTCTAACTGTTTGGTCTACTTGTTTGATTAAGCTCAAAATGGTCAAAAGTTTTGCCCCCAGCTAGGTGTAGGATTTTTCCCCGAGCCTAGAAACAAAGTCGTTATGATATATCCAATGATCCAAACCATGGTAAGAAGCCACCTGGGATGATTGCGTATGTATAAAGGCTTCATGATGATCAAAGCTGATGGAAAAATGAATGCATGAACTAATAGATGGAAGACCCAGCCGACAGATAGCACTTGTTTGCCAGGTTTTCACCGTCTGTTTTTATTCCACTTTTTCTGATATTTGATTTTTTTTGGATTTTCTGCTTTTTCACTTTTTAGGATTTTTCTGATTTTTCACTGTTTTTGATTTTTTTGATTTTTCACTTTTTTTTATTTTTTCTGATTTTTTCACTGTTTTTTATTTTTCTTTCTGGTTTTCTAGACATAGAATTTCTATAGATGCCTGATATTGATGGGTTCCTCAAGCTTATCCCCGTCCTGTGTTGATAGCTGATATGCTCCTGACCCAAATACTGTTGTGACCACAAATGGACCTAACCAATTTGGTTCAAATTTGTCTTTCTTTTCTTGATCTGCCTGATTGTGTGGATTGATCTTTCCTACCAGATCTAGAACCCATTGACAAAAAGGCCATGATGTTGCTAAACCTTGAAGTTCTTGTGCTAGTGCATGAATCAAATTCCCATGGATCTGACATTGTTTGCATGTTCTTGATATCTTGAAAGAATCTCGTTCCATAGTCGGCCATTAATAGCCCAAGCGTATGAGTTTTTTCGAAAGGGTAAGACCACTTGAATGAGTGCCACAAATGTCATTATGGACTTCATGTAAGGTCTTCTCAAATTCTTCTTGTTCAAGACATCTTAAGAGAGTACCGTCTAGACCTCGTTTATACAGGGTGTTTGCGACGAGAGTATAATGGGAGGATTGGCGAATAAAATTTCTCTTTTGGTTCTTGGATAAGTCAGGAGGTAGGATATTATCTTTCAGGTATGTGTAAGTTTGGCCATAGTGGGAGGAATCGTATCCAATAAGTTGATAGATGGTTTGGGAATCAGGACAATTATAGGCGGGATGAAACAACTCTTCAACCAGGAATTCATAACGCTCTTGATTTTCCTGTGTTTAAAATAAAGAAGCAAGTGTAGCCATGGTGTCTGCTGCTTTGTTATCATTTCTTGGAATCTGTTCAAAAGTTATTTCTGCAAAGTATTTCTTGAAATCATCCACCATCTTTTTGTAAGGCATGAGTTTGTCATCTTTGGTTTGATAGTCATCATTGATTTGATTAATGACAAGCTGGGAGTCTCCAAAGACTTGAAGTTGTGTTATATTCCATTCTATAGCCATTTTGATGAATAGAATGCCTGTTTTTTATTTATGTTGTGTTCCTTTAGTGATGCTTTCTCTTGATCCATGATGTGTTCCATTATTGATGCTTGCTCCTGGACTGATATTCGGGTGATGTATTGTAAGATATGGATCAAACCCTGGAACATCTGTATATGAATAGGTAAAATTGATTTTCCACCTTTTGAAGGATTCAAAATATTTCTGCCTTGTTGGTTCTGATAGAGAAGTTGCTGGATGTAGATCAATTTTGTCAATGATAACTACCTCTGCTGGTGCTATTATGATAGATAACTTCTCTTGATAACATTTAAGTAAGGTGTCAAATCTCCCATCTTCGGGTGCCTCAAGGAGGTTTTCACCATTAGATACGTCCTTTATTTTTACTTTTTCTTGATCTAATGTTGCCAATTAATGGTTTTCAGCATTAGACCTGATATTGTTTTCTTGATTTTCAATTTTTCAACTAGGAGATTTAACAACCCCATGAATCAAAGATACATTAGTGGAATCCCTGGTGAAAGTTGTTGTGGGTTTGATTTCATTAAGATATAAAGATATGGCATGGTTATTAGGTAAGGTATCATTAGCAATAGGTCCTTCATTTTCCCAGTCCATAGGTTCAGGATAGCTTGAGGATAAAGGATCTTAAGGTTGAATAGTTTCAAAGATATTAGGGGTCATGATAGAGATGTCAGAGCTTTCAGTATGTATTTCAATGTCTAGAATGATACTCTTGTCAGAATGAGATTGCGCAAGAAAATCCTGATCGTCCTCGGTTAAGTCCATGTCAGTCGAATGTGATTCTGATTCAAGTAGGCTAGTTCCCAACGTTTGTTCTACATACGTGTGAACTACATCGACTACTACATCTGCTTCTTCATCACTCTCAATTTGAAGTTGCTCTTGTTTGTTTTTCCATGATAGCAAATATTCTCCAGTTCCTTGATCTTTTAGTTGCATTTGTTCTTCCATGTTTGAAAAAATTGATTCAAATGATTGTTCCTTGGATTGTGCACTTGAAGTTGCTACCTCTCTATTATGTGGAATTATGATCTCTTGAGCTGATTTTAGATTATTACAACACTGCACTGGATTTGATTATGCTAATATTGTGATTTCTTGTCCATTGTATGGAAACTTTAAGCACTGATCATAGGTTGATGTAGTAGCCTGTATGTCCTGAATCCATGGTCTCCCCAAGAGTATATTATATGGTAGGTCCAAGTCTAGAACTTGGCATGTTGTATCTTTTTGCAAGGGTCCCACTGTGATGGGTAATGTCACCATTCCTTTAGATAAATGCTCTTCTTCATTGTGTGCTTTGATTTTGATCTTTTTCTGGGGATCAACTACATCTTCTGAATATCCTAGAGCATAGACAAGATTCATAGAGCGAATGTTCAAGCTAGCTCCCCCATCTATTAGGATACGTTTAACAAGCGTTCTATGAATGAGGACTTCAATTTGCAAGGAAGCGCTATGGGGATTTTGCAATCAATCAAGGCTTGGATATGAAGGAGATGAGCTTTGAATAGGATCCTTTGAAATAGGTTTGATGGCAATCCTGGATATCACTTGGGAAACTTCAGCTTTGGATGTATTGTTTGGAAAGGATGCTATGGAAGGTTCTTGCAAGCTTTCAAGAGGTGTAGGAATAGATGCCTTTGGAGAGTCAATTTTCTTATGGATGGATGGATCATTGTTAGATATGGGTACATGATTTTGATCTTCTTTAGCCAAATCCTTTAGGGATCTCTTTAAGAGGTGCATAAAAGAGCCACCTTTCTTTTGAGATGTGTTTGAATCTTTGTGAGGTTTTAACATAGTTTGATTTTGATTTTGGACTTGTTTGATTGCTTTGATATGTTGGCTTGTTATGTTTTCTTCTGGTGTTTTGCTTTCATATGTCATGTTGATATGATTTTCAGCGATCTTATGTCTTTGCTCTCTTGTTAAAATGGGCATTATGTTTGATATTGTGCTAGGATTTGATTGTTTAAAGGTTGTTTTGGTAAGTGATCAATAGTCAATTTTAAGGCCATAAAGTAATATGACACTAAAGAGGATTCAAGTGTTTTAAAGATTTGCAAGTTTTTCGATCTTCGGTTTAGGAGTGCAAAGGTGATGATTGATAAGAACCAAGTCCAGTAGGAACGATATATCCTACGATGTGGGACAAGATTATCCTGACCAAACATTTCAGTTTCATGATAAAGGATGATTGATCCTGATGAGAAACTATGTTTGAGTGATCAATTTATCAAAGAGGGTGATAATGCACTTTGAGATGTTTAGATCTTGAACTTGTTGGGGGTAAGCACTTTGAAAATCTTAAGGTGTATATTTTCTAGAGTCTGATTTTGACGAGTGATAACTTGACCAAGCAAACCAAGCAGACAATTTAAGCACAGATTGACAGATAACAGGTGTTTATGCTTACTGCAAATTGATCAGGCAGAAATGATAAATCTGAAATAGGCATGCAGGACACAGCTCTAGACTAACAGATGCAGAGTTTCGTACGACAGATTATGCAGCATAGGACGACAAGAGATACAAGACAGAATGACAAACTAGTGACTTCATGTGAAAAGCAGTTTTTCGTACGACATAGAACCTTGACTCGTACGACAAAAGATCAAGCAATACGACAGAGACTCCTGACTCGTACGACAGGTATTTGAGCAATTATAAAAAGTGCTTGTTTGTTTGAGTTTTGATCACTAAATTTTGATGTTTTACTTTGGTTTTCCAGTTTTAAGTGTCTGATTTTCTCATTTATGGATGAATACACAGCAAACACACGATGTGATACATGACTCTCAATCAAGCTAAACCCTAAGGAAGTTGGCTGAGAATGAAAACCTTTGCTTGCTGACTTAGGTACACACCCAATAGCTAATCAAAATACGACCGCTGAGTCTCATGCAATGGATTCTCAACGCCGTATTATTCGACTCCAAACGCTAATGGGGGCACGATATGGCAAGTGTCTTGGGAGAGTTACTATCTCTCTTGCACAAAGATTATCACCTTTCGGAGGTGAATCGGGTAGCTTCTATTTTTATAGTTCTTAGTCAGGAATTCCATTTGAAATTACCCCTTGAAGTCACGCAAGCGTGATTGAGGCCTATAGCCCGACAAGGTACCAAAACAAGTTGTAGTCATGTAAACGTGATTGAGACCATGAGGCCCTACAAAATGCCCGATATGAGAGATCTCAAAGAGAAGACTCAAATAATCCCATCCTCTGAGACTTTAATCATCAGAGACCTATTTATTATAGTGAGTTGGAATGCTTAGGTCCAGCTGTACTCACTTGGGTCGTTCTCACAGGGTGATTACTTTTTCCCACTATGACAGGCCCGCTAAAGATATGCACTATTGAAAGCAAAAAGATGAGTCTAGCTTTCTGATCACCTAAGGAAGGTGAGAGCATACTCGCCTATCATCACAAGCACATAAGACATGATAGTTCATTTTTTTAAGCCCAAATTGAAGTGTGCCTAAAAATCTTAAAGAATACACAAAGTTTTTGTTGAATCCTTAGGCAACCTGCAAAATAGATCCATTAGTAGTCATGATTGTGTTTTGAATTTGTCTTTGACAAGCGTATCTTTGACAAGCGTATCTACAAGAAAAGAGTTAGGCTGCAAACATCTCATAGACATAACAAGATTAGCATTAGTGATCCAAACTATGAAATTTTCAGAAAAATTATATGAAATTTTATCCTAACTTCAGATAGGCATAACTTTCTACTCGGGACTCAAAATTACAAGCCGTTTACCTCGTTGGAAAGGTCTCCAAGAGTTCTAGATGCAATTTTCAAAGAGCATGGCTTTTAGCCAATACCTTCGGGCACTCTCAGGGGCTAAAAATGACCAGAAAGCCTTCAAAAACGCAAATTACCAACATATAGACAAATTTGAAATTTCTAATTTGCAGTTTTTCAAAAAAATCACAAATGTAGAAACTCGTACGAAATGATTTATCCGACAGAATGACAAATATTTAGATTTCGCACAGAGACAAAAATTGACTCGTACGACATAAGATTTAATAGCCAGAAATTCGTATGACACAAAATTAGCTCTAGTACGAGTGTGAAAATCAACTCGTACAACACAGGATCAACCTAGTACGAGTAAATAATTTGCAGTCTAAAATCTCGTATGAGTCAGGATTATACCTCGTACGAGTCAGGATGAGGTGTCGTCTGAGACTAAAAGGATGTTTGTACGAGCTAGAAAGGCAACTCGTATGACAATCTGATTTTGATCCGGTAGAGATGAAGTTTCAGGAAGCTTGGGAGGCTAAAAATGATGATTTCGGCCCCACGGTGGGCGCCAAAATGTCATGCTCTGTGAATTGTACCTGTACCTACAAACACAATGCACTCAATAAATCATTACAGGGATGGTTAGAAGATTTAAATCAAAGACATGTAAAGCCATAGCTAATCGACTTATTGCCTCCTAGTAAATGCAAGTATGAAAAATGCTCTCAGAACTTAGTATGCAAATTCCAGTGACTTGACTACACTTAGATGGAGGATTTGAATGCTGAAAATGCATGATCTAGCAAGAATAGCATGATTAAGCTATATGAATTCATGATTATCCTAGCATGATTAAGCTAAGATTTAAGCTAAAATGAGCATGATAACATTGCTAAAACTGATAAACTATAAGCTAGATGCCTATAGTAACAATGCAAATGATGAAATCAAATTGGGACCCATATTGCTCCAAAATGAGGTCTATTTATAGGATTTCCCAAGGCTAGGGGTGAGTTGGCATGAATCAACGGTTGAGATTGATCTGAAGATATCAATGGTTAAATTGGAGGAAGATGGCAAAGGGAGTTGGATTAAAGGGAACATCTATCATCTCTATGGTGACAAGTGTCAAGAGGCTTCTAGAAGAGGTAGGATGAAAGGGAACACTTAGTGTCAAGTGTCACAAAGGTTCTAGAAGATGTTGGATGAAAGGGGACATGGTGGTAGGTAGAATGGGTTAGGTTTAGGAATGGTTAGGTTTAGGGGTGGTAGAAGTTAGGAGAATTTGAATTTAGAAATTCAAATATTAGGAAAATGGCTAATTAATCTTAACAACTCATGATTTGATTTGTTTTAATTAATTAGGAGATTTAGAAGAAATGATTTTGGTGGAGGGAATTAATTAATTTGAATTAATTAATTAAAAGGGTGAAATGAACCTATTCAGTAAATCCTTAGATTTATTAATAAGTAGATGAAAAGGGAAATTTAATCAAATTGCTTAGTGAATTCAATTAAATTGGGAAGGAGAGATTAATTAAATAATTGCTTATTTAATTAATTATCTTCAGACCGTTTTTAGGTGTATACACTAATCTTTCTCTGAGTGCCCTATTTTCCTCTTCTTGGTCCTCCACCTTTTTAGCCAATTCTGCATTGGTCACCATATTTGCCTAATGTGTCTTTCTCCTGAATCTTTTGTTGGCTCTGATACCACTATGATGGGGAGCTTGGTAGGTAAGCACTCACAAGGCTAGTTTGCTCAAAGGGATCAATTTATTGACCAAGGACTTGTAGAGTATGGTGTATATGACTACTCAATATGTCTTGTTGTTGTAATGCCAAGTACTCCATGGTTTTCTTGCCTAGCAAACTCCCCTTTTGGTGATGACTCTTGCCCATGCATAGATCTACTCAAAATGCTTATTGCTTCTAACTATACTTTCTCATGCTTGGCTCTTGGGGCCTTCAACCTTAGGTTTCAATGTGTAATAGGGTCTTCCACAAGGAAATGCAGGGGCAGTAAGGTATTGTTCACCTTGGAATGGTCATAATCTTGTTTTGAGGTCTATAACCCTCAACTTGCTCAAATTCATTAACAAGGCTCAACTACCCCCAAATGAGACTGCACAGTGTCTAGGATTCCCAAGTACTCTTGTTGGACTATTTGGAATGTTTTCATTATGTTTCATAAGCTCCAAGTTTCATTTTTCCATCAGGTTCTTGCATTCTACAAAAACTGTCATTTTTTTGTGTGTTATGCAGCAGGGCTACTAGCCCGTGGAGGCCTAATTGGCCTTATTTTGCTCCTACCAGTCGACGATGGTCCTTTCCACCACAAATATTGTTTGGAATGATGTTTTAGGAGTGTATGCTCAAGGATTTTTGAGGTTTAGCCCACTGTTAGTGCAAATTTAAGACTGTCCACCTTTTGTGGCATAATTGGAAGGTTTGGTAGGGTTTGGAGCAAGTAATGTTTGAAAGTCTCTCTCACTCCACTCTACAAGCCTCCTCATTGGTATAGGACCTCTACCACATCTTAAAGATCCTTCCCCTGCTTTTTCCCTACAAGGAAAATGTCAAACACTTGGCACACAAGAAGGAAAACAGTGAATTGCCTCTGCCACTGTCTTTTTACTGTCTTTTACAAGTTAGCAACTTTTTCTCTTTGGAACCTGCAAGAATGAAGAGTTTGAAAAATGGGAAATTACCTCAATGAGGTCTTAAAACATATACACTCCACCTATTACATTTCCTTCAAGATACAAGGCATGGATAACGCTTTTAGAAGCATCCCAATGAGCATTTTACAAATTACCATTCACAAAACAGTGAGCATATTGTTTGTTTACAAAATAGGAATGTTTGACAAAATAAGCTTAATATAACAAGCCAATTTGATGATCAAAACTTTGGACCACACTTCCATATTACTACCTCATTGATTAGTTCATTCCAAATTGCTTTTGGATGACAATCTTG
This sequence comes from Cryptomeria japonica, assembly GCF_030272615.1. Classification (NCBI taxonomy): domain Eukaryota; kingdom Viridiplantae; phylum Streptophyta; class Pinopsida; order Cupressales; family Cupressaceae; genus Cryptomeria; species Cryptomeria japonica. Next base: position 426,402,363 of record NC_081414.1, read on the forward strand.
AGTTTTCACCATGAACTAGCCTAGTTGTTCCAATTTGCCTAGTTCACACTCAAATGCATCTTCAAAACACTTTACTAGCACAAAAAGAAAGGAATGTACATTATATACAAATGGATAAACTTGGAATAATCCATTGGAGGGATCCCATACCTGGATCAACCAAGTTGACACATTTTACAACTCCAAATCCCTGGCAAGGCAACAGATACACAGTTTGCAAATATTTTTTTATAAACGCCTTGCAAATGAAAAACCAATGAAAAAATTACATGAGAAGCCTTATTACATCAACATCTCAACTTCCAAGAAGGTACAATATGGATTTGTACAACTACAATACGGACTGCCCTTCAAAAGGAAAATAAAACAGTCATAAAAGCCAAAAACTTGATTTCTATTAAGTTTCACTTGTAAGTATAATCACCAACCCTTTACAAGGAAAAGGGAGGCCTTATATAGTTTCTCCAATTGGTTTCCATGCCCTTGTATGGACAAGAGGCTTCAATAACTACATTTTTCAAGAAAATTACAATTTTGACAACTTTCTTAAGCCAAATGACAACTTTTCTTGCTCACAAAGGCATTTTTGACAACCTAGCCTTATCAACTTGCCTAAACAACTTAGACATGCTTAGAAACACTAAACAAACATGTTTCAATGCTCTTTAAGACATTAGGAGACCTTTTTGGCAATTTTCATATTTTTGCCAAAAATTGTCAACTCAAGGCCTAAAAGGCAAAACTTGATCTTTAGAGCCCAAAATGAGATCAAAACCACTAAACATGACCCAAAACAACCTAAAACAACAAAATCAAGCTAACACAAGACTTTACAAACATAAAAGCATTAAATACCCAAAAATGGGAGTTTTACTCAACTAGGTGCTCCTGCACCACTGACTTCCACACACTCATATCCCAAGTGTAGTCCCCAAGCCATAATTAAGGAGTGAATATCAGCTCTACATCGATAGCTATGACCTATGACCGCCACTTCCTCACCCAACACCAGCTGAACCGCTTTCAAGAAAATCGGTTCATTTTCCAGGAACATTTTCTTCAACATCCTCACTGGGACGGGACCCTGAAAGGCCAACATCAAATTTTAAGACATCATAGTAAAATTGGCTTCCATTCTGGGCATCCACAGGAAAAATACTCTGCAAAAAGATCATTGAACTCTGCAAAAAACCTGTAGCCTTCACCACCAACTCACAGACAAACTCTATTGAATGCGCAATGGTATCAAAAAAATAAATTAAGTAGGCACACTCCACAATCGCTACCATTTCAGAGAGCATTCTGCATTAAATGCTCATTAACTCAAACTGGACTACAAAATTGGATAAAACATCGGCCGAAGGACGCACATTTCGAATTCGTAGGAGTACATTCTTGGCAGGGTGTCTTAACTCCATCGCATGATGCAATCTTGAAAATATAACTCACCTCCCCTTTAGAAAGATCACACACCACGTTTGAGAGCCCGTCAACTATGACATTCCCGTCTCTTTTCACATAGGAAATAGAAAAATCTTGGAAGGATTTTAACTTTTCACAAGTTATATGTATAAATTTATTTAGCTTCCAGCACGGGGTATCACCTTTGACCAAGGCATTGATCACCACCTAGGAGTCCCCTTCCAAGTGGACCTTCGATGCGTTCATGTTCACTGCCAAGTCAGCCGCAAATAAGGTCGCTTGAGCCTCTGCCTCATTATTGGTTTCATCTTGTAACCTTCTTGCTCCTATGAAAAGGATCTTCCCCTCATCATCATAGGCCACACACCCTGCACCTGAAGTGCTCAAATTCCCTTTTGAGGCCCCATCAAGATTTATTTTCACCAAAACCCTGTCCGGCTTTGACCATGTCACAACATCCACTTCTGAAGTACCACTCATAGGATTATCCCTGGGGAACCCATGAACGGGTAAAAAATAATGGTTTGAACCAAGGATGTAAGCACTACAGGTAAGAAGCCCCACTATTTCTCCAAGGTTTTCCCCAAGGTAAGGGTGCTTCATTTTTAACATGGTAGAGATGAACCCGTGGGTTTTGAACCTAGGTTGTAGGCACTACATGCTAGAAGCCCCACCATTTCACCAAAGGGTCATCCCCATCCTAGAGTTTTCTCTTGCAAATAGCTTTCAAATCACCATTTATAATTTCCCATATAATTTTCTTGAAGGTAATTTAAATTTATCGCTCAAAATATATCATTTAATTCACTTTTAATAATATTTACCTTTTATATCCCCTATTAAAGGGACTTCATGGGTTAATTCATCTTCCTATAAGGAATAAAATGTTGAATGGGAAAAACCAAAGGATGGGTCAAAATTAATTTTGATGGAGTTTTGAAAGGGAAACGCCAACCTTTAGGGGCGGGTTGTGTGGATCAAGATTGGATTGGGAACATTTTGTCTATTGGCACCCAAAAGCTTGACGATGGTACTAAAAATGAAGTGGAGGCCAAAGCAACATTGGTTGTCGTAAACTTGGCAAGAAAAAATATTGATAACAAATATTCATTTGAAGGGGGCTCGCAAATTATCATCAATGCAATAACAAATGGAGAGTCACAAATGTGAAAAATTAATAAGTATATAAAACTAATAAAAGCCAAGTTTGCGACCTTTCATGATTTCAAATTCTCTCACACGTATAGGAGTGGAAATGGGGTGGCAAATATTTTATCAAAGTGGGTAGTTGCATTTAATAATACTGATGATTGCAAAGTTTTGGAGCACTTTCAAGGGTTAGCATTGATGATTAGTTGGTATGTTTTGTAGGCAAGCAATAACTTGGCCTAAGCAATTGGATACAACATGAGCATTAAGACTTTTGAACCGTGAGAAGGGTACTTATTGGAGAATGTGATGGTGGTGGCAATTAAAATTTGTTTCATCCAAAGAAGCAAGTTGTAGTTAGGTTAAAAGCTAAGAGTTATGAAGACAAATTTTAGTTTGCAAACAAAGAAGTAGCAACTTGTTGTTTTGGGGAAGATACCATATGCAAGGCTGAGAAATATATTATCCATGGACAACCCCATTTTTGCAAATTATCAAAATATTGTTAAAGGATGAATATATGGCCTCAAAATATAAATATTGAACTAACGTAGATATTGCATCCATGCTCTTAGCTTGGTATTTAGAATTGAGGAGAAAAGATGATGTTCACTAGATTATGGATGAGTGTGTCCAAGGACTGTTGTGCTATGGACTAAAAGAGTTCATCACTATTTCTATTTTAGGAGAGGGTTTCAAATCCAAAGGGGGAGATTGGCTTCATGTCATAGAATTCACTCCATCATTGAGGCCATTTCTTGTGGAGTGCTTTGGGAGACAAGGAAGATAGGATAACTGAAGCTTCCAGGGGTTGGAGACACTCGAAGGATTATTTGCAGGAGCAAGAGGTGAAGAAGATGTTGGAGACCAAGCTTGTGCAGGACAAGAGATCGAAGAGATGGAAAATTAGCAAGGATGATTACTGTCAAGGATAATAAGGAAGAAATGCATTAGTTTTTTGCTGAATCATGAAGCATATATCTATATTTAAAAATTATGTTATATATTACGTAGATTTTGTTTTAGTTGGGCATTGGACACTTATGAATGTTAATAGGGATTTGTATATTTTGAAGATACAGTGGGTTGTAAAGGGATTATATTAGTAACAAGCAATTCATATTTTCTATAAAAATGGGTATTGAGGGTATTGTAGAAAAAATATGCATATCAGTGATAAAAGGCCACAACATTGGTTATTGTATGATTTTTTGAGAATCAATATATAAATATGCAAGTATATATTACCTTTGCCAATAAAAAAACAATTTACCTTTTATATCATTTACGTCACTCTATTAAATTAATTGAAAAAATGTCATCCAAAAATTCATTTTAACAACTTCATTTAATTAATTAATTTATTCCCTAAAACAACTCAAAATTAACTTATGGAAATAAAGTAGGCTAAAAGGAGCACTTCCTGCTACTTAGTGGAAGAAGACATTATAAGGGCCCAAAACATAAAATTAAATTACAAAGTCACTTTTGAAAGGAAAAAAAAGTTATAGGAAATAATATTTTATTATCTTTGGAAAGTCACTAAAAAGGAGGTTTAAGAAGGGACATTCAATTCTTGGAATTTTCATTTTAAAACTTTAGTTTTGGAGATTGAAAGATTGTTCAAGAGTTGTCCTAGGATGAAAAGTCTACAATAAAGATTGGTTCTGAAGATGAAAAACCTGTAGTGGATCCATACAAGATTCATATGTGTGCTTAAAGATTTGGAGTTTGTGGATATTTGTGTTAATAGTACATTGAAATAATATTTTCTTTAGTTTGTGGCTATGTTTGAAAAGTGGGTTTGAATCTATTTTTGATATTATTGCATAAAAATCGTAATCAATTATTTGTGAAGACTCTCGTAATTGATTACCAATAGGTTGTACATATTGTTACCATAAAAAGAATATGTATGTATGTATGTGAAATTTATTCTAGTTTGTAGGTTGATACAAGTCTAACAAGAATGTGAGACTAAGGAAGGCCTAGTGAAGGAAGTCATGCATTCTTCTAAGGGTTTAGAACCTTATACAACCAGTTGCCACCATTATTAAAGATAATATCTTTTAAAAATATGGACACCTCATTTTATCTACTAAACGATCCCTACGACAAAGCCTATACCATCTTCTATGAGCTTCAATCAATTGTTAATCAAAGTATACATGAGTCTACAATGACATTAATGTTTTCCCAACCTACGATGATTATAACAATGTTGGGCATGATTAAAGTAGTTATATTGAGAAAATTAAGGTCTTAGAGAATGAGTAGATTCGTGTGTTTGTTTGGCAACAACAATCAACAATAGTTCATTGTATAGTTCATCATTTAGAGGTCATATTTAGTTCCTATCAACCTATATAGATAATGATCTCATCCTTAATGATGATGCAATAAATTGTATGCATTTTTTGAAAGACTTGAAAAATCACCACATAGTAAGAATATTTCAATGTTGATATTTTGTAAATATTTGTGAAAATTTGAAAATTTAACTTGGCACATTGCATGATCACTGTAGTGTCATAAATTGTATCTACATATAATTTTATCCTCTCCTAGACCTCACCTTAGTGCTTCATCTTTTGATTCCCAATGATTGCTCTAATTATGCTCACACCCTTCACAAGCTTGCATTTTCACCATCTCTCCTATCTTTTCCCCAAAGTTGAGCCCTGATTCTCAAGACTAGGGCACCATAGCACCTTGGTCCTCTCAATTAGGACCCAAATTTGGTCCTCACAATGGCCACATCAAGTGAGTGGTAAATTAGATCCTATGTAGGCCTACTCTAAAAAATTCAAATAGTTTTTGAGCAGTAGGTATAAAAGGAGGTCTACCACTCTCATTTAAAGGCTAATTCGTCTAATCTAAGTGGAATTACACTCTAGAAAATTCAATTCAAGTGAGAAATTAATCAGACATTCATCAAGCATTGGAGAAGAAGTGAATTCAAGTTCAAGAATTCAATATGGCATCCATGATCAACCTTTCATGAAGACATTCTACATGACATCCTAAAACCCTTGTGTGAGGATTCAAGCAAGCTTCATCAAGGCATACATTTCAATTACAAGCATTTAATTTTAGATCCAACCTTTCTCTGAAAAGGAAAGCATCTTGCTACAATTTTCATTATAATTATCAATTTCAATTTCAAGGTTAATTCCTAAATCGAGGTTTGATCCAAGGGAAACACCTATCCACAACCTTTTCCTCTCTTTTGTGTGTGTAAGGAATTGAATCAAGGGTTGTAATTAGAGATTTTGATAGAGTTGACAATGATGAACAGGTTTAGATTTTGACAAAGCGAAAAGTGGAGGACCAAGGTGACACACCTTCCCGATCCCAAAAATTCTACCCAACCTTCTGACAATGAATTAAATGCATCTCCTTGATCCATAATAGATCCTACTTGCTTGCCTCAGAGTTAAAGGACTAGGGCAACCCACCTTCCTAGTCTCAAAAATCAGCCCAAACTTTCAGGAACATGTTTTGATTCTCTTCTTCTGCTCGGATCCTTGTTTGTGGCTCTGTCTGATACCTATAGTAGTCTGTTATTAATGTTTCATAACAATTATCCATTACTTCATCCTAAAACCTACAACTTAAATCCAAATTTCAACTCAAAAGAGGGAGACAACAAATTGGTAAATCTGATTAGTATTCTCAACCCTTTTCCTAATTGAATTGTGGCTAGATCTATTGGATTTACCCCCCTCTTTTATTGTAATGGCTCCTTAGGTTAAATTAATGGTTTTATTATCTTAATTGGTGAAACCCTAATTTTTCCTCACCATTACAATTACTATACAAATTTTTTGAACCAACTACAAGGGTTTGACTTACGAAGAACATTTCTTGCCCAACAAACTCCTCAATGGTGTTTATCAACACTACCCATTTCTCATAGCATCAAGGCATGCAAAATCTCTAATATGAATTTTAATGAAATTCAAATTTGTGAGCATGAATTTCAGTTTCACAACCACATAAATCGACCAAACTAAATGCATCAATTTTATTATTCTCAAGATCACTTGGCATGTTGCACTTTCATAACACATTAGTAAATCAATTGGAAACATCTAATATAGTCAAGTATTCATATGATCTAGAACTAAATATCCTTAATTTATTATTTAATTTATGAACATTTATTTTAGTAGCATAATTTATCCCAACTTTTTATTCTAAGTTAGATTGTTTACTCATTATCATTAGTTTACCAAGGATATTTATATAGGAAAAATTATTTTTCACACAACTTGTAATGGTGAAACTAGCATATCCATGCCATCTCCCATTGAGATTTTCACCCACCTTGGTTGAATGTCCTGATACAATGACATATCGACAAGTGGAAAACTCATGTCAAGCTTATCTCATCACTTGATTCATATCCACATTTGTTTCACCCTTATTTGCACCATTATTTATATATTTGACATTTAGTCATCATTGTTTTACCCCCATTCATTCTTCAATACATTCATTCCTTGTCTTGAATTATCATTTTACTTTAGGGTTCATTATAGAGTGGTTTGAGCTTGACCTTGTTTGATCCCAAGGTGTGCAAGAATGATCACAAAATTAAAATCATCGAGTTCAATTTTTTAACCTTTTTGCCCTCTTCTACTAGCCATTAAGAGTTGACTTAACACATGTTTGTATAACATGTTGCTATGTTATGTTGTTTAAAGACATTCAACATGCATTTGATTTCATAAGGAGATCACATACAATTACAAAGAGATAATCATTAGAGCACACTTCAATTTCGAAGGCAGTAGAGAATTAGATCTACATTATCATCATATAGGTCATTTTCATGTCCATGTATGTTGTCATTGATATTGCTTATTGTTGTTAATTTGGTTTAACAAATGGATTTGACTTAGGGGTACTCATTGACCTATTGAGTTAGTAAACTCCTAAATGATCTTACTAGAAAAACAAACTCCCAAATGATGTTACTAGACATCACCTTGACAAGCTCAACTATTTAGAAGATGAAGGTAAAGACTTTTTAAGACAAACATTTTGTTTTATAAATTTGGTGCAACACACATCGAATATATGCAACAAAATAAGCCTACAACATAAGATTAGATTTATAGTGCTAAACATCATTAATCTTCTTTTTTTATTATTATTATATTTATTACATTCATATATGCTAACTTTAATAAATATAAATTAATTATATTTATTTATTGCATCCATTCATTAAAGATGTCGGGTTTTCACAATTTATAATTATGAATTAGGAAGTTTCTGCAATGATTGAGTAGAAGTATTTGCACCCATGTTTGAGATCACACTTGGAGATAGTGAAAGAATACAAATATCTTCGGGTTGAGTTTCCTTATAGAATCAACTAGGAGACATGTAGGATGAAAAGGATATAGGGAGGATGGAAATCCTCCTACCTACTCCAAAATAGGTATATAAAAGAAGAACTTTGGGACTGGAAAACCAAAAAAGCTCTTTTTGGTTTGTTGGTTGTGTGGTTGCCCTCTAAGGGTGTGAAATATGGGGAAGCAACATGCCGAATTGCAGTTGGAGATAGTTAGAAAGAATCCAAAAGCGTATAATTACAATAAATCTCAAAGTTAAATCCATAGTCCCATATGAAATTCTTTTGGTTGAAGAAAGTAATTTTTCATTAGAGGTGACAACAATAACTAGGTTAATAAGTTATTTAAAGAAGTTTGAAAACATGGATAACCAACGTTAGCCCAAAATAGTTATGGAGGAGAAACTAGACCATAGGAAGAAAACTTCAATGAAGAAAAATAAAAAATGGTTGGGCAAGTGGAACATCAAGCCGCGTGAATGTCCTAACACCAATGAAGAAATTAAAAAAAATGTGACTGTAAAAATTTAGGATTGCTATGTGGACTAATAACACTGTACAAAAAAAACATACTACATCAAAGAATTTAACTCAACTTGTGATCACGGTTAAAAAAAATATTTAGGGGTAGTTATTAAAGGAAAAGCAAGGTTGTTAGTTGCATAGTTGAGGACAGGATCCCATCATCTTAGATGTGAGGCCAATAAGTGGAAGATACCCAAGAAAGTTTGGGAAGAGAGAACTTGCATATTCTGCAATAAGGGTGTGGTGGAGACAAAATGACATTTTGTCATATAATGCGCAATAGTATGAAAACAATTTAAAGGTTGACAACATGCAACATTTATTTGACAAATAAAATTAACCAAATTGCTAGTCTCCTAGTCAAGATCCATAGTAGAAAAACTGACATTGAGAGGAGTATGAAGATATTTTAGGGTTGCTATTCCTTAGTCCCTTAGATTGTTTAGTCTTGTGAATGTCATTGAAGGAATGCAAATATCTTGGGTTGAATTCCACTATAAGCTCAATTGGGAGACTTGTAGGACAAAAAGGATACAGGGATGATGTGAAGCCTCATACCTACTCTAAAATAGGTGGAAAAAAGTAGAAGTTTGGGACTAGAAAGCCAAAAAAACTCTTTTTGGTTTGCTAGTTATGTCATTGCCCTCTATGGGTGTGAAATATGGGGAAGAAATATGTCAAATTGTAGTTGGAGATAGTTAGAAAGAATCTAGAAGCATCTAATTCCAAGCAATTTAAATGTTACAACCACATTTCCATATGAAATTCTTTTGGTTGAAGTAAGTACTTTTTAGTTGGAGGTGACAATGATAGCTAGGTTAATAAGTTATTTCAAGAGAGTTTAAAACATGGATAACCAATGTTATCCCAAAATAGCCATGGAGGAGAAGCTAGACTTGTTACCTAATTTCACTTCCAGCTCAATCAGGTAAACCTAGGAGTTGCATTTACATTAAAAATTAAAAGTACATATCTAATTTATGCTAAGTGATCATACAATCAAGAGATGCTATCAGTTGGAGCAATATATTCAATGCAAGTGTCTACAAGAAAGAAGAATATACAGACTCTGCATAGAAAATGGCTTTCTTTATTCATAAATGTCAAAGGTATAGTGTCCCACACAAGCCATGGGAATAACTCATTCAATGCAATACAAAATAAACTATACATTTATGGAAAAAGAATATAGAAAGAGGAGGGGACCTGTTATTGCTTGGAATGACGAATCCTTGATTGAATGCTTGCATCTTTAATCTCCTCAGCTCCAAAAGTGTCTTGGTTGTCCAGGGCCACCTGCAGTAAGACAAAGAAAAATGGTTAGAGCTCAAGGATCCTCATCAATCCATATGGAAATTCAACAAATGTAGAGTTTTTTTCATAAAGTATGAAATCAGTTATGCAATCATTACATGAATGAAAGAGGAAAACAGAAGAACAAATCAGAAATTCATTGTTTTTATCTAACATGTTTGTTCACTATGCAGGTGTAGATTTGATGATCATCATTGAAATACTTTACAAGTTCACACAGATGTTATAGTTACAACATGTGGAGTAAAATGGACTCCCACAAGGGTTGAGCTCAACATGCTTGCTATTTTGTGTTTTAACAGAGCTAAGGATCATTCTTGACATAGTAGTCCAATCAAGAAGAAACTCATCATTCATAACAATGAATTGATGAGTTCACTATTATAAATGACAAATTTGTGCTCAATGGAGCTACAATGTCAATAGGCAACCAACAGTAAACTTTGTATGTATAGTCTTGAGTACAACAATATTGAATACATCAAACCATGAGTCACATGAATAGTATCATAAACCCTATGACAAGATCAAAGAGCAACTATAAAATCATGAACAATCCTAATTGATATGTAATCATGAGCAGTTAAGGATAAAGAGTCCAAAACATCATTGATCACAAAGACAGTGACTGGCTATTGCTTAGAATAGAGAAAAGACCATATGTTGTAGCATACCAAGAAAAAGTCATATAAAATAGTATGAAATGACAGTCATAAAGATGTTGAGAAGTCTTTTCAAAGATTAAATGCATCCATTATACAAGGCAATATTGTCAAGAGCCGCAGAGCCATAGTTTGTGGACATCAAGTTTCAAAGATAAATGATCATGGGTAAGCTTCCTCAAAGAGCAGGGTATGTTCAAATGTCATGATGTATACTTATCATATTCATAGTCCCAACGCACAGTCAAAATGACAAAGAGATGGATAATTTTTAGCAGTATGAGACAGTCCATGAGCATATAACACCGTCACATCTTCATCCTTATAACTTCAAAGGCAGTAACAATAATCATGCCTCAATAACAGTCACCAACATTTCAATCACCACAACAAATGGACATACAAATGACAATTTGAAAGTGAGCATCAAAGGTTCAAGTCCTATGTTTACAGCCCAAGAGCAGTGATACCAATAGTAACATTCAAATCTAGGAGCCAATGAGAGCTTAACTCAAATCCTCATAGGTATCATTGCATATAGAGGGCAATGAAAGCATCACTGTCATGACACATTATGATAGTCTTGGGAACAAGAGATAAAGGTCTTATAATGCATTGCAAAAATGTATTGTAATAGTCAAATACAATAAAGAGTTTTTGTTGCTATCCAATGATTACTCACAGGACAATAATATGTTTGGCAGTCACAAAAGTAGTAATGACGGGCTTCAAGACCAAAGAAGTGCAACCATCAAACAATAGGTTCAACCTATAAGAGCATAAAAAATCAAAGGCCTAACAATCAATACAATAAATGCTATTAGAACAGTGATCAATGCAAGATTCAAGATCATTTTCAAAAGGTAGTGAACATAATGTGATGATACAGAGTTTGAAGTTGTGGAGCAATATTGAATACACAAACCAAAGGGAAGATATAGAGTTATCTTTATTGGTAAATTCTAGAGAAAGTACAGAGGTAAAGAGATCAAGAAACACCAAACTCATTCCCATATTAGAATAAAATTCTTGGAGCAGCAGACTGTCATTTCAATCCAACGTCACATAATAGTCATTTAGGACAACAAGCGTATATTTGAGACAAATACATAGTCCAAAAGCATTACTGATTATCAAAGACAAAGAGCTTTGTTTTAGGGAAAAGATAAAGTTCAAGGGATTATGATAGCAAGTAGGGCAAAGTGTAAAGAAGATCAAACCCTCTATAATGTCCAAGCTAATGACAACAATGTGCATATCCTTTAACCCCTGCATTGTGACATTATTCATGCAATCAATGACAATGATATACCATTATCGGGTCATATAGCAAAGAAGATCAGACCAAAGCATCGTAGAGATGAACATCTCAAAGGGTAGATAAAATATAGTGAAAGGTGATTATAAAATAGTAAGCACAAAGATAAAGGGCGGGGTAAAAAGCATGAAGTGCTCATATTTCCCCAAGCTACATTATGACACGACTAATGGTTTACCAAATAAAAAATCTCAATGCTTGCAACAACAAATGAAAAGATGGTATACAAAAGAAACCATACACAGAAGGAGCTCATTTGAGGTGGAAAGAGCTTACCAAGATCGACTTCCATATGCATAGGGTTTGCATTTGAAAAATCTCTAGGAAAAATCCAGAATCTCTTCCAAAAAACCTTGCGAACTTCTGAGAGTGGCGGTGCCAAGGAGCAGTGACAGAGCAAACCGAAAATACATCCAATGCAAATGAACCTCCTTGCTTCGATTTAGGGTTTTATTCACCCTAATATGCCCGATAGAGATTAAAGAACTTTTGCTTATTTTTATTTTCATCTCATTCTTCCTTGCACAAATGTTAGTTTCATATGTTTCATTAATGACTTTGCATCGAATGTTTATTGTAAATATGTATATGTGATGTTTTTATCACTTAGGCACATATATATGCAAGTCTTTCATGATATGAGTTTGATGAAATGATTATGTTTATTAATCACTTATATTCAATATTTTATTTTGACTCTTTTGTTTATTGTTAAATGTAATAAGAGGAATACTCATTAAAGTGATAAGTATAAAGCACTTTATTGAATATTTATTTATTAACATTTATTTTATGAGTTAAGGGGATTTTTGAAAACTTTAAGAGTTTGAGGAGATATAGGGGAGTTGCTAGGTGTTTGGAGGGAATATAGGGTTGTTTTGAGTCAATTTAAGGGAAGTTGGAGTGATTTTATGGTTGGACATGGTCAAAGTTGACCTTTTCAACACTTTGGAGCTCTTTTAGAGAAGATTTAGTTGCTATATTTTTGGATTTTTTGAGACATCTGACCCAAGTCGGTTTCTAGGTCTTTTTTTGAGGGATTTTTGGAGGGAGGTTTTGATATAAAAACCACTTGGTTCAATTTGGAGGGAGTTATTTTTATGCTTTTTATCCATCTTGCGATTCTTGCAGTCCTTGAGAGAAGAAGACTACATATTTTGTAGCTCATATTGACATGTATACTAGTTTATGCCTTGGAGATTAATGATGATAAGCATTTTACCTTATCAATTTTCTATCTAATTGTGTGCATTTGTTTGATTGATGTAACTACTTGTGAAATTATCTAAATCCTTGTGGTTATGTCTCATTGTAGCACCTTTTACAAAATAATATGTATATTGCAAGTTGCAAGTTGTGTTGATATGCAAATATTGTCTAGTTGTGAGAAGCATATTTCCTTCTATGAATATTAGCATCAAAGCCTTCTTATGAAATTTTTATGCAAGAAACATATAGAATTGAGTTGTGTTTGTCAGTTTCATCATTGATTGAACTATATGTGCAGGCTGTTATACAGGTTCTAGTTAGTGTTTTGGTGCATCACCTTTATCAAGTTTTCCAGTTTTAATGTTTTGGTGCATCTCCTTCATCAAGTTTTCTAGTTTTAGTTTGTGTTTCTTTCTATCCCTTTTCCTCTATAGGTCAATATTGTAGTTTAGTTTAGGTGAGTACAAATTAGGAAACCGACCTTCTTCGGAGGTTCTTTCCAATATAAGCGACCCACAAACCTGGAAAGATCCCATGTTTTTCCAAAGTGCTAAGCTTTGCAACGTAGCAAGGGTACAATTTTGAGAGATAACAAGACCATAGGAAGAAAACTTGGATGCAACAAAACAAATAATAGTTGGGCAGGTGGAACATCAAATTGCATGAATGTCCTAACACCAATGAAGAAATAAAAGATTGTGACTGAAAAATTTAGGATTGCCATGTGAACTAATAACATTAGGCAAAAAAAAACACAGTGCATTAAAGAGTTTGACCCAACTTGTGATCACAGTTAAAAATATATTTAGGGGTAGTTATTAAGGGGAAAACAAGGTTGTTAGTTGCACAATTGAGGGCATGATCCCATCATCTTAGATATGAGACTGGTAAGTGGAAGATACCCAAGAAAGTTTGGGAAGAGAGAACTTGCATATTTTGCAATAAGGGTGTGGTGAAGACAAAAAGACATTTGTCATGGAATGGACACTAGTATGAAAACAATTTGAAGGTTGACAACATGCACCATTTATTTGACAAAAATAAAATTAACTAGATTGCTAGCCTCCTAATCAAGATCCATAGTAGAAGATCTGACATCGAAAGGAGTATGAAGATAATTTAGGGCTACCATTCCTTGGTCCCTTAGACTGTTTAGTCTTGTGAATGACAATGAAAGAATGCAGATATCTTGGGGTTGACTCCCACTATAAGATCAACTGGGAGACTTGTAGGATGAAAAGGATAGAGGGAGGATGAAAAGCCTCATACCTACTCCAAAATAGGTGCAAAAAAGCAAAACTTTGGAATGAAAAACCAAAAAAACTCACTTTGGTTTGTTGGTTGTGTCATTGCCCTCTATGGGTGTGAAATATGGGGAAGTTGTTGGTATTTTGGTATGGTTTTGTCATTGATGTCAACACCTACTAAAACATTAGCACTTTGGAGATCCAAGCGACATTTACCAACAAGCAAGTAACTATTGCACAGTTACTGGTATATGGTTCACGGACAGGATATAATGATCACCAACACTTGGAATGACATGAAAGACACTTGGTATTATCGAAGACATCATTTGGACATCTTATCTTAATGGATTAATCATTGGTATATTCATATTTGCATATTTGCTTTTACTGGCAAATAGGTCCAGGGTTATCTAGGGTTTCACCGACAGGTTTATCTTTTCCAGATCAGCATGGCACGCTATGGAGATGATTAATTATTGTTGTAAATGCATTAAGCCGACATGTTCGATTGGTTATTGCATCGGATATTATATTGTTTGTAAAATATTTTTATTGTAATATCTTGTAGAGCTAACCTAGTAAAATTGGTCTTAGGTTATGGTATAAATGTAAGATCTTATTTGTAAGATCAAGTGTGGAATGCGAAAAAGAATTGTGTGAAGGTAAATGCAAGATTAAGCAGTGATATACACGCAGATATCATTTGAAGGCAAAGCTAGGTTTTTGTGAAAGCATATCAGCATTACACCGGTACTGAATCCAGCATATGAAGATGCTATTTTGTGCAGTACATTCTTATTGGATTTAACCATCCAACTGTAGTCAGTGTGACTCCCATTTTGTGATTGAGCAGTGAGCTCTAGGCTGTTGGCCTTTCTGCATGTGCAAACCCCATTTATGTACACTTACTATCTACAGTAGTATCATTTGATTGTGGGTAAGGTTTCCCACCATGGTTTTTCCCCTTACAGGGCTTCCACGTACAAATATTGCTGTCATGTGTTGTGGATGACTTTGTGTTTATGTTTCATACATTAATCTTTACCGGTATAGCAAATAACTGTCAAAACTGTCTACCAGCATACTTAACTGGTTTACTGGTATTAAGCATTAAGTTGGTTAAGTTGTTTTTGGTTTGAATTTATTTGACAACTGATTCACCCCTCCCTCTTAGTTGTCTCTGGGACCTAACAATTGGTATCAGAGCTTAGTCCTCTTTTGCAAAAGTTTAACAGCTTGAGAAGACCCAATGTCCAGCGATTACTTTAGTGGCAAATATTCGCCAATGGCAAATTTTTCATGTCGGCCCTGTCGGAAATGGTGAATATTTTGTATCGTATGGGGGTGGCCATGTCGCCAAAACATTATCAATTTCCGTCAACGTCACGGCTCGATCGCCATATGTTTTATGCAATTAAATGTTTTTATGCGATGATTTCGCCAATACAATATATGGTGGACGCACGGTAAATTTAATTATTTCGCCTACACTCTCCGAGGTTGCCTTAATAGATGACCTTAATTCGCCTATAGGCATGTGAAGATTTGTTATCCGGGGGGACCCAATTCACCCGACATCTTGCCGACGTGTGTCTCCAGTCACCCCAACTTTCGCCAACTATATTGTATTCGCTATTCGCCTATTATTTGGACGACCTATAATCGCCTCAAAAATTACGTAAGTCGTATTTGGATGACCTATAATTGCCTCAAAAATTACATAAGTCATATTTGGATGACCTATAATCGCCTCGAAAATTACATAAGTCGTGTTATAATTACACGGGATTCGCCAAATATTTGTATACTGGTAAATTCCCGCGGAATTCGCCATATAAGGATTGGTATAAATACATGCAAAGATCAGATCTATCTCAACACAATCTGGTGGGTTCTAGGCTCTGAATTCTGATCAATAGCGAAGTTTCAAACCAAGGAAAATCATTGTTGTTGACTGTATTGGCGACTGCTATTTACCTAATACCTAAAGGTGAGCGATCATATTTTTGAACTGGTATATTATATATTATAGTCTATTATTGCTTCTTCAGCAAATTGATATTTTTTTGGCAGCCTTTATTTCGTTGGAGATGTCAAACAGGAAGAGGGGTAGGAAACCTGAATGTGAGGAAGGCCAGGAGAGGCCAACAAAAAGCAGAACATTATCTTCATACTTTGGCATTGGAAAAGATTGTGGTACTGGTGAAAATCAGGAAGGTACATCATCACAAGTACAAGTAAAAAATTCACCACCTGCACCGCGTGTTGAAGATGGCGGCGAACCTGATATCTCAGATCAGGATGATCTTAAAGAAGATTATCTGGTAGATACCCGAGTTAGCCGGAATGATATAATCGACTTGGGTGATAATTCCATTGATGATAATGCACGGAAGGGGAAAAGAAAAGCCATATCAAAAAATGGTGAACCACAATCAAAAAAGGATCGGGAGTGGGATATGTCAGTCAGGAATTTTCAAATTAATTGGGCATCAAAGTATCCATTCATTGAACCAATGGAGAATCCAATTGAAGGCGAGCCTCCAATAGAATGCAGGTGTAAGATTTGCACTTGGAAAAATAAGAAGGAAATTAGGTTGCAGCTAAAATTTGACACCATAGAAAAGCATATGAGTAAAGTTTATGAAAAACAAATGATAGACGGGGTTGAAAAATCAGTGATAAGATGGAAAACAAAGAATGAATGTAAGCATGTGAGAAATGCTGAAGAGTATTATTTTCATGAGAAATTACAGATGAAGCTTGCTGAAGTTAAAGGTTCTATTGAAGCTGTTTTTGGAAAAGCAATGCAAATAGAACAATTGGTAAAAGTTGTTCAGTTAAGCGTTGTTTTTCATATTTTGAGCAGAGGGCGTGCTATGACAGATTTCCCATCAACTAGTGGTTTATTACACTTTTTGAAAGTTCCTAACTATCCTAATAGACACTGGTCAGTAAACAGTGGATGGGAATGGGCAAGTTGTCTTGCAGAGGTTGAAATAGAAGATGTACAGGAAAAAATAAGAGAGTCAAACTTCATTGCATTTTCTTTAGACGAAGTTACGGCAGTAGACAATACTTCATGGGTATGCATGCATGTTTATACTGTAGAGAATCATACCCGCCAACCTCATCTACTATCTGTTGCTAAAATGAAGGAGAGTGCGACAGCGGAAAAATTATTTCAACTAGTAAAGAGAAGTTTAATTGAATATGGAGGTATGGATGACATGATGGTAGCCAAAAAATTGGTTTGTGTTGGAGCAGATGGAGCTTCAGTAATGCAAGGTCACAGGAATGGTCTTTGTACAAAGATTGAAACTTCATTTGCACCGTACATTACTACAATTCACTGCATGGCTCACATAATGAATCTAGCTTTTGGAATTGTGAGCAAGTTTGCTTCGGTTAAAAAAATTGAAATTTTAATCAGAGAGCTCTACTAACACTTCTGTCGAAGTCCCACGCGATTTATGGAATTTCAACACTTTGTTGATGGATTAACTGATGGGAACAAGCTTCTCAAGGATAATGATACCAAATGGATCTCTTTGGATGGTTCAGCACATTGAGTGTTTTCAGAATATCCATCCTTGATTGGACTATTTCACACAACTCGCGACGAATCAGATCAACCAAAATTTCCTGAACTTCTTGGTAGGTTAAGTAATTTAGAGACACTCTTAACTTTAGCAGCTCTTCTGCCCATGCTAGAGGAAATGAGGAATATTATGAAGGCTGCCCAAAAAAGAGCTTTGTATATTACAGAATATGCTACGCTGCGTAAGATGACATGCATGACCCTCGACAATCTCTATCGAAATGAACCAACACTATCTGATGAAAAATTTGTTAAGTGGCGGACACTCACAGATTTGAACAATCCTGATAACTTTTTACAAATCGGTGCAGACGGGGAGGTATGTGCCAATGTACGAGGAGTTGAGATACCAATGCACTTCTATGCCACGGTTGACCCCGAGGAACCAGGAAAGCGCCCCAGGAAGAAACTAGCAAGAGTTACAAAGGAAGATTTTGACAAGATTGTTGAGACTGTAACTACTTCTGTGAAGAAAATTGCATATGATCTTTCCTCAAAAATTAGAAGCAGATTCCCTCCTGACAACCTACTCAAAGCCATGTCTATTGTGTTTTCTCATTATTGGAGCCTCAATAGTGCATCTGATTTTCGAAGTAAGCTACTGACTTTGATAAAACAATTTTGCATATCCAGAGAATTGAATGGAGTAACTATAAATGGAATATTAGATGAAACTCATCTTCGAGAGCAATCATCTCATTTTGCATACACTATGAAACAACAATATGCAAAAATGGAGAACCCCCGCGAAGAGGGATCAGTAACAAGGGTTTGGAAATATATAGTTGAGAACGCATCCTTACATGATTCAATGCCAGAATATGTGAAGCTTGCTACTTTATGTCTTACCATGATATTGGGTTCGGTGGAAGATGAGAGAGTTTTCAGTGCTTTGGGGTTCCTAAAATCAAAGCTAAGAAACAAACTAGACAAAAATTTGGAAAATTGCTTGAGGCTCTATACATCTAGGTATGATGTCCACACTTTTCCTTACAATAGGGCACTACAAATCTGGAGGTCCAAATGTGAAAGAAGAGGTTTGGGCAACACTTCAAACCAAAGTGCCAGTGGGACTAGTGGACCTACTGGTAGCATTGAGATGTAGTTCGGCGAAGATATGCAGACTCAGTCTCAGAGTAAAGAAACCACATACGAGAATCAAGAAAGCACTGAATTTGATGAGGATGAATGGCAACTATAAGAGATTGGTATTTAATAATCTTATTATTGTATCTCATCATTCATATTACAAAAGCATATTACTTTTTGCAATTAGAATTTAATATTGATTTGTAATTTTATTTTTCAACTTTCTATTTCCAGATTTAAAATAGCATAATAAAAAAAAACCATAATGTGTTTATTGATACAGAGATGTTTATTGTTTATTTATACATGTTTGAGTCTCAAATCTGTGTGATATATTTCAGAACCATATGATAAATTTCATTCAATAGTAATACATATGTCGAGAACTTAGATTTTCATTCATTCTTTCAAAATATAGCCATATGATACATTTCATTCAATAGTAATACACCAATCTGTGTGATTCTACATGCCAATTGCAAAAGTGAATACAAAGTTTCAGAACCCTTTGCAAATGACCCTGAATTCCATTTTATAGAAACAAGAGAGCAACAACAACTCCTGTGTGATTCTCCAATGTCCATGCAAAAGTGAATACAAAGTTTCAGAACCCTTTGCAAAATTGCAAATGACCCTGAATTCCCTTTTACAGAAACAAGGGAGCAACAACAGCTTCAGGTCGAATTGCAAGTTTGCAACATGTGAACACTGAACATCAAAATCACAAACTCAGCACATATTTATATGGCCATCACAGGCCGTATTAGCAATTTAACATTTGCTACATGTTTGATGTCTCCTGTTCAAAAAACAGAGTTCAAAATTAAATATTAATTCATGCCATGAGTCATGACAAATTAAACATAGATAATAGCTATAGGAGTGCCTAAAACCTACTAATCAAAAATAGAGAAATGCATAAATGTTAAAGCAAGGGAGAATTTGAGAATACAAATTTACTGGCTGAAGTTTTGCAGTGTGCATCATAGATTCATAGGCTGGATTAGCAAAATAGCAATGGCAAGTGCTATTTTTTTCCTATTCATAAATTAGATTCATAGGCTGGATTAGCAAAATAGTAAAACAGGAAAAAAAAAAACCTTGACATTAAGAATACAAGAAGAAAATTGTGCAATACATACTATGATTCTTAAGAATTCTGTGCCAGTTTTTGTAG
Organism: Cryptomeria japonica; assembly: GCF_030272615.1. Lineage (NCBI taxonomy): Eukaryota > Viridiplantae > Streptophyta > Pinopsida > Cupressales > Cupressaceae > Cryptomeria > Cryptomeria japonica. Next base: position 426,422,444 of record NC_081414.1, read on the forward strand.
GGTGCTCCACTCTTCGTCTGATGGAAGGCCAATATTCTGTAAACTATGGAAAGTCAACTCCAACTTCGTCAACATTCCATATTTAGAATATTTACTTGACATCACTGTTTCATCCAATAGCGAATTTAGAGTTGTAAATGGTTGGATGAATTCCAAAAAGCTTTTGGGAGTTGTGTCCTTTGGAAGCAAGTCTAAATCAGACTTCATTTTTTTCTCCATGATTTCTTTGTAAGCTTCTTCTCCAATGAATTTATTTTCTGTGTCAACAGGCTTAGGCAAACCAAGTTTAATAAAATTATTTTTCTTTTCTTGCAGTTTCATTATCTTTTTTCCACAAGTGTCCATAACTTTTGATGTTTCCCTTAGCTTCTGGCATTTTTGAATGATAGATGATGTCTTAACCTGTGGCATCAATGCGGCTCTTAATTCCCTTAGATGCCAAGTAGCTGTCACTGGAACTGTAGACTACTTTCAGAATCTTTTTTGCCATTTCCTCTTTTGAATAAACATGTGTGCTCTTCTCATAGTGCCGTTTGATTTTAAAAAAAAATTGTCTCATACTTTCAGTCAATTGAAACCATTCACACAACTTCTCACTCCTCTGCATTATTTCCCACCAAATGTTTTCTTGTATATACTTCATTGTATTTTTCATATTATCTTTGAATCTATCATCCAAAGTTTTTATTTTATCATTTGCATTGTGCAGGTCTTCTTTCATTTGTGCACATTTTTTTCTTTCTTCCTCTACTTCCTCTTGCAAATGTTTTTCTTTTTCCTTCCCATGATCCAATAGGTCCTGTAATTTTTTCATTTCGGCAGCAGCAGACTCATAACTTCTGTATAATTTTTGAAAACTGGCTTTTTCCTCAACAATTTTTTTACTGCTTTTAGCCAGTTTTTCTATCAGGTCCTTCATCTGCATCCTTCTTGTCCTGCTCTGCAATTTCTACTGCAGAGCCTGAATTTTTTATCCTTTTCTGTAATTCATTGCACTTGCTATCTGCTACTTTCCTCCTTGATTTCTCATTTTCCAGGTCTGCCTGTAACTTTTCTATTTGTTTCTCCAGTTTATTTTTTTCTCTCTCCACCTTTAGCAGTGAAGTGTAGACCACTTCGTTAGTCCTTTTTGACACACTAATTTTGTCCACATTATGTACTTTGGAGAAATCCATTTGGAGGGTGCTAACTTGAAATTGAGAGGCATCTATCTGACTGTGTGGTGGATTTTTATCTTTAGATGGGCCTGGGGGCATAACAACCATGAACTCCATCATATCTTTCTGTGGGTCATATGTTGGAAATACCCTGTTCCTTGCAGGCTGTTCGTTTACAACTTCAGACACGGAATTCCTATGAAATGCTTTCTTTTTTTCTTTATTTGCTTTTGTTGTGTGTTCAAAATTTTCATAGTAATCACGAAATTGAAAATCTGGGGTTGCTGAAGCAATTGAATGTTTGAAAGGTGACATAGAAATACCATAGGCTCCAGTTCCACTTATTCCTATGGTTTTAACTAATGCTTGACCAGGATTAGGATTACCAACAACAGTTCCTGATGCTGTCCCACTCCCACTGACACTTTCATGTGTAGTTTTCATAGTCTTTTGGGGTGTGTGATCTGAAGCTGCAAATGATTGATTTGTAGTGTCAATGGCACTTGATATAGGATTCACAATAGTATGAGATTGAGTATCTACCTCTAGTGGCCTCTTGCGAGAGATATTTTGTTGTTGCCCTTGTCCAACACCAATCACAACGACACTTGACTAAACAATAATAGGAATACTATCCCTAGATTCCCCACCAGTGGCAGTGGCACTTAATTCACCACCAATGGGAATACCATGATGTGGTGGTGGTTGTGGATTTGAACCAGAAACAAATGTAGGTGGACCCTGAGGGTAATGAGTAGTACCTATCCCTGATGAATCTGAAGAATCAAGTCCAATGACTAGTTTATAAGGACCTTTTGATTTTGACTGTGATGGAAGTTGTACCTGAAGTGGATACCAAATGCCCTCTCCTCTGGGACCTAGACCACCACCTTCAAAACCCATTTTTTCCACAAGGTTTGCCCCTTTGCTATATTTGTCTTTCATGGACTCACTGACTCCACCTAATATATTAGGCACTGTAGTAGTTGTTGGAGGGGGCTCAATGACAACCTCATGCTCATCATCATCACCTTCAGTCCCACCATGCTCCATATCCCACAATTTGCTAAACTCTGCATCCTCGTCAATGCTCTCAAATTCTGCACTTGTCTTTGGTTCACCGAGATTCCTCCTCATAGTCCAAAAATCATTTATTTTGGTTTGAGTCTAGCAATTCTCTTTACATTCGTGCAGAATTGATTTGGGAATAGTTTTCTTAGATGGATTAGTAGATTTTATGTAGAAATTATAGGACCTCCTATTTTGGATGCCCTCATTGCCCTGGCCCTCCATAATTTGTGATGAAATTTCTTCTGTAGAAATGTTATTGTCAGCTGCAATTTTCTTCATCTCTTTTTCAACCTCATCCTAGGAGTCCTTGTTTCTAAGCTTTTCTAGCAATGGTTTACTTTCATGTTGACATAATGCTGAAGAGTTCCCATTTTTCTTAAGCCTTGCTTGAACTACACCGATTGGATCATACTGCCAGAGACCCTCGTCACCAAAGTTAAAAACTATCAAGAAATCATGTGCCACAATGAATGCTTTTCTCTCAAATGTGAACCCTCCACATGAGAAAGGCAAGGAATGAAATATGCTCTTCTTTTGCTGACCATGGAAGTGCCTATCTGTGCTCTCCAATTGTCGTACATACTCTAATGTAAATACCCTCTTTGTCACATATATTGGAAGTCTATATGGTTTTACTGCCGATCCGTAAAACCTTAACACAGTGAATTCTTCCATGAAGAACCAGTCAGCCAATTCTATTTGACTTCCGAGTTGAATGCAATCTCTACAAGACATAGGAAACCTAGGCATTGGAGTGCTTGTAATTTCATTATACATTGGTGCCAAAAATAAGTCTACAAAATGGTTGTAGTTCTTTCTGTTATCATGCATCCTTATCTTTGGGCTCCAATCATATATTGGACAGTCTGTTCTCTTCCCAGTCTTCTCATCAATCTTATAGCTCACAATTTGAAGCTTGTTGGTCTCAAATATTGCACGATACTTGGATAGAAGGAGATAGCACAAGTAGGATGAGAACCTAAATGTCTTACAGGAACCTTTTTTGATCATAAGTAATTGTTTTTGCATGGATTTTACAATGTGATCAATAAAATTATATCTTACTGGCTGACTTGCACAATGGATATTATAATTCATTTCAAGAAGGCTTGCACCCACTTCCCTATCATTTTCCAATCCCAGGCAAAACGACAGCAAGGAAATAGTGTCCTCAACCCATGGAACAAATTTTTTAGAATCATAAGGAGGCTTATGATTCTGATCCAACACAATACCAGTACCAATCTTTATTAGACCTTTGATAAATAAATCTTTGCGACTTGGATTGAGACTCTCATATTTCCCTGCCAGCTTTTCAAGGTCAATTTGGACGTTTGAATTTTGGGCTTCAAATTCTAGGTTCAACAAACGAGCAAATTCTCCCTCATTTATGGATAGAATTTCCTCTTTTGTATTTTTATTGACAATTGCTTTTTTATCTTCATCATAATTTTCGGTGCAGACCATGACAAAATCAGGGCAAGGGAATACTTCAGGTAACACCATGCTTCCCAATCCAACATCCCACGATGCGATTTTATTTGTTATTTTTTGTAACATTGGGTTGAAAACAGTAAATTTTGCCCTGGATGCATCTGCCGCCTTACTAGACAATGTATATCTAATATCTATGATATGCTTTTCACCATGGATAGCAGGGTCATAAATATCATGATATTCATCAGTGAAACCTGGTGTTTTAACCAGTTCGGTTAGGTTAAGGTACATTTTGTTTTTCACTTGGCTTCTTGTTGAACTACTGCTTCCCGTTTTCCCCATCACTATTATTGTTAATAATTCAAAATAATGCTAGCCAGCTAGATAAAAACCTGAAAATGCTAACCCTCAAATTGGACCATGAGATTACCAAAAGCAAAAAAGGTGGGATGTAGGTGTTCTAGATTTTACCCGGAAATTGGAATTTGTATTTCACTAGATTGGCGCAGACAGTCTCTGTTGCAACTTGCATTCCTCAATCTAGTAGTTGTTTCTGAATCTCCCTCGATTTACAGGTTTATCCAAGAAATGAAAGACGATTATGATTTACGAGTCTCTTATTTTGAAAACTCTAAAAAGTAGAAAAGTAAAACCTAAAGGGCAAAATATCAAGAATCATGTTGTAATTTTATTAATTACTATTAATAACTATTCAATGCTAAAGGACAAAACATTCATTACTTCAGTATAAATTCTGAGGACATTAAGAATCATGTTGTAATTTTATTAATTATTATTAATTATTCGACGCCGAAGGACAAAACATTCAATACTTCAGTATAAATTCTAAATTTCTGAGGACATTAAATGTAATACATTCAATTCCGGATGAAGTTCTCCCAAATGTGTTCACTTCTCACATTCGGGCCGAAATCCACCCTAAGCCGTTGATCTTTGCTCATCCAACAGACGAGGGACCAAGGTACCTGTTGTGACTTTACGGATGAGTTTTTTAAGTCTGTTTAATAATTTTAAACTTCTGTCCGAAAAAGTGCTTTACAGACTTACTTTATTTAATTAAATTTAAAACGTTTCAATTCCGGGCGACGTTCTCCCAAATGTGTTCACTTCCCACATTCGGGCCGAAATCCACCCTAAGCCATTGATCTTTGCTCATCCAACGGACGATGGTACCTGTTTTCAGTTGTCATGGGTCCCATCACTTCTGCCAGTTTTCAGGCACATCACCATACTTATGTCACTTTTCCGGTTTGATTTTTAGTCTATTTAATTATTTTAAACCTCCGCTCGAAAAAAAGCTTTATAGACTTAATTGTATTTAATTATATTTAAAATGTCCAATTCCGGGTGAAGTTCTCCCAAATGTGTTCACTTCCCACATTCGGGCCGAAATCCACCCTAGCCGTTGATCTTTGTTCATCCAACGGTCGTGGGTCGATGTTACTTGTTTTAAGATGTAGTGGGTCCCACGACTTCTGCCATTTTTCTGGCACGTCACCATACTCTCGTCACTTTTCCGGTTTGATTTTTAGTCTATTTAATCATTTTAAAATTCCGCCTGAAAAAGAGATTTTTAGAATTAATTATATTTAATTAAATTTAAAATGTCCAATTCCGGACGAAATTCTCAGAAAGGTGTTCGCTTCTCACATTCGGGCCGAAATCCACCCTAGCCATTGATCTTTGTTCATCCAACGGTCGATGGTACCTATTTTTTGATGAAGTGGGTCCCACGACTTCTGCCATTTTTTCTGGCACGTCACCATACTCGTTACTTTTCTGGTCTGTTTTTAAAGTCTACTAAATCATGTTAAAATTCCTCCCGAAAAAGAGATTTATAGTCTATAGAGTCATAGACTATAAGTATTAAGTATAGACTTTCACTTAATTCTATTTAATTAAATTTAAAATGTTCAATTCTGGGCATTGAGCAATAGTTTGAGATAACTATTAAAAATAATGTTAATATTATTTGTAAAAATTTTAAATTCAAAAATAGTATTAAACATGAAACTTAGTTTCTAGAATAAAACAAATAACTAAATAAAAATAAAAATTTTGATATGCAATTTGAAAGGTAAAAGTTTAATATTAAAAAGAAAACATTCAATATTAAATCTAAAATATTAATTTAACGTTTAACAAAATTCTTTGAAAATATGTTTACGATATATCATTTTCAAAAATATTTTAAAAATATATATAAAATTTCAACATAAATTTAGTCTATTAATTTAAAATAATGTGCAACTGCAGTCCTCAACCTGTTAAGGTGAGAAAATTTGGAAAGTACAAATGCCAAGGTGGCGATTAATTGTTGCACAAGGAGTTGTCTATGGCATGCTGCACGAAAGGAGGAAGGGGAGGATGGCAGGAAATCTTTTTCTTGATCTCATGGCATTAATGTCTTATTGTGCACATTCATTACCCGGCCTATAAGAGTTAAGATGGAGGCAGATTTTTTTACCTTTTCATCTGTGTACCACTTTTTGCTTTGAAGCAACAGCAAGTGCAGAAGAAATCTGTAGTTCGTAGTTCGTAGAATCATACCTTCTGTAAGACAATGGAGGCCAATTTCACACTTCGAACAGACAAGAAGTTGGTGCCCTTTTTGGGCAAAGTATCTGATAAACAAATGCAAGGACTATTCAGGTTTAAGGAGGAGAAGTTGTGGGCGGCAACTCGACTAATGCTTGCGGAGGAGGTGGCACATATTAGTCACCGGTATCAAACTAACATGGAGGTTTACTCTCTAATTATGGCATGGGCCTGTGAATTCGAACCAGAGCTGGAAAAGGTAAAAATCACATTGGTCAAATTGATTGATGGGGAGTTTTTGATTAACCTGGATTCAATCTTGGAGTGGGTGGTGCCGAGAGTTGGCATTCGAATTATGGAAGGGGACGACCAGGAGGAATTGCTTCCTTTTATTCGTGGCCCAGAGGATGAAATCAAATACCAGTGTTGTGAACGAACCTAAGTGGGGTGGGAAGCGATGAAACTCTTTGTTAAATTAACGAGGGTGGATGAAGTCCCGAATGCTTTGCATGTGGTGGCAAGGATGGAGGTTGGTAGGGCATTAAGAGATAGGGCTGAAGAAGGAAGGGCCATACAGCTACTGGCAAGCTTGGAGGGCGACCCCGACTTCGGGTTCCTAAACTGCATTCCAAAAATGAAAGCTGAAGCGGCAAAAGGGAAAGCCAAAGCATCGACCTCTGAGGAGGGAAGGGACTAGGAGGACCAGGGGGATAGTGAGACTAAGTGAGCAGCCTATCGGCAATGAACTAGTTTTTTTGTCTGCTTGCTATAAGCTGTGGACAAATTTTGTATCTTGAAACGTTTCAATTAATTGAATGAAAAAACCTTGACCGATAAACTTTTGTATCTTGCAACTTTTGAAATTATGTATTTTGAATGACTATATAGTAATAGTATATATTTATAAAATTATAATCAACCATAATCAATGTACAAATAATTAATGGAACAAATTGAATTTTTTTTTTTATAGCATTACATAAAAAGATCACGGTATTAAATTTATTTCCATTGTTTAACAAATAATTGAAATAACGTAGCCGGTAGCTCATATACAAAAAGCATTTGAAAGAAATTAATTAATAAAAATGAAATAGAATTATAGAAAGCATTTTTATATCCATAAGAATGTAAGAGGCAAAGTGAAACAAACTGGAATTTGAAAAATTATCATTAAATTATTTATGCTTTAAAATTTACAATTTTTTCGTCAGAGACTTGAGTCCCCCCAAAACTTAAAAGCCAAAATGAGTGAGCCTCTGGCACTCAGCCTGTTAGGGTTCAAGGACATAGGAAAAAAAAACTACAGGTAGTGGAATTGTTTACAATTTTTCCCTATGAATCTGGCCCTCCTTCCATGTAGAATTCTTCAGACAGCATAAGCTGAGAGAATTCTTCAAGCCACATGTAGTTTGGAAAGTCGTCTAGGAGGAACCATTTCTGGAGGAAGTCCCTGCCAATCCGCACCCATTTTCTGTGACGCGTCAGCTGCTCCGCATTCAGGTTTAGGAGAAACGGTTGCCTGGCCACTGGCAGTGTTTGGTCAGGGAGGAGAAGCTTGGATAAATCACTCACCCAAGGGATCCCCACCCCTACTTCTGCAAGAACGACAAGAGTAATGTCATCTCTGAGGAAGTCTTCCTTAAAAGCCTTCCTCAACAACATCAGCATATCCACCTTGTCTCCTCCCAAGTCCAAAAGAGACGCTAAGAAGCGGGATGTAAGGTTCGTGTTAACATGGTACCTATTTTCGTTTCGCATAAATTCTCTGCTCAACACCATCCGCACGGCTTCATTGGTGAACATCCCAACCTCCTTGCAGACTGATTGGAGGGTTGGGTCTCTGACGGAGCCTAGAAAGGCCCTCTGGTCCTCTATAGAAATGCTTCTCAAGCGGATGGGAGTGTCCATCTTGAGAAAACAGATTAACAAATTAAACAACCTGAGCAGTGAGCCTATAAACCTAAAATACCGTGAGCTCTGACGATTTATCTACTAAATGGCAAAGGCTAATTGAAGATGAAAGAAGCAGAGATCGTATATAAATTGTTGAAGCTCTTGATTGTAATAATTACTTCTTTAACAGTATTAACTGCTATAAATTTTTTTAAATCTTTCGTATCTCTGCAAATCTTTCCCATAAATGCACGAGTGTGCGAAATTGGAAACAGCTATGAACTAGTACCAAATTGGCAAGTATCACATTGGAAGTCACGGGGACAGAGTGGATTGCCGTAAGTGAAAAGATATATATTAAATGAACGAAATTATGGATCGTGATTCGTGACATTTGATACGTGTCTATTGAATCTAATTCCATTCCGGGCACTTTCTGGTGAGCTATGTTCTCTTCAGAAAATTGGGCTGAAATAAAACTTTAGCCATTGATATACGATCATCAAACGGTTTAAAATCATTGATAGATTTTAGGTATGTGTCACCCTTTACATGTCAAAGAGGCCGTGCTTATTGATACATCGTGCAGAGTCCAGACTCAATGTATTATGTGATGTGATGTACTGATGTGATGTGATGTGCCTTGTCTATTAATGGCAATGAATTTATGAAATCGCCAATGAATTATATATTATACCATAAATAACAAAATATTCGCCAAAACATTTAAATAATTTTCAAGCGGTGGATAAAAATCGCCAATACATTTAAATAATTTTTCCTTTGGAGTAAAAATTTTCTCTCATACAATTATATATTTGTTCCTTTTAACAATAATTATTCGCCTCCCACAATAAATATTTTCCCCATAGAACAAGGTATTATTCACCAGAAATTTATGGCATTTTCGCACACTAGAAAAAAAATCGCCAATACAAAATAATTTTTTCGTCATTTAAAAAAAAAAATTCGCCATCGATGTGAAAATTTCCCCCCGAAAATAATGTCTGATTCGCCAGGATTTTACACAGTTGCCTGGGGGGGTTTCTTAAAGTTATCCCTGCCAATGTCTACTAATTATTTCAGGAAGGACAGTCCTAAACTTGATGGAACCAACTATGGCATATGGAAGATCAGAATGAAGACACATCTAAATTGCATTGGAAAAGATGTCTGGGAAGTTACAAAGAAAGGTTATATTGCTGTTGTACCTGGTCAACCTAGTCCAACTAACTTGGCTAAAGATGACGAAAATGATTGCAAAGCAAGAGAAGCACTTTTGAGCATATTATTAGATCAACAAATCATGGGACTATCCGATAGGTCTACTGCTAAAACTATTTGGGATCATTTGGAAACACTGAATGAAGGAGATTCCACAGTCAAATTTGCAAAACTTAAAAGCTTCCGGGTCAGGTATGAACATCTGAAAAGGGAAGAAAATGAAAGGATTTCTACTTTTATGGAAAGAGTAAATGAAATTGTTTTGGGTATTAAATGTTGTGGAGGAACCTTAAGTGAGGATGAAATTGTTTCAAAAATTTTAAGAGGATTGCCACTGGCATATAAAATGAAGGTTACTGCTATAAATGAGTTAAGAACAATGCCTAATGCATTAGTAACTAGGGACACATTGATTGGGAAACTTTCAGCTTTTGAAATTGAAGAATTTGGTCCTGTTGCTACTATTAAGATAGATTTAGCCTTTTGTTGGTTGAAAATTTTGTATACTTCGAGAAATATACAAAATTGTGGTTTCAACCACAGCACATGAGTAAAAAAAAAACTCTCCTAATTAAGATAAGGCTCCTCCTATCTAACTACAACTTGGAAAGAAAAATGGGATGGGACAACAATCTTTCTTCTTTTTTCAAGAAAGACAATATCCTTTTCTCTTCACAGAAAAGGATAGCGATTGAATAACAACAGTAACCACTTTTAAGTGAAATAGGAGAAAGGAAATGAAGTTTCCTGAAAGTGCAAAGACTTCCGTCACTTCCTTTGGGATGGGACAACAATATCAAGCTCAAAGACTTGACTATTGGAAGTCCTATCTACCCTTTGCTATACTAAATTTTTACAATAAATAAAAGATAATAGCTCAAAGACTGGAATAATCTATTCTTTCAACACAACGACAAGAACTAATGCAAGCTCAAAGACTTGCTGCTATTTCTTATCAAACAGTAATTTTTTCTTCAAGAATAGACACAAGCTCAAAGACTTGCTGCTCCTTCAAGAGAGTTTCCTATTTTAATTAATCTTCTCTACTTCCAGCTCAAAGACTTCAAATCAGATTGGACTAAGCTCCTTTAGAAACACTTTGCATAAAAGAGATAAAAAGATTCAAACTCAAACATGTAGCTCAAAGACTCAAAACTTGAGTAATCCTTCTTTATTATTCTTCAAAACCTTCAATTCACATACATAAGCTCAAAGACTTCTTGCTGTAAATTTGGCAGAGTTTTTGCTTGCTTTCCAAAAGATATATTTACAATGGAACTCTCAAGTATTTATAGAAGAGGAGCCTTGAGAAAAAGGTGGGAGGATCCTAACTAACTTGAGAGATTCTCTCAACCACCAAGACTCATTCAATAAATAACTGAGACTTCATTAACTAACTAAGATTTATTCCAACTATAGTCCTAATCGGACACAACTTGTAGTTGCCTTACATGTAATTACAAAAGTGCAAGTAATGTGTAACTTGCATTTTACAAAAATTACTTTTACATGTAACTTGTCAAAACAAAATTACAACTGAAAATTAAAAAAAAGGAGAAAATTCAACTAAGTGTTGAAAAACACTTAAGTTGCATTTTGTGAAGATACGAATCCTTGAAATTTCCAGATGCTCGCTTGTAGTTCCTCGGGATTCGATTCATAGGTGCTCTTAGCAACAACCATAGTCTTCACAATAGTGTCGTGACAGCGGAGGAGCGTAGAATTGTCTTTATCCAGGATAGACTGGATCTCATGCAAAAAGGCTTGGTGTTTCATCAATGCTTGAATTGAAGCTGTCGAGAATTGTTCGCTCCTCCATTCATTATGAATCCTCATCTGTAAATCAGCAAGAACCTCTTCTTCTGGAATCAGCTCTCCATCCTGACTTACTATATTGCAAGAGTCCCTTTCACAATGTGAGACAATACCTCAATAAACTTCATCCCGGAATCTCCTTGCATCACTGATCTCCTCAATGAGGGATTTAAGAACAAGGGTCTTGTTTTCCATGAGTTCTTCAAATTCCAAGTACATGACCCTGGAAGAAATGATGGCGTGCTCCTACAAAATACTCAGCTATTGTTGGGGCATGGTATGCCAAATTGCCAGACTTTTCTCAACACTTTCCAGATTCTTTTTAAAAGTGTTAGAAGTCTGATCCAGTTTCTCCTCAATGGTTTCCAACTTAGACATTATTTGAAAAATGTCTTTTACCACTTGTACACATTGATCATGAAGCTGATCAACCCAGGAATCCAGTGCTTGTACTTTCTAAGCAGCCCTTTCCACTCCACGAATCGATTCTTGGGAACCAGAAGAACCTATGGAGTTACTCCCTTCAGTAGCAGGTTTTGTGATTTTATGAATGGCTGCCATGAGCTGTCAGTTTTCTTCTTCTAGCTTGTCCTTCTTTGCAAGAAGATCGTCACACCTTTGCACTAGTGAAGCAACAAAAAAATGAGCATCATGTTTAATGACCTCATGTGTTTGCTTGCCCAATTCTACCCTTGTAACCTTATAATCAGCAGCTGACATTTCATCAAGTGGTTTATCTGCAATAGGTTCCACAATTTAAGCTACTTTCATCTTGTTGCTATCAATAGTTACCCTAGAGATAGTCTTTGCCTTCTTAGCAACTTTGGATCTGGACTGTTTGAGTTTTTGGTAGTCAAAGGCATCAGGTGAGATCTCTTGCTTCTTCCTTTTCGGGGTGAAAGAACTAAGCCATGGAGGCAAAGTCATCAACTCACTTCCAGTAGCAGTTGTAGGCAAAGGAGAAGCAGTTTCTGTTTGAATTACCGTGGTCACCTTGGGAGGAATATCTGTTTGAATAGCGACCATGGTTTGCTCAGTTACCAACAGACATGAAGATTGCCTCATGAATTCTTCAAAACTAGAAGTGGAAGTATCAATTTCTGATAACTGAATGCAAGTGGGATTATCTTCACGAACTTTCAACACACTTTCTCGTTGTCGATCAGGAGAAGGCTCGTATGCTGAAATGGGAATTGCATTATGAGGAGACTCATCTACGAGCAAATCAGGAGGAGAAAGAGGCATCTCAATGGAAACTGGAGGAATGACCTCATGAGGCGAGGTTGAAACTGGAGACTTAGGCGCATCATCAGATTGCTGCCCCTCTTCTGGATTATCCAGATCGATCACCCGAACATGGAACCGTGATTTCTCCTTCCCACAAGTAGTCATCTCCTCAGGAGGAAGCACTACTGCACGACTAACTCGTAACTTGATCCTTGTGCTTGAAGATGAAGCACCCTCCTTGTTATCAATCTGAATCTCAGACTTCCGTCCAAGAGGCCCTGTAGAATCATCTTCTTTACCAACTTTGATTTTGATAAGTCTAACAGCATTACTTTTCAGCCATGCGTTAGTGTTCGCCAAGATAGGCTGAAATCTGTCAAGGATGGAGACACACTCCTTGTGTGACCATTGGATCAAAGGAAGTGGAGCTTCCTCAACCCTTCGTGAAGTGTATTCAAGATCAAGTATATGCCCGTCATTGATCATCCCTTGTGGGATATCCGCCAAGTTCAAGTCAACAATTTGCTCAACAGTGAGCCTACAGTAATCCATCTTCAGAACTTCGGCTTCCGTGTGGAGATCTACCCAGATGTCTTCAATGCGATGAACATGCACAAAGGATTTCTTGATCTTCTCCTTCATACCTCTTTAATCAAAATCAGCTCTAGGTTTGAACCTCTTAAGCTTGATTTCCTACAATTCAGCCTCCATGGCCTTAGCCTTCACAGATGTGACAAGGGAGTATCGACCAATTTTCAATGGGTTTGTGCTAGAGATCCCCATTCCAACCTTGTGTCTAGCAGACTGAAAAGTATGAACAACCATGATCTGTCTTCCCAAATCCATAAGAATTATCTTATCGGTTGGGTATCTTGGAAGCATGTATGACTGACCATCATAGCATCCAATCCTCATATAGGTGAAGGTGGGAAATTGCAGGAACAAACACCCATACTCAGACACCTTGACCCATGCCTCATCTGATACTCTTTTGTTTCTGAGATCCACGTCAAACTGACACATGAAATATCTAAAGAATGCATCTTGGACTCTTCTGAAATGCAGTCTGCTAGGTTTCAATGGCAACTGGTCATAATATTCCCAAACTGGTATAAGCGAGCGATCACCCTTGGTAGAAAGACCTAGAAAGTGTCTAAGTGATGCTGCTAAATATACCAAATAAGAATTCATGAAGAAGGTCATAGTGGTAGGAACTGCTGCAAGTTGTTCGCACAAAGCATCACTGATGATTTCACCCCATAAAATGTTATGCGACTGCCGTATGAACATAATGAATTGATACATCCATGGCTCAAAGACATTGGAGTGCTCAAGGCCCAACATCCTGCTGAGAAGAGTGATGGGGTCTCCTATCTCCCACTTGAAATCACAATGGTACAACTTTGCCCATCTTGAGAAGGAAGGACGTGGCTCTTGGATCCACCTATTGATGTGTCACTTGCAATCTTTTTCCCTTTTCACATAATACTCTGCTGCACTTTCTTTGGTGATTTCCATATAAACAGGTGCAGGAGGTATTTTGAAGACCTTCTCGATTGTATCTGCATCAAGACAAATTATAGCTTCATCATCATCATTTTTAATGACTCTTGACTCTTTGTCAAAATGATGAGTGCATGCAAGAATGAACTCAGGTTCTAGGGCAGCCACTGGGAAGGAAGATGCATGATGGATATGGCTGTCCAACAACCGCTGCAAGTTGTTATCCTATGGATCTTCTACCCTGTTGATGAATTCTGCCATATCAACGTGCCCTATTTTCGTGTCCCTGAGGCGATCCAAAGGAGAAGAAACCTGGGAAGGTGCAACCTCATTCTAGTTTTTGTCATATTTGTATTTCATTTTCTTTGGAGTTGGAGATGCCGACGAATCTGACATTGATTGTGAACCTGGAATGCTGTGATGAAGACTTAAAAGAGTTAAGGCAACATCATAGTTAGCTGCAAATATCATTCTTCCTTCTTCAAATGGGTAAAACTTTGATTTCTGAATTTCACGGTTTTGTGAGAGGAAGAGGGGAGATATGTAGAAATGGGAAAATCTTGACTTTGACCAATTTCGGATCTTGGGAGAATTTTCGCAAGTATACAAGTTGGAAAGGACATACATGCAATCGGGGTTTTAAAACCTGAATACATTTACACTTGTAAATTCGAAAATGGAGAAATGGACGAAAAATGAGATTTTGACTTGCGGGAAATGATGGAAATGGAAAGTACGGATATGGGGAACGTGAATGGATAGAAACGGGAATATCCGGGAAAGTCATTTTTATGAAAATGGGAAGAACTCTTCAACATGTAATCTGGTTTTTAAAACCCGAATTTGCAAAGGAGGGGTATTTCACAATTTCCAACTTGGAATTTTAACTAAAAATGATTAAGTTCCTTAACCATAGGGGAAGAACAAAAATTTCCAGCGAACTTGTAATTGAGATTAAAAATCCCGAATACAAGTTAGGAGGGAATTTTGGGAAGAACAATGCAATTCAACAATTGCATATTAAGAAGAAGATTTCTTTCACAAAAACCAATTTATAGAGGAAGAACATCACATGCCAAAAATGTAACTAATAACGAAAAATAAAGAAAACAAGAAAATAATAAAATGAAGGGAAGAAAGGAAAGAGAACATACCTTTCTTAAAAATGCAAAATGCTTCTCCAATAATGCAACAATTCTTGAAATGAAGAAGCAAAACCGATGAAAAGGAGCAATCTGGAATGTCAAACCCTTATCACGTTTTTTGTAAAAATGCCCCAAATATAGCAGCAATCTTAAACTTGGAGGACCAAAATGCCAATGAGAGTGTGCATCCAAGTTTATTAGAGCAAAATGCCTAAGGTAGAAGAAGAAGCAATGATGCCAAATGTTTGAAAACGTGGCCAAAGGGAATCACGTGGCCACCATTATAAACTCCAATGACATCATTAAATGGTGCAAAAATCCTCTCACCCTCCATGCCTAAGTAGGAAAGGGCAAAACGATTTAGGAGTGTGCAAATTTATGGAGTAAAAAACGCTCAAAATGTGGGTTAAAAGAACCACGTTTTGCTGATTTGGCACCAAAAACTAGCAACAATGAACTCTAAATGGCAAAAAATGTGTTTGTGAAAGCATGAGAATAGGATAGAATCCTAAACGCCTTGCATCTCCAGCAAATCTCCCCAAAAAATCGCTTTGACATCTTCAACAAATCCATTTTCCATGCAAATCGGGTTTTAGAAGACACATGACAAGTTTGAATTGCCCAAAATGAAGCAAATCGGGTTTTAGAGAGAAAATAACAAGTTTTATTTTCACTTTTTCCACTTACATGCCAAAATCGGGTTTTTTAAGACAAATGGCAAGTTTAAAATTCACTTTTTCACTTACCAAGCCAAGATCGGGTTTTTTAAGACAAATGGCAAGTTTTAAAAATTCACTTTTTCACTTACCATGCCAAAATTGGGTTTTTTAAGACAAATCGCAAGTTTAAAAATACTTGTAAAAGGGAAATAAAATCCCTACAACAAGTTAGAAACACTTGCACATATGTAATGGGGATTTAAAATCCCTATTACATGTAAAAACCATTAAAGTAGGGTTTTTTTGAACAAATTGCAAGTTTACTTGCAGTTGAGCCAAAAAATCCCTATTTTAACTAAAAATGACCAAAAAACAATAAAAATATAAAAACATCAAAGGGGAAACTTAAAATAATTTAC
Organism: Cryptomeria japonica; assembly: GCF_030272615.1. Classification (NCBI taxonomy): domain Eukaryota; kingdom Viridiplantae; phylum Streptophyta; class Pinopsida; order Cupressales; family Cupressaceae; genus Cryptomeria; species Cryptomeria japonica. Next base: position 426,438,556 of record NC_081414.1, read on the forward strand.
AAGTGACATATTTAAAATAAAAGTGCACATGTAATTGGTCAAAAATTCCCCTACAAAGACCAAAACAATGAATATCATTAAAACTTGCAGTTTGAAGAAAATTCTCCACCTGTAGTCTGGGTTTTAAAACCCGAAATTGAAGGAGAGGCATAGCAAATGAACCCAGAATTGGACAAAATTCGAAACGTAGTTCGAGAATGAACTGAGGATTAAGCCAGTCCAAGGATTAGTCAAAATTTTGCCTCGAGAAACGTGCCATAGAGTAATTTTTTTCATTTTTTAATAAAAATTTCACCGTAGTGGTCCTTCATTTTTGGAAACAAAAATGAGGACAACACCTTTAAAGCATCAACATCATCTGCTCCATCATTTGACTAATCTGATTGGAAAGAGAACTTGAAGAAAGCAGGAAAGAAAATGAAGAACTCGAGGAACTTGAATCACTATTTGCAAGGAAAATGCCTAAAGGTCCAGTTGGAAGTAAGTATGAAGGTAAAGCAACCTTTAAATGTTTTAACTGCAATAAGATTGGTCATATGGCTTTCAAGATGCTCTGATAGACATGCTAGACTAAGAGAAGAAGCTAGAAGAATATACAAGCCTAATCCTAAGTATCAGAGATACAGATTTAAGAAGAACAAAGACAAATCTTGTTACATTGCTGATAAAGGTGTGACTGATGATTCTGATGAGGATCCGACAGACAATGGATGGGTTTTTGTTGCTATAACAAAAGATCAACCGACACCTACTGCTCAACCGGTAGAACAAGCCCTAGAAGCTAAAGTCGAAGTAAAGGATGAATGGATCATTGACTCGGGATGCTCATATCATATGACAGGAGACAAAGGTAAATTCTTGAACTTTCAAAAATACAATGGAGGTTTAGTAAGATTTGGAGATGACAAAGCCTGTTCAATCAAAGGCAAGGGTACAATATCTCTTGATGGTAAGCATAACACTGACAATGTTTACTCTGTTGAAGGATTAAAGCATAATCTCTTAAGTGTTGGTCAATTAGTTGAGAAAGGATTTCAGTTACAATTTAAAAATGGAAAATGCAAAATCATGAACATGATTGGTTTGGAAATTGCAACTGATAATCAGACTAGAGGTAATATCTTTCATTTGAATAACAGTGAAAAGACATGCTTGATTGCACATATAGATGAAAGTTGGTTATGGCATAAGAGACTTTGTCATGTAAACTTTGATTGCATGGTGAAGATAAGTACTACTAAGGCAGTTAGAGATCTACCTAAAATTGTCAAACCTCATAATACAATATGTAAGGAATGTCAATTTGGAAAACAAGTTAGAGCCAATTTCAAAAGTATTCCAAAAAAATCCAATAATCCTCTTGATTTGATTCACACTGATTTATGTGGTCCAACTAGAACTAAAAGCTTACAAGGTGATAGGTATTTCATGCTAATCATTGATGACTATTCTAGAATGTGTTGGGTTACTTTTCTCAGAGAAAAATTAGAAGCACTTGGAAAGTTCAAACTATTCAAAGCAATCGTTGAAAATGAAACTGGTAAGAAAATCAAATGCTTAAGATCAGATCAAGGAGGAGAATTCACATCTAAGGACTTTAATACATTCTGTGAAGTAAATGGAATCAAAAGACAACTATCAGCACCTCGGGTACCACAACAGAATGGAATTGTTGAAAGGAAAAATAGAACTATCTTGGATGCAGCAACAAGTATGTTATCAGAAGCAAATTTACCACATGTGTATTGGAGAGAAGCAGTCAGCACAACGGTCTATACATTCAACAAAGTTCACATCAAAGGAGAAACTGGTAAGACCCCTCATGAACTATGGTTTGGTAACACTCCTACTCTTAAGTATTTCAGAATTTTTGGAAGTAAATGTTATATTATAAGAGATGAGTATATCGGCAAATTTGATCCTAGAAGTGATGAAGGAATATTTCTTGGTTATTCATCTAAGAGCAAGGCATATAGATGTTTTAACAAGAGATTGCAGAAAATTGTTGAGAGTACAAATGTAAAAATTGATGAACAATTCAGAGGAACTTCAAGGTATATAAACTCTGAACCGGCAACAGAAATTTTGACAAATGAACCTACACTAAATCCCCTGGTACAAAATGAAGATCCGGTTACCCCAGTACCATCCGAGGAGTGCACAATAATTGAAGAACAACAAAAAACAAAGACACCCCGGTATGTAAGATTCATTCATTCTGAAGATCAGATAATTGGAAACAAATTTAAAGGAGTTATGACAAGAGGAAGATTGGCCAATGAAGAGGTATGTCTTATTTCTCAAATTGAACCATTATCTGTTAATGAGGCATGTGAAGATAAAATTTGGATTAAAGCTATGGAAGAAGAATTAGAACAAATTGAGAAAAATAACACTTGGACATTAGTTCCCTGGCCTAAAGATAAAAATATAATTGGAACCAAATGGGTATTCAGAAACAAACTTAATGAAGATGGTAAGGTTGTTAGAAATAAAACAAGACTAGTGTGTAAGGGATAGTCTCATAAAAAAGGAGTTGATTACAATGAAACCTTTGCACCGATAGCTAGAATTGAGGCAGTCAGATTATTCTTGGCTTTTGCAGCACACAAGAACTACAAAGTTTATCAAATGGACATTAAATGTGCATTTTTGAATGGAGATCTTGAAGAGGAAGTATACATTGAACAACCTGATGGATTTTATTTGACAGATAACAATGATATGGTTTGCAGGTTAAGAAAAGCTCTATATGGATTAAAACAAGCTCTAAGAGCTTGGTATGCAAGATTGGATAAAGATTGGTTTTACTAAAGGAAATGCAGACAACAATTTATATTACAAAATAAATAATGATGACATCTTGATTATAGAAGTATTTGTTGATGATATAATCTTTGGAGGAGAAGATGGTTTATGTAAGGAATTTTCTACTAAAATGCAGCAAGAATTTGAAATGTCTATGATTGGAGAAATAAAATTCTTTTTAGGATTGCAAATTTCACAGATTGATAAAGGTATATTCTTGAGTCAATCCAAATACTTGAAAGAGTTACTAAAGAAATTTGGGATGGAGAACTCTAAACCGGTAAGCACACCTATGACTACAAATGGAAAATTATCTCAAAGGGATGAATCTACACCTGTTAATCCAACTAGATACAAATCTATGATATGAGGTTTACTGTATTTGACACAAACCAGACCTGATATTATGAATGCAGTATGTATTGTTTCTAGATTTCAAAGTAGTCCTAGAGAAAATCATGAATCAGCAGTAAAAAGGATTTTCCGGTACTTACAAGGCACTATAAATCTTGGACTATGGTATCCTAGAGATGAAAACTTTGAATTATGTGCATACACAGATGCAAATTGGGCAGGAGATGTGGATGATAGAAAAAACACCACCGATGGAGCATTCTTTCTTGGAAACAGATTAGTTTCTTGGTTAAGTAAGAAACGAAGTTGTACATCTTTATCAACAGCAGAATCCGAATATGTTGCAGTAGCAACTAACTGTACATAGGTACTATGGCTTAAGCAAATGTTGAAAGACATAAAGGTAAAATGCAAGGAACCTATTACTATATATTGTGATAACACTGCAACAATTGATATATCTATGAATCCTGTACTACATTCTAAAACAAAACATGTTTCTATCAAACTGAATTTTCTAAGGAAAAAAGTTGAAGAAAAGGAGATAAAATTGGTTTATGTGAATACTAAAGAACAACTTGCAGATATTTTCACAAAACCTTTGCCTAAGGAGACTTTTGAATATCTCAAAGATTAGCTTGGAGTCATACCACCACCGGTAGAGACTTAGACAGTTGATGATTGTCATCAACTGGCAGAATTAAAAGACAAATCTTTTACTCCGGACTTTGATGAGGAAGCTACCTCCTAGGGGGAGTAGTTGGCATATTGAATTGATTAGTATTTTGTATATGAACATGTTTTATTATAACTTTGGCATTTGATGTCAAAGGGGGAGAGATATATATGGAAAAACACATTATTTTTTGGAGAGATTGGTATGGAAACTTTGGAAAATACATGTTGCTCCCAGGAGGAAAGATTGTTGTTTGGGAGAGACCATTACTCTCTATATTTTGGTTATGAGTTTTTTGGAGATTGTTGGTTTTTGGCATTTCTGTTTTGACACTTTGATGGTTTTTCCATCTTGTGTTGCCATCAATGCCAAAGGGGGAGATTGTTGGTATTTTGGTATGGTTTTGTCATTGATGTCAACACCTACTAAAACATTAGCACTTTGGAGATCCAACAACATTTATCGGCAAGCAAGTAACTATTGCACAGTTACTGGTATATGGTTCACCGACAGGATATAATGATCACCAGCACTTGGAATGGCTTGAAAGACACTTGGTATTATCGAAGACATCATGTGGACATCTTATCTTAATGGATTAATCATTGGTATATTCATATTTGCATATTTGCTTTTACCGACAAATAGGTCCAGGGTTATCTAGGGTTTCACAGGCAGGTTTATCTTTTCCAAATCAGCATGACATGCTATGGAGATGATTAATTATTGTTGTAAATGCATTAAGCCGACATGTTCAATCGGTTATTGCATCGGATTTTATATTGTTTGTAAAATGTTTTTATTGTAATATCTTGTAGAGCCGACCTACTAAAATTGGTCTTAGGTTATGGTATAAATGTAAGATCTTATTTGTAAGATCAAGTGTGGAATGCGAAAAAGAATTGTGTGAAGGTATATGCGAGATTAAGCAGTGCAATACACGCATATATCATTTGAAGGTGAAGCTAGGTTTTTATGAAAGCATATCAACATTACATCGGTACTGAATCCATCATATGAAGATGCTATTTTGTGCAGTACATTCTTATTGGATTTAACCATCCAACTGTAGTCAGTGTGACTCCCATTTTGTGATTGAGCAGTGAACTCTTGGCTGTTGGCCTTTTTGCATGTGCATACCCCATTTATGTACACTTATTATCTGCAGTAGTATCATCTGATTGTGGGTAAGGTTTCCCACCATGGTTTTTCCCCTTACAGGGTTTCCACGTACAAATATTGGTGTCATGTGTTGTGGATGACTTTGTGTTTATGTTTCATGCATTAATTTTTACCGGTATAGCAAATAACTGTTAAAACTGTCTACCGGCATACTTAACTGGTTTACTGGTATTAAGCATTAAGTTGGTTAAGTTGTTTTTGGTTTGAATTTATTTGACAACTGATTCACCCCCCCCGTCTCAGTTGTCTCCGAGACCTAATAGAAACAACATGTCAAATTTCAGTTGGAGGCAGTTGGAAAGAATCCAAAAGCATCTAGTTACAAGCAATCTCAAAGTTAAAGCCACAAACACATATGAAATTCTTTTGGTTGAAGCAAGTACTTTTTCGTTGGAGGTGATAACGATAACTAGGTTAATAAGTAATTTTAAAAAGGTTGAAAACATGGATAACCAATGTTAGCCCAACATAACTATTGAGGAGAAGCTAGACCATAGGAAGAAAGCTTGGATGAATCAAAATAAAGAATGGTCGGGCAAGTGGAACGTTAAGCTACACGAATGTTCTAACACCAATGAAGAAATTAAAAAAATGTGATTGAATTATTTAGAACAACCATGTGGACTAATAACATTGGGTGAAAAAAAACATACTTCATCAAAGAGTTTAACCCAACTCGTGATCACGATGATAAAATATATTTAGGGGTAGTCATTAAAGGGAAAGCAAGGTTGTTAGGTACACAATTGAGGACAAGATCCCATCATCTTAGATGTGAGATCGGGAGATACCAAAGAGAGTCCAAGAAGAGAAAACTTGCATATTTTGCAATAAGAGTGTGGTGGAGACATAATGACATCTTATCATGGAATGTGCAATGGTATGAAAACAGTTTAAAGGTTGACAACACGCACCATTAATTTGACAAAAATAAATTAACCAGATTACTAGTCTTCTAGTCAAGATCCATAGTAAAAAATCAGACATTCAAAGAAATATGAAGATAATTTAAGAGTGCTATTCCTTCCTTGATCCCTTAAATTATTTAATATTGTAAAAACGTCATTAAAAATCAATCAATCATTCATTCATTATCATTAAAAGAGCTGCCTAAAGAGAACATATAAATGATACCTTTTCCTATCACTCAAGTACTGGACCCCACACTCTCTCCTCTCCCCTGTCCTAATCAATTAAAAATATTCAGTACACGTTTAGCCGGGAGATGCAAATCAGATAGGAATCGGAATCTTCAAAACTAAAAAATAGTAATCGTAAGGATAAGCTGGTAGATGGAGTTGAGTGTAAATTTGTTCAATGGTAGGTAGTGTACCGATGGTCATTAGCGACAAGATTTGATTTTCTTACAGGTAACTCCGAATACAATAAAATCTGATGCCAAAACTCGAACCAGGGGCATAGGAGAGAGTGTGAGAGAAATGGAGAGGGCGTTGTTATTGCCGGAAGCGGAAGCGGAAGAAGAAGCAGTAGTAGAAGAGGTGGGGAGATGGCAGGATCAAATCACAGTGCGTGGTGTGGTGGTGAGCGGTGTGTTGGGCGGAGTGTTTTGTGTGATAACGCACAAGTTGAATCTGACAGTGGGAATCATTCCTTCTCTCAATGTGGCGGCTGGCCTCCTCGGCTTCTTCCTTGTCAAGTCATGGATTGCCCTCCTGTCCAAGCTTCGAATCTGGACAACCCCCTTCACCAAGCAGGAGAACACTGTCATTCAGACCTGTGTCGTTGCCTGCTACGGCATCGCTTTTAGTGGTAAATCTTCATCTCACATTTCTCTCAAACCCTTCCATATCCTTTATCAGCTTTTCATTATTTCTTTACTCATTCTCTCTGCTTGATTAGTCATAGCTTCTCATTAAACACTATCAAAATGTTCTCTCTTCATTATTTGTTTCAAAGCTTGTTGTTTTGTACTTTTCTATGTTGTCTATTTTAGATTTGCGTTTCCTTTCAGTCCTGTATATTATTCAGCTTCTTCACATTCGTTTTGAACTTCTCATCTCTTCTAACAGTTCTTTGATGCTACAATGTATGAAAGTTTCTTCTAAACCGACAGAAACTAATCACGGGACTGTCTAGAGCTGGTCTATTTAGGATCTTTGATCTATTTTTCAAAGTTTAAAATATTGTTTTTGACTTTCCATTCCACGCTTTTCGTTCGTCTTTGTATTGCTGACCTGACATTTTGTTGTCACATCAGGCTTCCCTCATCTAATATTCTGGAATATATCGCGTCAAATTTTATACCATTAAACGTCTTGCTTCTCTGCGAGATTTCTCCTAATGGCAATTATGCCTCGCTCGTTTAATATTCTGGAATATATTTCGTCAAATTTCTACTATACAATGTCTTGTTTCTCCACGACTTTTCTCCTAATACTAATTCTGCTTTGCTTTCATTTTTTATTGCTATGTAATTCAGGTCAATTAGCGCTTTTCCTTTCTTATCGAGTCAGACTGCCTAAGGAGCTTTGCGTAGTAAAAATCCTTGTTACCATGTTGACATTGTCGATTCAGCAGAATCGAAATCTATTCTATTGATTACTTTGAGTTTTAACTTGTAAACAATGATATATGCTTCAAAGAATGGTTGAATACTATTCTGAATTCTCAAATCTTTAATAGTGCAAATTACATAATATACTTTGCCGGCAACATGCATCTATCGTGTGTGCTATAGCTAGGTTATACTTGTATGGTTGTAGCATAAATTATGATTGTTGGCAGCAACATGCTATAGGGAAAAGTTGTATATTCATGTAATTTGGAACGAAAGTAAACCTGTGTACGACTACGTATACAACTTATATAATTGAAACTGCAGTCATGAAAAACCTCATTTGCTTCTTTATTTTGATATGGTATCAGACTTGGTTGTGCGGAGATATCAATTAAAAATTTAAAGCTAATTCCATGAGAGAAGTTTTGGGATATTCCCACGGTTGTACAGCAAGACTGTTGCATCCTGGAGATTTGTAGGAAAAAAATTAATGTGCATGAAAAGCAACGATTTGAAGAATACACGGAAGTCGGAAATTTCTCCATGAAGAAACTGCGACAGGGAGATATTTTTATACGATGGCCCAGTTGGAGAACGGGAAAGACAACATTGATTTGCACAAGGAACTAGGGAATGTCCACGGAGTAATATAAGTAATGCAGTTCATGCTTTTAAGTAGAAATAATTTAACTTTTTTTAAACAGAATTAATAAATTACATACACAAAAGCACTTGCGCAATCTAGGGACAAAAAGGATAAAGAGGTCTAGCTAAGATAAGAAAGTCCATCGTGGGCAAGGCGTACGTTACCAGATTGGATCCTGCCTTGGGGCAAAGAAAAGTATTGGAGCCGAGACTCACCATCGGACAAGTGATAGGAACAACTTCTGGAAATTGCTCATGATCTGGAAAAATGGCAACTGATTATAAAAACACAAAATCAGAAATCTATATGAAATTTTTTTAATGAAATCTGATTAACAGGTTCTAATAAAATTTTTAAGATCCAGAGCTAAAGTTCCTTGGAACTAGATCTGAAGCTGATCCATAGTTGAAGCTGTTGGGATTTAGATCTAAAGTTGTTAGGGTATAAATGTGAAAGTCTATCATTTTAACTCAAATCTTACAACTGAAAATTGGAAATTTCTGAAATAACATCTTGAACATATGAACGACAAAAAGAAACTAACTCCAAGAACTGGATAAGAATCTATATGAGGTTATGGAGCATTTGACTTTTGGTTGCACATTAACCAATGTTTGGTTAGAATGGGTCATGAAAATTGATAATTACTGAGATAAAGCTTTAGTTGTTGCAAAAATGTAATAGGTTGATTAAGAGTTTACCTTTTTGGTACCCCTTTGAAACTTTGCCTTTAGTCAAGTTTGCACTCAAGAACCACTTCATTTTTGTCACGTTATGCACTCAAGAACCACTTCAATGTTAACCAAGTTTTCTTTCTTGTCAAATTGTAAAGTTATCAGGTCATTGTCTAGTTTTTCAATTAATAATGCTTGCAGAATTTTTTAAGATGAAATATGCCAAAGAGAGATGAAGTTTCTTGACTAATGATAGCTCCAAAATTGAAAGAAGAGAAAGAATCGTTGAATATGAAAACAAGAATTGACAAATGTCAAAGAGGAATTCTCAATCACTCCTTTGATTGCAGATATCAACTCAATGGTAGCCCACAACAAACAAAGACAAGTGGAAGATGAAGCACACTTTTCAAAGGTGGCTAAGTCATAAGAAAAATGTGACGAGCAAAAATGTCTAAATAGTCAACTTGGTGCTATTCTAGGGTGGAAATGTAATGGGCACCCTAGAATGCCCAAAAACTAACCCCACTGCTGATAGGAATTTAGTCAAACAGTTTGCAGCCAATTCCTTATTCCTCCGTTTAATGTTTCAATGTTTTTTTTGTTTTAAGTCTTTGCACAGGTATGAAACCACATAACATGAACTAAAAAGAATTTACAATAATAGGCAAGCTGGAAATTGAACTACTGTTGTTATAATATTATTTCCAGAATTAACAAACTCAAATACAAAACAGGTTATTTTCAACTCACTAATTACTCCAGCATTTTGACATAATGTTCCAACAAAAGTTTCTAATTCTGCTGCTACAGTAACATGAATAGTGCTGCATGAATAGTGCCGCGTGAATAGTGCCAGGTGAATAGTACCCACGTGAATAGTGCCGCGTGAATAGTGTCGCATGAATAGTACCCACGTGAATAGTGTCGCGTGAATAGTACCTGCGTGAATAGTGTCGCGGCCTGTAGCTGGAAATGCAACCAAATAATGCTGTTGCTTGTAGCTGGAAATGCAACCAAATAATGTTGCTGCCTGTGGCTGAAAAATGCACCCAATCTGCCTGTAAATGAAGCTGATCGCAAAGGATTCCAAAGGCCAAACCCCAAGGGAATGACGTCTAGAATGTCACAAGAGAGGATAGACGTCCTCTAATGCCAAGAACGGATCTGCAACTCACACACCAAATTCTTCTCATATTCAACCTGCCCAATGAAGCCACAAAAGCTCCCTTTTATTCTTTCTCCAAGGGGCGACCCAACTCACTCAAACAATGTGGGATAAAACATGTTCAATATAAAACATATTAAAATATTCACTTATGTCTCCCTTGGTTGCCCCTTTGATTTACACATATCTCCATAAAATAAATATTAAAGTAACACTTTAATATTTTACAATTAAATTAAATGTTACTTTAATAAAACTTCAGGCATTAAAATATATTAGCAATCGGACTCCGAATAGCGTGAGTGATAGCTCGTCGGAAAGCTCTCGCCAAGGAGTATCAAATCCAATCACCAAAACTAGCCTCCGTTGTGTCCTGCTGACTTACTAAAAATAGTAAGTATGCCTGAAACTAAGTAAATCAACTTCGTTTTGGCCCAAACTGGAAATGACTAGGCCAAAACACTCCAGGATCCCTTTAAACCCTTCGTTAGCCCTCGGGACCATGTAGAGCTAGGCTAACGCACATATGCTTGGTCAATCTGCTAGAGTGGGGACATTACAGTCCGCCCCCCTTGAAATTGCTTGTCCTCAAGCAATCTCAGTCCAGCCTGCTGTATCACTTGCTCATTCTCCCATGTAGCATCTTCCTCCGGCAGGTCTCTCCATTTGACCAAATACTCCTTCACTATACTGTTTCTGAGTTTCCTCACTCTGGTGTCTAGAATAGCCTCAGGTACTAACACGAGCTTCCCCTCCTCATCCAAAGGGGGTAAATCTGCAGAAGGTACTACACTCTGACCAATAGCTTTCTTAAGCCTAGACACATGAAATATATTGTGTACTCGACTGCCCTCTGGAAGCTCAAGCTCATAGGCGATTTTGCCCACTCTGCGAATCACCCTGTAGGGACCATAAAATCTAGGCTTCAGCTTCTCTGCCCCGCTCCTCTTGAGAGATGACTGCCTATATGGCTGTAGCCTCAAGTATACCATATCCCCTACCTCGAAACTGCGCTCTACCCTGTGCTGATCAGCATACAACTTTTGTTGATTCTGAGCTTGTTGTATGTTCTCCTTGAGCACTCTCAGGATATCCTGACTATCCTGCAATAAGTCTTTCGCTTTGGGCACCCTGCTGTCCCCCAAAACCAGATCCATGAAGCTTGGTGCTTCATAACCATAAAGTGCCATGAAGGGTGTCATCCTGATGGACATATGATATGTAGTGTTGTAACAGTATTCTCCCATATGTAACCATCTAACCCAAGCCCTTTGCTGTGTAGTCACATAGTTCCTCAAATATCCCTCCACCCATTTATTCACAATCTCCGTCTGCCCATCTGTTTGCGGATGATAACTAGTGCTGGGTGTAAGATCTGTGCCACACAACGTAAACAACTCTTGCCAGAAAATACTCATAAATTTACTATCCCGATCACTGACAATGAATCTAGGTAGCCCATGTAACCTGAATATCTCTCTGAAGAAAAGATCTGCCACCTGTGCTGCTGTGTAAGTGGACGGAATAGCAAAGAAGTGAGCGAACTTCGTTAAGCGGTCTACCACCACATAGATGCAATCCCTCCCTTGCACTCGTGGCAACCCAGTGATAAAGTCCATTGAAATACTTTCCCATTTCCTATCTGGGATGGGTAAGGGCTGTAGTAAACCTGCAGGGAACGTGTGCTCTCCCTTATTCTGCTGGCAAACTGCACACTCCCTGACATACCTCTGAACATCATCCTTGAGCCTTCTCCATGAGAATCGCTCTCGGATCTGCCTATAGGTCTTGAAGACCCCCGGATGCCCAGCTGTAGGTGCATCATGAAATGCCCTAAGTATCGCTTCTCTCAACTGTGATGACGGAATCAAGTAAACTCTGTCCTGAAATCTGATCAATCCATCTATCACCTCATAGCGATCATCCTGCGTAGTACCTGAAATCAAACTAGACGCCCAAGTATCCCCGACATACTCTGCTATAATCTTATCCCTCCAATCTCCTGTAATCTCTGCAAGAGCACAAATGTGAGGTCTTCTGGATAAGGCATCAGCTACTACATTCCTCTTCCCTTTGACAAACTCAATGTCAAAGTCATAAGCCTGCAATTTAGTGACCCACTTCTGCTGCCTGTCATTCAAGTCTCGCTGGCTCATGAAATACTTTATGTTATTGTGATCCGTCTTGATCACAAACTTCCCTCCAACCAAGTAGGATCGGAATTTGGCCAAGGCATGCATGATGGCCAACATCTCAGATACCGGTTCTCCCCTATTTTGGCTGGGTCTTGGTCCTGGTCCGTGCCCGGTCCTGGTCCTGGTCCGGTTCGCTCTGGGTCCCACCCGGGTCCTGCCCAGGCGGCTGGGTTCCCTGTGGGTCCTGCCATGCAGGACCCACAAGGAACCCAGCCGCTTGGGCAGGACCCGGGTGGGACCCAGGGCGAACCCAGGAGGATCTGGGTGAACCCAGGAGGACCCGGGTGAACCCAGGCCCGTGGGTTCCCAAAAACGGGGCCCACGGGTTAGCAAGCATTTAAAAACAATAAAAAAACAATATTTTTAATCATATTCATAATTTGCAAAAAAGATAATATTCAAGTTTCAAGTTTCAAAATGTGAAAATGTCATGACACAATAAAGTATAAAGTTAAACATTCAAATTACAAGCCATCTATGGGATTTAAATTCCATATTCATCTTCATCTGAAGCATCCAACCCAAGCCATTAATTCAGAATATTTATTGGCATTGGCAATTATGGATTTATGATTTATTGATTTATGATTTATCTGTTATCATCTATGTATCATTGTATGGGAAAGTTACATTGTATGTTTGATGTTTCATATTTGTATGTTTGAACTGTGAACATATATAATTTTGATGTTTGAAGTTTGAACATATATATATATATATTAAAAAAAATTAAAATATATATATATATATATGTACGGACGAACCCGTACCCGTACCCAAATTTTTTTTTTTTTGCCGAATCCGCGAACCCGTACCCGAATCCGAACCCGAATCCGAACCGGAACCGGTAACTTAGGCCAACATCTCACGATCATAAATAGAATAGCTCCTCTCCACACCTCGGAGCTTCCTAGTCTCAAAAGCAATGGGGTGCTTCTCCTGCATCAATACTGCTCCAATCCCATCACCCGATGCATCACAATGAAGCTCAAAGGGCTTCGTGAAGTCTGGTAGAGCTAGAACTGGACACGAAGACATCACCTGCTTGAAATGCTCAAAACACCTCTGTGCTGCCTCTGTCCACATGAAGGCCCCCTTCTTAGTAAGATCTGTCAAGGGAGCAGCTGTCTGAGAAAACCCCTTAACAAATCTCCTATAAAAACCACATAAGCCAAAGAACCCCTTAAGCTGAGTAAGGTTCGTAGGTGTGGGCCAATCAACAATAGCTCTAATCTTTTCAGGATCCACCCGAACTCCCTTTGCACTGATAATATGACCAAGGTACAAAAGCTCTGTCATCCCGAACTCACACTTAGACTCCTTGGCATACAGGGACTCTCTCTCCAAAATAGATAGCACCTCCTCAAGATGTTGTAAATGCTCCCCCCATGTCTTGCTAAAGATCAAAATATCATCAAAGAAAATCAAAACGTATCTCCTCAATTGCCCCCTAAACACCTGGTTCATGCAACTCTGAAAAGTAGCAGGAGCATTGGTTAGCCCAAATGGCATAACCAGAAACTCAAAATGACCATAGTGACACCGAAAAGCTGTTTTCTCAATGTCCTCTGCTCTCATACTGATCTGATGATACCCTGATCTCAAATCTATCTTTGTGAATATACATGCCCCATGTAGCTCATCTATCAGCTCATCTATCCACGGAATGGGGTACCTGTTCTTAATGGTTTTTTTGTTCAAGGCCCTGTAGTCAATGCACATGCGCATTGTTCCATCCTTCTTCTTAACCAAGACAACTGCTGAAGCAAATGGGCTTTTGCTTGGCCTGATGTGTCCCATTTCCAACAACTCCTTAATTGCCTTCTCTATCTCATCCTTATGTTTCTTAGGATGACGATAGGGAGTGATCATCACTGGTTTGGCTCCCTCCTCGAGCTCAATAACATGCTCTGCACCCCTATCGGGAGGAACCCCATGAGGAATATCACCAAATACCTTGGCATGCCTGTCAAGTATCTCCTGTATATCTGGTGGATGACTCTTCACTCGAGGCTCCGGTGAAGCTGGCATAACTAAGCACTCTGTTGCCTACTCTATGTCATTATGTCGAAAAAGTCTCTCCATTCTCCTCAAAGACACTACCCTGCAACTCCCATCTGAAAGTCCCTTGAGCACAACAGTCCTACCCTCATGCTGAAACCTCATCTCCAACTTCGCTAGATTGAAAGTGAACTCAACCAGCGATGCCATCCATGTCATACCGAGGATGACGTCGTAATCTCCCATGTCCACAACATAGAAATCATCCTCCAACTCATAACCATCTCCAAATCTAATGTGAAGATTCGAAACCTTCTGAGTACATAATAGCTTTTGGCCATTAGCCACCATGACTCTAAAACCATCATGCTCCTCTGTCTGTAAGCCTCTCCTGGCTACCAACTGTGTATCAATAAAGTTATGCGTAGCCCCAGTGTCAATAAGGGAAATCACCTTCTGTCCCTGGATAGTACCTCTCACCTTAAAGGTGATTGCCTTCTGAGCCCCGGTTAACCGTGCCAATGATCTGTCATCCTCAGCAGTTCTGCTCCTCTCTGTAGTACTACTCTCATCTGAATCGGAGTGCTGATCCTCCCCCTCTGACTCTGACTCCTCTGCTGAAAAATACTCCATTTGATTTGCCTTAGCCTTGAGAGGGCATTTATGAGATAAGTCCCAAGGCTCTCTACACTGGAAGCACAGTTTCTTCTTTCGAAGTTCATTCAAGGTTTCACTGTCTAGTCCTTTTGATCCTTCTTTGGGTTTGTTATACTCTTTCTGAAATGGTTTTTTGTCTTTGTCCTTGCGGTAGGAAGAATCTGTTGAATGGTATTTTCCTTTGTATACCGAAGGGGCTAAATCTCGTGCCTTTTTAGTTGCTTCTGCTAAGGTGAGTGGATCATGTCCCTTCACCCAACCACGTAATGGATCAGCAAGCCCATCACAAAATAACACCACCAATCTCCTAGGAGAGATATCAGTAACAAGTACAGACAACCGCTGAAACTCGGCGATGTAAGCATCCACCGAACCTGTCTGTTTTAACTGTGCTAGCTCCTTGAAATGTAACTCGGGATCCCTAGTGTCAAATCTCTCAATCAATCTTTCTGTGAATTCCTCATAGGATGTAATCTGATTATGCCCCAGAGTCACCATGCCATGATGCCACCATTCATGCGCAACGCCGTCCAAATGCATAGCCGCATACTTGATAGCCTCCTCCTCAGGCATAGGATTAAGCTGTAAGTATGTATCTACCTTCTGCACCCAAGCTCGTGCAGTCATCTTCCTTGAAGCATCATAATAAGGCAAGGAAAGTTTTCCAACTTTCTTTCTTAGCTCAAAATTCTGATTCCTCCCTCCTGCTCTAGGCATATGTCTCATCCTCAAGTCCATATAATCTCTGAGGGAAATATCCGCCTAAAACTCGGGTCCACTGGCCTCCCAGTCCCTCCTGAACTGACCCTGTAACTCAGTAATCTGCGGTTCGTTCACTGGTTGAACCGGATCCCTAGGTGGAAAGGTGGGTAGAAGAGGTCTCGAGCTCGTTGTTCGAGCTGGGTGTGCAATGTGTCTAAAGTTATCCGCCTCAATCCCATTGTTGCCATGTCCATTATTACCATTAATGTTATTCTCAGGGCCATTGTTGTTGCCTCGGTCTCCATTATTATCATTGCCCCTATTGTTATCGTTTCCCCCATTGTTATTGTCTCCATTGTTGGCATCACCTGGATTAATATTAACGCCCATCTGTCTAGCCATAAGCTGCAACATCATGTCCATTCGCCTATTCTGCTCCTGCTGCATACGCTGCCCTTGCTCTAACGTACCCAGTAACTGTCTGAACATTACCTCCCCCTGATCTGGAACGATATTCCTCTCATCTCGGTCACCCATACTGCTGTCCTGATCGAAGAATATTTCCTCTATGTCTGTATGACTGGATTCTATGTCCACCTGCACGGATGAACTAGACTGCTCACTCTGACTATCCGGATTTCTATTTTGTTTGGCCCTGGTATTGCGAAAATTATAATGCCCCTGTCGCATGCTCAATCATACATTCTGGACCTGTTTTATTTCTGCAATATGTTTTGGTGAAAGTTTCCCACAAGATGGCAGAATCTTCTGCTCTGATACCACTGGAATGGGCACCCTAGAATGCCCAAAAACTAACCCCACTGCTGATAGGAATTTAGTCAAACAGTTTGCAGCCAATTCCTTATTCCTCCGTTTAATGTTTCAATGTTTTTTTTGTTTTAAGTCTTTGCACAGGTATGAAACCACATAACATGAACTAAAAAGAATTTACAATAATAGGCAAGCTGGAAATTGAACTACTGCTGTTATAATATTATTTCCAGAATTAACAAACTCAAATACAAAGCAGGTTATTTTCAACTCACTAATTACTCCAGCATTTTGACATAATGTTCCAACAAAAGTTTCTAATTCTGCAGCTACAGTAACATGAATAGTGCTGCATGAATAGTGCCAGATGAATAGTGCCACGTGAATAGTGCCAGGTGAATAGTACCCGCGTGAATAGTGCCGCGTGAATAGTGTCGCGTGAATAGTACCCGCGTGAATAGTGTCGTGTGAATAGTACCCGCGTGAATAGTGTCGCGGCTATAGCTGGAAATGCAACCAAATAATGCTGCTGCTTGTAGCTGGAAATGCAACCAAATAATGCTGCTGCCTGTGACTGAAAAATGCACCCAATCTGCCTGTAAATGAAGCTGATCGCAAAGGATTCCAAAGGCCAAACCCCAAGGGAATGACGTCTAGAATGTCACAAGAGAGGATAGACGTCCTCTAATGCCAAGAACGGATCTGCAACTCACACACCAAATTCTTCTCATATTCAACCTGCCCAATGAAGCCACAAAAGCTCCCTTTTATTCTTTCTCCAAGGGGCGACCCAACTCACTCAAACAATGTGGGATAAAACATGTTCAATATAAAACATATTAAAATATTCACTTATGTCTCCCTTGGTTGCCCCCTTTGATTTACACATATCTCCATAAAATAAATATTAAAGTAACACTTTAATATTTTACAATTACATTAAATGTTACTTTAATAAAACTTCAGGCATTAAAATATATTAGCAATCGTACTCCGAATAGCGTGAGTGATAGCTCGTCGGAAAGCTCTCGCGAAGGAGTATCAAATCCAATCACCAAAACTAGCCTCCGTTGTGTCCTGCTGACTTACTAAAAATAGTAAGTATGCCTGAAACTAAGTAAATCAACTTCGTTTTGGCCCAAACTGGAAATGACTAGGCCAAAACACTCCAGGATCCCTTTAAACCCTTCGTTAGCCCTCGGGACCATGTAGAGCTAGGCTAACTATAATGTCCCCTTATTAGATATAGGCCAATTTAATAATAATAAATCTGTTTCAATACATTTATGATTTAAATTGATTAATTAGGAGATAATTACTATTCTTATTATCTGAATCAAATTGTTATTTCAATACTACAATGTAGTTATTTCTTAATCAAGAAATCATAAATGACATAAGTAGGATAAAGGTTTGAGACATACCTTATGTTAGATGAGTGTAGTCTTGTGAGGACAACCTGCACCCAAAAGAAAAGAAAACACCTACATACATGTTCAATTACAATTAGACCTAATTCTTTCTAATGCAAAAACAAATAGAAATTGGTATATGAGACATGAGAGGGGTTGCGTGGGTCCGTTATCTACCAATCCCAAGGAATGGTTGCTTCTAACCTCCTTGCTAGACTTGGCGGCACATGTTGCTTGTCCTTCAAGCCCATTACCCATACGCAACATCTTGTGAGTTCGGCATGGAGAGTGCAATCTGGTTCCTTGACTCCAAGGGTCCTTATGCCCACTTGTGAGCCCCTTGTCACCACTGGATTGCACCTCAAACCTCTTCCCACAAGATGCAGCAAATAGATTGAACCACTTCTTCAAGTGCATACATCTCATATGGAATATAACAACTTATAAATATATATGCATATTCCTCTAATTAATGTAGTTTGCTATACTAACGTTATTGTTATGCTCTCATACTTCTGTTTTTATTATATATATAATAACTGTTATCAATCCTTATAAAATTCTGCTCCTATTCTGAATTATAAATTGTGATTAATTCTTACATAATTCTGCTTTATTAATACATTACAGCTTAACTTTATTTCTCATTGAATATTAGCTTATAAATCTTCAATAATGAATTGCTTAAATTATTAAGTAATGCCACATACCTGGCCGTATGTTGTTTGCAAGTATAAATCAATTTCATTGAATGTTTTGAGAGCCAGACTTATCCCCCCCTTTCTTGTAGTTGGAACGATTGTCTTATACACTATTCAATGGCAATGGAAGTCATGTTGCAAAGGACACGACTCTTGGCTGTTCATAACCACCACTTTCCTTGCACCCTTTCACATCTATAAGCTACCGATTAATCTCTTAATTAATTCGCTGTCATATGATAATAAACCGTGCATTCCAGGTATCGGTTAGATTACAAATTTTGAATTATCCTTAACATTATTTACGGTTGGGTGTTTGTCTTAGACAGCAATTCCGATCTCTATATATGTTTATTTTATGCTCCCTTGGGTTTGCTAATGCATATTCTCATTCCACATTAAATTAATATTATCATAGAATTCAGACTGTTGTGCGAATGGTTGTAACCTTGTTGTATTATTCTTCTTCTTGCTGTTTGATATTATTCCAAACGTAATGCCATATCCTTTTTTTCCTTCAATCCTCGTTCAATGCTGAATAGTTCTCCCCTTGAATGCTGATTGTTTGATATGCCGATCTCTATCCCCAGACATGCCACCCAGAACAAGAATGTTACTGTCTGTAACTTAATAACAGTTCTGATGTGATCTGATCGATGGTGATTGTTGGAGCCACCGCTCCCTGTTTGAATCGCAATTACCCTTAGTGCCTTTGATTATCTTCCCCGCATTTAACTTAATGCTTTTGTCTAACAAGTCATTCGCTCTTCCTTAGTGTGGTTAAGGAGAGCGTTTAGTTTGTAGTCATAAATTGTTTATTTTGTAGATAGGTTTCTATCAATGATATCGTATTAATACGATATTAGTCCAAATAATAAATATAATGTATTTTGACAATATTTGTTATATTTTATATTTATTTTATATGGTAAATGTAATATTATATCATATTTTCAATATATCTATTTTATGTGTTTAATGGTAAAACTCCTTTTAATAGTTAATATAATATTAGTAATTGAAATATGAACGTTATATTAAAATAAAACGATAATAATAAATAATAATCATCATAAATAATAAATATTAATAATTGTATATTAAAGGAAAATCGTGAAGTCTCATAAATGAGACAATTTTCCAATATTATTAAATGTTAATTAATAAATGTTTTAATTATCGTCTTTATTTAATCCTATGCCCAAAGAGGGGTTATGACACTAACGCACATATGCTTGGTCAATCTGCTAGAGTGGGGACATTACAGGAAACACAATGGCAAAAATGTGCTCATATTCCAATAAATGGTGAATTTAGTACAGAGTCACACCTTAACAAGATGAAGACTAAATTAGTAATGATGGTGTTGGTTGAAAATTTTGTACACTTGGGGAATGTGCAAAATTGTGGTTTCAGCCACAGTGTGTGAGTATGATACTCTCATAATAATCTAATATGGGTGAGACAACAGTCTTTCTTCTTCTTTCAAGAAAAACTAAACTCTTTTCTCTTCACAGAAAAGTAATAGCAATTGGAAATAAATAATAGCAAATACATAAATGAGACCTTTTTGTAGGATTTTTGGAACATAAAGGGAAGCAAAGTTTCCATGAAAGCACAAAGACCTCCGTCACTTCCCCGGGACGGGAAAACAGAAATGAAAGCACAAAGTCTTCAGCATTTCTATTGTCCTATCAACCTTTTCAAAATGATAACAATGTACATCACACAACAGCTCAAAGTTTGTCTATATGATGCACTTTACTTTACATGCACAAGTCTTAAAAATAAAAGCAGCACAAAGTATACAAGTTATCTCCTTCCTTGAACTTTCCACACTAGTTTCAAATATGATAAGCAGCTCAAAGTCTGCAAGACCAAATCAAAAAACCAAACCTATATCTCAAAATGCAATTAGCAGCTCAAAGTCTGCAAGATTGAATTTAAATCCCTCTTGAATAACACCTTCAAACTCACAATCAATCTCTAAAAAATGTCGTCATATAACACCTTGAATCAACACAAAGTTTGAAAGCAATTTGCCTCTTTTAATTAGTGCAATCTGATTTACAACCAAGCTCAAAGTCGTAGAGTGTACATACAAACTGGTAGAGTTTTGTTGCATTGCCAAAAGATATCCATTACAATAGACCCCCTCAAGCATTTATAGGAGAGGAGCCTTGAGAAAAAGGTGGGAGGATCCTAACTAACTTGAGAAATTCTCTCAACCACCATGACTTATTCCAACTATAGTCCTAATCTAACTCAACTTGTAGTTGCTTTATATGTAATTACATTTTACGAAAACACAAGTGAAAGTTGCAATTACAAAACTTATTTTTACATGTAAGTTGTCAAAACAAAATTACAAGTACACAATTGAAACTATTCTATGTGTTCGAAGACACGACTTTAACTACATCATCCTTTGTCTGTGATGATCTTCATGCTGCTTCAGGATGCTAGAACCTGAAGTATTCAGGATTGGGGAAGACATCTCGAATCGGAATGGGAATTTGCATCCTTAATGATCTTTGTGTCTTTCGCCAGCGAACTTCAATCTTATCTTCTTGCTTTGGGTAGTATTGGCTTTTTAGGAGAGAAGTTCTTTGCAAGGCTGAAGTAAGAAGCCTATCTCTGTCTTGAAAGCAGTCTATGCTCTCAACCATTCATATCACTTATCCATCTCCTTGTGTGACTCTGCCATATGTTGAATTTCTTTCTTTGTATCGTCCTCCAATCTTGGAAACTACTTGCAAAATAAGGTCCATGTCTTAATCCATTGATTTGGTTGGCCGTGTGTGCAAACAAGACTGACAAGGGAAGGGATAAATTGATGCAAAAATGGGCTCACAAGTGAATTTTTGGTTCTGGAAACTGCATTACATGTGTGGAAAAACAAGGGCATTAGCTTGCAATTGTGGAGAACAAACATGCAACTTCATATGTGTAATGGATAACTACAAGTTTACACTTGTAATTGGACCTTTAAGACTCATTTTCAAGTGTTTTTGAGTGCATTTTGGACCAATTTCGGGTTCTGGAAGGCTGACTGCAAGTAAGAGAATATTACAACTTGCACTTGTAATCGGGTTTCAAAATTCCGATTGCAAGTAAATAGGAAAAAATTGCAAGAGGGGGAAATCATACAAATTTACAAATTGCATTCAAAGAACAAAATGATTTGGGAAGATCCAAAAAGCTTTATAAATAGACACGTTGAAAACCCTTGGCAGCCAAAACCGAGTTTTGTTTCAACCTCCAAGCAAGAAAAACGACATGAAGAGGAAAGAAGGAATAACACACAAAGGGTTTTTGCTCTCCACGTTGGAAGGAAGGATAAAAAACGCCCACAAACTCGTTGCAAGAGAGACCCAAACCGAACTAGCAAACACGTTGCAATAGAGATAAAAAAACGTGGCAAAACATGTCTATTAGGCCCAGCAAACGGAGGAGAAAAATTCTCCCACGTCTCTAGCATTCAATGCCCTCCTCCTAGCAAATCGGATTCAAACAAGAAATCCACAAAAATCGAGATCTTGGAGATTATGTGCAGGTCGGGTTCTTCTTTTGCAACTCCAAGTAAAAATGCCCTCCAAAAGATGCAATCGGGTTTCTAAATCCCCTTTGCAAGTTTTAAACTGCATTACTTTTACTTCAATTGGGCAAAATCGGGTTTCTAGGAGAAAAAAACACAAAAAGAAAGAACAAAACAACTTGTAATAGGGAAATAAAATGCCTATTACAACTAAAACAATAAAACATAAAAACTTGTAATAGGGAAATAAAATCCCTATTACAACTTACACGCACAAAGTAGATACTTTTATGAGAACTTACAAGTTCTCATTAAACTTGAAATTTTAAATTCACTTGCAATTTGTCCAAAAAGTTCCTACAAACAACTTAAAAGACAAAAAGGGGAAATGGGAAATAAAAAGCAAGTTACAAGTTACAAGTCTTTTATAAAGTTCACTTGTAATTGCTTGAAAAAACCCCTACAACACAAAAACAAAAGAAAACTCCTAACTTGCAAAAGAAGGAAAATTTCCCACTTGCAGTTAGGAGGAAAAAACCCGAATTTGAAGGAAAGACATAGCAAACGAACTCGGAATGCGATGAAATTTAAAACATGGATGAAGGATGAGCTGAAGATCAGTCCAGTTCAACAAGAAGCAAATTTTTTTTGCCTCGAGAAGCGTGCATTAGACTAAAATTTCCAACTTGCAGTGACTGCTCTGAAACTTGAAATTGCACAAAAAGCTAGGAAAATGAAGGCTAAAACTTACCAAAACTTGGACAATGATGGCAAAGATACCCCTGTTGGTTGAAAATTTTGTACACTTGGGGAAATATACAAAATTGTGGTTTCAACCACAGCACACGAGTAAAAAACTCTCCTAATTAAGGGAAGGCTCCCCCTATCTAACTAAAACTGAAATAAAAACAGGATGGTACAGTAGTCTTCCTTCTTTCTTTAAGAAAGACAATATCTTTTTCTCTTCACAGAAAAGGATAGCGATTGAATATGAACAGTAATAACCACTTTTAAGTAAAATGAGAGAAAGGAAATGAAGTTTCCTGAAAGCACAAAGACTTCCGTCACTTCCTTCGGGACAGGACAACAATATCAAGCTCAAAGACTTGACTATTGGAAGTCCTATCTACCCTTTGCTATACTAAATTTTACAATGAATAAAAGACGACAGCACAAAGACTAGAATAATTTATTCTTTTAACACAAAGACAAGAACTAATGCAAGCTCAAAGACTTGCTCCTATTTCTTATCAAACAATAATTTTTTCTCAAGAACAGACGCAAACTCAAAGACTTGCTACCCCTTCTAGAGATTTCCTATTTTAATTAATCTTCTCTACTTGCAGCTCAAGGACTTCAAATCAGATTGGACTAAGCTCCTTTAGAAACACTTTGCATAGAATAAATAAAAAGAATGAAACTCAAACTTGTAGCTCAAAGACTCAAAACTTGAGTAATCTTTCTTTATTATTCTTCAAATCCTTCAATTCACATACATAAGCTCAAAGACTTCTTGCTGTAAATTTGACAGAGTTTTTGTTTGCTTTTCCAAAAGATAAAGATTACAAAGGACCCTCTCTTCTATTTATAGGAGAGGAGCCTTGAGAAAAAGGTGGGAGAATCCTAACTAACTTGAGAAATTCCCTCAACCACCAAGACCTATTCAACAACTAATTATGACTTCATTAACTAACTAAGACTTATTCCAACTACAGTCCTAATCGGACACAACTTGTAGTTGCCTTACTAGTAATTACAAAAATGCAAGTGATGACAACTTGCCAAAAGGGAAACTACAAATCTGAAATTACAATTTTAAAATTTTACAACAAGTGTTAAAAACACTTAAGTTGCAACTCTTGAAGATACGAACAATTCGATCTTCTGAATAACTTTCTGCAATTCATCTGGATTCGGTTCATGAGTGTTCATAGCCACCACCCTAGTTTTTACGATGACATCATGGCATTCGCATAGCGTGGAATTCCCTTTTTCCAATGCTGACTGGATTTCCTGCAACTCAGTTTGATACTTAATCAATATTTGAATGGAAGTGACTGAGAATTGCTCACTTCTCCATTCATCATGAATCTTGAGTTGTAGGTCTGCAAGAACTTCTTCCTCGGGTAGCAGCTCATCATTCTGATTTAAAATGTTGCAGGATGCCTTTTTACAATGGGAGGTTACATCTTGAAAGACTGCTTCACGCAACTTTAAGGTTTCATCAATTTCTTCAATGAGTGATTTGAGAACAAGAGATTTGTTCTCCAGAAGTTCCTCATATTCAATGTACGTGACTCTGGAAGGAATTACGTCATGCACCTGAAGAACGCCCAACTGATGTTGAGGCATCTTTCGCCAGGAAACTAAATTTCCCTCAACCTTTTCCAAATTTAGTTTGAAAGCACCCAAGATTTGATTCAACTTATCTTCAATGATCTCCAATTTAACCATCGTTTCAAATACCTGTCTTATGACTTGTGAACATAAGTCATGCAGTTGATCAACCCAGGTGTCTAAGGCTTGAACCTTTTGGGTGGCTCTCTCGATACCTTGGATTGGTTCGTTGACCCTGGAAGAAATAGGTACTTGGCCTTCTCCACTTGAAGGTTGAGTAATACTTTGGATAGCTGCCATGAGTCTTTGATTCTCTACTTCCAGTTGATCTTTCTTGGTCAACACCTCATCATACCGTTGTACCAATGTAGCCACTGTTTGTTGAGCATTGTGCTTGACAACCTCATGAGTCTACTTACCCAGTTGAACTTTGGTGATCCGATAATCAGCTGCTTGCATTTCTTCAACTGGTTTATCTGATATTGGTTCAGCAATCTCTGCCACTCTCATCCGTTTTTCATCAACGATCACCCTTGAAACTATCTTTGCCCTCTTAACAGCTTTAGGTTTTGATTGTTTCAACTGTTGGTAGTCGAAGGGATCAGGTGAGATCACCCGCTTCTTCCTCTTTGCAGTGAAGGAACTGAGCCATGGAGGTAAAGCCATTAACTCTGATTCTAGGATAGAGGGAGAAGTAGTTTCTGTTTGAATAACAGTGGTGACCTTGGGAGAAGTGTTCGTCTGGATAGCCACCATAGTCTGCTGAGTGACGACAAGATGTGATGAAGATGTCATGAACTCATCAAAACAGGTCATAAAAGTATCAATATCAGACACAGGTACATATGAAGGATCTTTCGAAAAGATATTCAACAAATTTTTCTGAGGATGGTCTTGAGATGGTTCTGCTGCTGAAAGTGGGAGGACGTTCTGCGGAGATTCTGAAACTGAAGGGGTAGATTGAGAGCTCACATCTATCACAGGAGGAAACATGGGTACCTCAATAGGAAGTGAAGAAAGAGAATTATGTGGAGACTCTGTAGAAAGTGACTGAGGAGCATTATCAGATTGAGTTTCTTCCTTTGAAGCTTCAGGATCAATCACATGAATTTCCAACTGTGGCTTCTCCTTGCCTTGAACTGTTATTTCCTGAGGAGGAAGCACCATTGCACGGCTGACTCGTAGTTTAGTCCTCGTACTAGAAGAGGATGCACCTTCTTTGTTGTCTAGTTGAATTTCAGACTTCTGCCCAAGAGGACCTGTAGAATCATCTTCTTTCCCAACCTTAATCTTAATGAGCTTGACACCATTATTCTTAAGCCAGATATTGGTATTGGCAAGAACTGACTGAAATCTATCCAAGATAGAAGTGCCTTCCTTGTGGGACCAGTGGATAGAAGGAAGCGGAGCCTCATCAACATTCTGATTGACAAACTCAGTATCAAGAACGTTACCATCATCAATCATACCTTGTGGCACATTCACGAGGTTTAGATCCACAATCTGTTCTGCAGTGAGTCGGCAGTAATCCATCTTGCGAATCTCCTTTTCGGTACGAAGATCAGCCCAGATATCTTCTATCCGGTGTACATGGATGAAGGTCTTCTTGATCTTCTCCTTCATGCCTCGGTAATCGAAATCAGCTCTAGGTTTGAATTTTTTGAGTCTAATTTCCTGCAACTCAGTCTCCATAGCCCTGGCCTTGATTGAAGTCATTAGAGAATATTGACCAATCTTCAATGGGTTGTTGGAAGAAATACCCATGCCAACCTTGTGCTTAACTGACTGGTGTGTATGCACAGCCATGATCTGCCTTCCCAATTCCATGAGAATAATCTTATTTGTTGGGTACCGTGGGAGCATGTAAGGCTGCCCTCCATAGCATCCAACTCTCATGTAGGTAAAAGTTGGAAATTGGAGAAACAAACAACCATATTCTTTCACCTTTTCCCATGCTTCATCTGAGACTCTTTTGTTTTTCAGGTTCTTGTCAAATTGACACAAATAATGACCAAAGAAAGCGTCTTGAACCCTTCTGAAATGAGACCTACTTGATCTTAGAGGCAACTGATCACAGTATTCCCAAACTGATACAAGCATGCGGTCACCCTTCGTGGAAAGACCTGGGAAATGTCTAAGTGACGCAGCAATATACACGAGATATGAATTCATGTAGAAGGTGAAGGTAGTAGGGACGACCGCAAGTTGTTCACACAAAGCATCACTGATGATTTCACCCCAACAGATGTGCTGAGACTGCCTTACTAACATAATAAATTGGTACATCCAAGGTTCAAAAACATTGGAATGCTCCAATCCCATCATACGGCTAAGAAGAGTAATAGTATCACCGATCTCATTCTTGAAATCAGACCGATATAACTTTGCCCATCTGGTAAGCGCAGTGTGAGGTTCATGAATCCATTTGTTGATATGACGCTTACAGTCTTTCTCCCTTTTGGCAAAGTATCCAGCTGCACTTTGCTTAGAGATCTCTATATAAATGGTTTTGGAAGGTATTTAAAAAACCCTCTCTATAGCTTCTGCATCCAGGCAAATGATCACTTCCCCATCATCATTTCTAATGACTCGTGTCTCTTTGTGAAAATGATGAGCACATGCTAGAATAAATTCTGGTTCTAGGGCAGCAACTGGAAAGGATGCGACATGATAGATATGGCTGTCCAGCAACCGTTGCATATCACCCTCCTTCGGATCTTCAATCCTTTGTATGAATTCGGACATGTCAACATGCCCTATCTCAGTATCCTTGATATGATCAAGGGAAGAGGAGATCTGTGACTACGGAACTTCATTCTGGTATTTATCATACCTGTATTTCATCTTTTTTGGAGTGGGAGATGATGATACACCTGTCATCTGGAAACAACTGGGAATGCTTGCAAAGATGAGGAGAGATCCAAGCTTGTAGAGTCAACCAAACATAGAAGATGAAACCCTTTAAATAGAATTTAAACAAAGGAAGAAACTTAGCCACACATGGTGACCAAAGAAAAACCAATTTGCTATAAAAATGCCATGAAAAATGCCAAGGAAGTAGTTCGAAAATGATTTGATTCATCATTAAATAGAAGAGGAAGCAAAAATGATTTGGAATTGAAAGCATACCTTGAATGAGAAAGGTGCGAAACTTGCAAAAAACGTGACTGGTTTTTAGGGTGTTTTTGCAAATCGATTACCCAAAACGCGCATAAAACGGTTTGAATGAAGTTTGGAATCCAACACCTTTATGATTAAATCAAAAATGCCTTGGGAATGGGTAGATTTGAACCTTCAAACCATGGCAAATGGCATGAATACATGATTCAGAAAAAAAAACGTTGAAGAAGACAAATGGCGAAAATCAGTTTGATAGATGCGTAGAACAAGGGTTTGAATCCTTCAAAGTTGCAGCAAATCTACATTTGGAAGGAATCCCTATCTTTCCTCCAAAAAATTTGAACCCAAATCAATTTGGAAAGGCATGGGAGGAATTTTGGGTTTTAGAAATGAAACAAGAAGTTTTCAAAATGTTCATATTTTTGCCTCTAAGGCAAATTTCGGGTTTTAGAAAAGGAAATACAAGTTAAATTACTTGTAATAGGGAAATAGAATTCCCTTTACAAGTTATTTTACTTAAAACATGTAAAGGGATTTTAAAATCCCATTTACAAGTTCTATTTAAAAATAAAAATAACTTTAAGTCATAAAAACATGTAAAGGGGTTTTAAAACGCCATTTACAAGTTTTACAAAACACTTAAAGTCATTCTACTAGTAATTGGAGAAAAATTTCCCTTCAAGACCAAAAGCTTCAAGGGGGTTTTGAAAAACAAATTACCAGTTACTGGTAATTATCGAAAAATTCCCCTACATTGAAGCAAAAACATAGCAAATGGACTTGAAACGCGACAAAATTCGAAACGTAGCTTGGGGATGGATCAACAATCGATCCAGTCCAAGGATGGGGTGAATTTCTGCATCAGGAAGCGTGCCATAGAGTAAAATTTTTCATTTTTTAATAAAAATTTCCATGTGATAGTCCAATTTTTGAAATCAAAAATTGAGGACAACCCCTACTGATTTGACACTAACAAATGTGAGTTTTGCACCTCGTAAAACGTGCCTCGGAGACAAAAATAAAAAATGACGCATTTTAAGCAAAAATTTGTAGGGGTTGTCACATTTTTTAAAATTCAAAAATGAGGACAACAAATGGCACAAATTTTCAGTGGCACAACTACACTAAAAGGGCACCCACATTCAAGATATGGCAAAAAACAGGACCAAATTCCACCAAGCAAAGAAGTTCAGGTGAAATAACATTATGGTGTGCTTTTGTAGTGGCCAAACCAATATGAAATGGCACTCAATGGTGGAAAGATGGATGGTGATCTTCACTCAAACAAACAACATATGAAATCATTCACAGGTGTGTTTTAAGTGTGCCTTTGCCACCATAAACTTTCACTCCAACTTTAAGTGACAACAAACTCAATGAAAAGTTGCACCCAACAACTAAACAACTTCAAAAACATATTTAGGTGTGCTTTTGTGAACTTTGTTATTGTCAAAATTAGTACCCCTACATAACTTTGCCTAGAACCAAGTAGTCAACGATTACGTCATTCTTGTGTTTTCAAAGCTAGTTGAGTATACATTCTGTCAAGTTGCCAATTTGTCAAATGTTGGTCTACTTTTGTTAACATTGTTTGTAGGATGTTCAATCGGAGGGAGATGATGGAAAAAGATGATCTAACTCTTGACTCAATAAGCATTGAAGGAGAATGGATGAAATGTCAATGACTTGAATCAAAATGCAAGAATAAGGAGTATATCAAATGAACACTCCATCCAAAATGGTGATAAAATGAAGATACATCAACTAAGAGAAAGGATGCACTTGGTGATGCTAGTCAAAAGTTTCAACCAAGTTGGCAAACTCCTGTTGAAATTGTGCCAATATATTGGTTTCACTAGGATAAAATCGCAATTGGTAAGTAGTTGAGTGAATGAAAAGCTGCAATCAGCATGTATTAAGGCAAGTTTCAAGTGGAATCTCACACTTTATCCCTAGCCTTGTCACTCTTGAAATTCGATCTGATTGGCAATGGTGGTCAAGAAAGGCAAGCTGTTGGTATAGGTTAGAATACATGGTTAAATCACATTTCCCTCGTGATAATGCCACACTAGATTCATGACCATAGTGATAGTGAACTCTTCAAACTACACTTAGTACAAAGTGGTAACACTTGAGTAAAACTTACATCTTTCATTTGGCATTACCTGCCTAAAGGCGCAACTAGGATGGTACCAATGGCAAAAAAGCATGATAGGGTATTATTAGGCATAAACAAAATTAAATGCCACTAAGGAAAGGTGTCTAAGGTGGTATTGGTGGCATAAAAATGTGACTAAGTGATTAAGTCATTTGAAAACAACATCAACGCTGAAGTTACAAACATGCAATTACAGTTGCAATGAATTAGATTGACTAATAAGTTTTACAGTTTACAGCATAAGCCTGCCCTCCATCAATATTCATTAACTTTTACAAAAATATAATACTGATAATTTCTGTAGCACAGGCTCAGCATCAACTATCCTTATAAATTATGTGCTCAAAGGCATTTATTCATAAGCTCTCAAGAGGCACCTTTGAAAAGTATATACTAATAAAATAGTCCCAAAAGTATTGCTTTAAATCAGCCCTACCCCTATCCATAGAAAAGAGAAAACAAAACTCTCTTAAAGATTTTTTGTGTTCTTGCTCACATCTCGTCATGAAGAAAGATTTCTTTGTCAATCAACCATTTTTTTTCATGTCTGGGAAACTTTATCTTGTTCGGAGTTTTGGAGAGAGAAAATCCTCTCTCTTAGCCAATTTTTCTCGTGCCTTGAAATTCTCTGGAATTCTTCAACTTGGGCACATTTCTTCCCCGAGAAAGGAATTTTTTGTCAAGGATGAATTTTCTTCCCTATCACGAAATCCACGTTCTTCTTAGGCACATTTTGAACTGGAGAAGAAATTTTCCTCCTGAACCTTGTTTTTCTTCATGCCTTGGACAAATTTTACATTTTCCATGTAGGAAAGGAATTTTCTTGATTTTTGAATTTTCCTCGTGAACCTTGATTTTGATTTTCACGTTCCATCTTTGACCTTGGGCACAATTTGAACTGGAGAAGGAATTTTTGGTTGGAGAGAAGAATTCCTCCTTGACATGAGTTTGGTGCCCAAGTCTAGCTTGGAGCGCATTTCGCTTGGAAGGGAGGAATTTTTTGTCTTGCGTGGAAATTCCTCCTTGGCCTCTATTAAGTGCCCATGTGCTCCTCTTGAGCGCATTTCTACCCTGGAGCAAGAATTTTGGAATCTTAAACTTTTCCTCCTTGTCTTCATTTTGGCGCCCAAGTCTAGCTTGGAGCACATTTCTTCATGGAGGAAGGAACTTTGGAAATTTTTGAATTTTCTTCCTTATCATGTGTTTGGCACCCTCCTCCAGTCTAGAGTGCATTTTAGGAGGAATGAAGGAATTTTGACTATGTTTGAAAAATCCTCCCTTGCTTTACTTTGGCGCCCTCTCTTTGTCTTGAGCACATTTTTCATAAGGTGGAGGAATTCTTGGGGTGGAGGGAAATTCCTCCTTACATTGGGTTTGGCGCTCCAACCCTGACTTGGGCGCAATTTCCACCTGGTGAAGGAATTTTTGGATGTGGAGGAAAATTCCTCCTTGACCCCACTTTGGTGCTCATGTCTCTTCTTGGGCACATTTTCACATAGAGATAGGATTATGAGGAATTTAAGAAATTCCTTCTCTTCACACTTTTAGCGGCCTACCTCCTTCTTGAGCACCATTTCACTAGGATGGAGGAATTTTGAAATTAGTGAGCTTTCCTCCTCTTCATCATTCTAGCACCGAAACTTTTCCTAGAGCGTTCCTTGGGCATAGTGAAGGACTTTGAGGAGATTAGGAAATTCTTCCATGCCTTACACATTTTTCGCTCATCATCTGGACTTTGATTCTATTTTAGGATTGGGGAAGATTTCTTCTTGAAGGAACACTTTCCTACCTTAGAGTAATTTTTCATGCCTTTTCCATTTCAAGAAAGAATTCTAGACAATTCGCTCATCATCTGGACTTTGATTCTATTTTAGGATTCGGGAAGATTTCTTCTTGAAGGAACACACTTTCCTACCTTAGAGTAATTTTTCATGCCTTTTCCATTTCAAGAAAGAATTCTAGACAACCATTTTTTTGATCATATGCCTGCTTTTTCAACTTTTCCGGATTTGGACTTGGAATTTTTTTAGGAATGCTCTGCTACTAGTGTCCTGTCAACTGCCTGAGATAGACCTGCCAAAAATAGACTTACTAAAAATAGTAAGTACTTCCAAACATCAAATTAGGCCAAACTGGGATAGGGTGACACTTACAAAAAATAGAAACTGCTAAAAATAGTAAGTTTGTTTAAACACAAAATTAGGCCAATCCGGGATGCAATGAAACTTACTAAAATTAGCAAGTGCTCAAAATTCACTCAAATTTCACTAGTAGCTTCCTTGAAGGGTTCTAACTTCATTGCTACGTTCAAATTTTTCCAAAACCTTAAGAAAATGACCTCAAATCTAAGTCCGAAGGGCAAAAACCCTAAGATAGACAAACCAAGCTCTAGAAAACACTTGTAGACTTGATCAAAAATTTGCCAAAGCATTTGCAGACCTAGGGAGACCGAAGGGATTGTCGCAAAAAGACCCAAAGAACCACAACCAAAAGACCAAGAGGACCCAAAATGTAGGGGTCCCCATTTGGAATGGGGTGATGTGTGGTTAGGTCACAACAATGCCCTTCTGTTTGAAAATGGCGATGGCTGAAAAAAGACTTCTAGATAGGCATCTAGATGACTTTGATGATTTTGCAACTTTTCCTTTCATGGCTAACCTTTTAAAAGAGCTTGAAAATCTACTTGGACATATTGAATCCCTTTGATAAATGCACACTAGGATTTCTCACACATTTGAAAATTGACTACTTGGTATAGATTTGTTTCTATTTCATGATGTGCACTAGAATATTGACTAGAAAATGTTAAATAAAAGGCTTGCTTTTTATAGGCATGTGCCCATGCCCATGCACATGTCTCATTGAAATCAAACATTTTCAAAAAATTGCTTTCTTTGTTGAAGCATGTGTCTCCTCTATTGCACACACCTATACTTAGCATCAAAACTTTCGTAGGTGCATTTGAACATTGTCACAAATCTTTTAAAATTTCTTGCTTTGTATAGGCACACACCAATGCTTAGGTGTGTGCTTGAACTTTAGGCAAAACAATAACAAAAAAAAATGCGTTGTATTGGTGTGTTAACTCTTCCTCTCATGTGCTTGTCCATGTGAGTTAGAAAAAATCAGGTGTCTTCATTTTGTATTGGCACAAAGCTTGATTCCAAGTGTGTGCTTGTCTCTTTTTGGTACTTTATGATCTTCACTTGCGTGTCCTTAACCTTGTGGCACTTTTCCCTTTCTTGATCTGCGCTTATGCTTTAAAAAACTAGAGCCATTGTATACGTACATCTTTCACTTGTGGTGCACGCTTGTACCTTGAAGGGAAATTTGATTGAACCAAGCTGTTTTGTATTGATACTTGCCAGTTGCCAAGGCTTACGTATGTGACTATACACTAACTTGTTGTACCTTGAGGGTAAATTTGATTGAACCAAGCTGCTTTGTATTGATGCACACCAAAGCTTAGGTGTGTGCTTGTACGGTAACTTAAGGTTTTAAATTTTTTCACTTTCTATGCACCTTTACATTGTTTAATGTGCCTCCAAACTGGTTATCATCAATCCTTTGCAATGACATGTGTTGATCCAATGGCACGTGCTTGAGTATTTGAGGGAAAATTTGATAGAAGTGAGCTTCCTTGTATTGGTCCTTGCCTTTGTCTAGGCGCACACCTATTTCACCTTTTCCAAAATCTCACTTCTTTGTATTGGCACACACCTATCTAGGCATGCACTTGAACACTATGCCAATTTTTTTGTAGTTTTCAAGTCTTTAATAACAAGGTGCATCCTCAACTTTCTTAGTGAACTTTTCTTCTTTTCGGATCCACCTGACTTTGCCCGTTGTGTTTGATCTTAAACTTAGGAAATTCCTTTGTTAAGAATCCCTTTTTATTAAAACATGTTCCCAAGTGCACGCTCATGGGTATGGTGATTGGGAATGATTCAGAATCTTGATGTCTTTGCAAAGATGTATGACATTTCTCTTGCTTGACCTTGCAAACAGCAAGGAGAGGACAAAAAGACAACAAGATGATGGAGGCTGCACAAGACTTGATCATGACCTTGCGAGAAAACAATAGACTTCAGTTTATATATTTGACAGAATACAAAAGTTTCATATGGGTACAATATTTTCAGCCTTTGCATTTTATTTATTCTATGAAGTGCACACTTATAAATCACACTTAGAAATTTTCAATATGAATCTAAACACCCTTCACTTAGGTGTGCACTTCTAAATGTAACTTAGACTTCAATTTAACCCCTCATAGGTGCATGCACCTCATGCTCCCATGTGCACCTAGCAATGAAAATTGGAACTTTGGATTTTACATATGTTAGGTGCGTCCGTTAGCTCCAAGTGCACACTTAAACAAAATACTTACCCAATTTTATCTTCAATTGCCTCCCTTCGCCATCCCAACATGTACATTTTGATCATCACTAGACTACTTCATTTGATTTTCCATAATAGTTTTTAAAGAGGCTACCATATTTTCTCATGGTCTATTTCTCCATGTAGTGTACTTACAAGGTTCATATTAAAGATCTTATTACTATATCCTTCTTTTTATCCCTTCAAAGATTTTATAAATTCTTTATTCAATTTGCTTTTTTTGGAATATGTAACCTTATTTCTCAAGATTTAAGTAATTCCAAGACAATCTAGTAGAGATAAGAGAGGGACAGGGGGGGAGAATGAGAGATGGTGTGTAATGTCCCCTTCTCATTGATGCTCTTTTCAGTGGTCCATTAGCCTATTCCTGAGACCCGTAGGCTAGGTGGAATGAAGAATGAGGGTCTGGCATTGATGAAACAAGGACTTACTATTTTTAGTAAGTCAGGGAATGACCATTCTGGTGTTACTGTCCTATTGAGTTCTCCACGTTTTGCCTCTGGACGCGATGATCATGCTTTTTTGAGCATTAATTCTTGACTTACTATTTTTAGTAAGTGGCAGTGTGGCACAATTCTATTTTTGGCAATAGACGGGGTTCTGATTCTGCAGCAGTTTGGTGGTTGTCCCAACTCAGTTTCATCCTAGCAGTGTTAATAATTAGTACCAGAGCCATATGCGAAATAATTGAATATTAATTCCTTATCCTAAGGTTA
The DNA here is from genome assembly GCF_030272615.1 of Cryptomeria japonica. Taxonomy (NCBI): domain Eukaryota; kingdom Viridiplantae; phylum Streptophyta; class Pinopsida; order Cupressales; family Cupressaceae; genus Cryptomeria; species Cryptomeria japonica. The sequence goes on from NC_081414.1 coordinate 426,473,291, forward strand.
ATATTTAATTAATTTGATTATTAACAACTGATTTATTATAAATTGGGATTAATGCCTATTTTTCCTAGTTATTGGCAAATTCATTTTTATTAGAGAGATATTGAAATATTGAGGAAGATGTTATATTTTTTATAACTTATCTCTAATTTTGCCAAAAGTGGTTAACGTGGGTCCAAGTCTTGGGCGTGAGGTTTGACTCTTGCTTTGGGCGCTACACTGGGTCCACATGAAGATGAAATGCAATGCAAATGGGAAGTGGAATTTGCATTTGAATTTGAATGGTGAGAAGTTATAAATAAGAGCCTTGGGCTCTCATTTGGGATATCTTGAAAATTTGTAAGGTTATGCTGCCGGTTTGGCGACAGAACTTGAGGCTTCGGAGTGCGTCTCCCTAGTGCTACCCGGTTTCATACTTGAAATACAGTACCTAGCTGTGCATTGTATTCTTCTACATTCTCAGAGTTTGCCATAGACATTTTGGTGTTGAAGTGATTCTGGAAACTTGCTGGTTTCGCCTATGGCTGAAGCACATTTTTGCTCACACCTCTCTGTTGGAGCGACTGACAGTTATGGGTATCAGCCCTATCTTCCTTCCCAGTACTGGCGATAAACTTTGTAAGTTTATAGCATGTTTGTTTAAGTTTTGAATTTATTATGCCAAATCAAAATTCCTAGGCTAGGCGTGGGTTTTCTGTCTTGCATTGGGATGCGTGCAAATTAAATAAGGGTTTGTTTGGGGTGTTGTTTTGATCGGTTGCCATTGAATATGATGTACGGTGGGTTTGGGACTAGTTTGAGCTGATTTGGATGTAAAATGAGGGAGTTATGAGTATTTTGGCATTTCTCTAGGCTGCTGGTCTGTACTTTCAGCCTGCAGATTGGTTGTAACAGAAATTTATATCTTTATTGTAGAAATCTGCATTACTCTCCTTCTATCATCTCTATTATTGTAAGGTTAGGTAGTAGTACTACTAACCAGTTCTATCTTTGTAATTCTCATCCCGCTGAATAAGTGGAAGAGGCTGGCTTGTCGCCTGATATGCAACAAATTTGTAATTTTTAGTCCTCCCACTGAATAAGTGGTCGAGTGATAAGTTAATGGTATGGTCCTCCCGCTGAAATATGCGGTGGAGTGATTGTTAAATGTAATCTCCTCCCGCTGAAATATGCGGTAGAGTGATTGTACTTCAATTCCTTGTGGTTTCTCCTTGGTTGGTTTATCGCCAAGAGTTTGGTTTCTATCTTGCTGGATAAGCAGAAGGGGCTGGCTTGCCGCCCATGCATTGTAATTTTCAGTTTGATTATTACTGCTGATGATCCCCGGAACATCGTATGCTCTCACCCTCCCAGTCTGGGCTCTCGGTGAACAAAAGGTGGAAGGGTTCCCTTTCATTTGTTTTGGTTTATTCCTCTAACCTTAACGGGTTAATTGTTGTGGATGAATTGTTATTGGTCTAAAAAATCAAAAAAAAAAATAGTGGGATATTACATGGTGCAAATGTTGCATCAAATATCATTACATCATTTTTGGACTTGGATAATGGGTTATAGATGAGAAATGCTTCTCATCGATTCATACATGTGAATCTCCATAGCTTTGATAGTTATACATCATTTTGATCTCCTCTTATTCTAAGGTAGGTGTGGGAGTGGTATTACAAAGGATTGCTCAAGCAAACTTGGATCCTAGTGTGCTACAAATTTGTACCTAATTGGGTATGCTATATGATAACCCAAGGAACACCACAAATTGGTGCCTTATGGGGATAATAACCAAACCTGAAGCATTTCAAGAAATTATCACAATTGGTGATGAAGGAACCTAATATGGCATACTTACAATTACATGCAAATATACACAAAACATCTTCCGTTAAACTAGTGATTGAATGAAGTAAGAAGATGGCATACCCTAAACACCTTTTTCAACCTTTTTCATAATTTTAACTCCTTAAGAAGCCAAGGAAAAAAAATCCTTATCCTCCATAGCCACTAATCACATTCTTGAAGCTTGAACAACATCAAAATCTTAGGGATAGCTCTATCAACACTTTAACTTAGAGAGAAGGATTGCCAATCTGCTGGAAATACAATAATTGAAAACAAACATGCCAGTCAATTTTCTATAGTTTGGAGAACAAAGCCCCAAGAAGAGAAAATACAAAATTATCTAGGTTGCCGGTTCGGGTTCGGGCACGGGTTCGGGTTCGAAGAACCTGGTACGCCGGTATGGCAAAATTTTGAAAAGGGGTTTGGGTTCGTTAGTTCAAAAACATGTAATTTTTTTATATATATATATATATATTTTGATATTTGTGAAGCCTATAAGCATGAATTAAAATTTGCATGTCACATAGCATCATATAAAAAACAAAACAAACATAAACTTGTAATCATAGCATCATGATCATACCATAATAGCATCATATACATCAAGTTTAATATCAAAATGACAAAATATTCAAGTATCATTGTTTCAACTTTCAACAATATAAACTTAAAGTTTAATCATCAAATGAATCATCTAATTCATCCTCCTCCTCCCCCTCCTCCTCCTCATTGACATTGACATTAGATGAACCAATGCCACTTGCACTTGCACTATAAGTTGGCTCAATTTCCAAGTCATCAAGTGTCAATGCAAGAAGTTGAGAAGCAGGAGCATCCAAATCAGTATGCTCTGGCTCTATGTCCCACATCTTTGTTTCCCCTTATGTGTAGTCATGTTGTTTGTGTGAAAGAAGACGTAGGTTGGAATGCACATATACTAAATTCTCCGCTCTTTTTGATAGCAGCCTATTGCGCTTTACAGAGTGGATGAAAGGGTATGTGCTCCAATTTCTTTCTGAAGCAGATGAACTAGCAACCTATGAAGACAAAGTAAACAATTAAAGTTATACATTAATAAAAATAAAATTACTAGCAACCTATGAAGACAAAGTAAACTATAAATAAACTAAAACTTGTAAATTTAAAATTCTAATTAATTAAACTTACTTGTGATAAAACTTTTATAGCGAGGGGTTGTAGGTGTTGGAAGCATGTGCCATGGAAGTACCACCAGCTATGAGCATCCTTCTTGGATCTACGATGAAGTGCATCAACACTTAGACCATTCCCATTTGCGAATTCTATGAACTCATTTGTAACAACATCTCGCAAATCATCATCGGGATATAGTCTAAGAAATGCTGCCTTGTACCCATCAGATACTTCTAGATCTCTCCATGGTGGAATCCTTCATGGTTTATCAAGAAACTGATTGCTATAGTACTTAGGTGTCAAGGCATAGGCAAGAAGGTGCAAAGGAGTGGTCATCTTATTCCACCTTTCTACAACAATTACTTCCAGTTCTTTGAAGAATTTCTCCTGAGGATCATTCTCTTTTTCATTAATAGTGACCTTTATTTTTTCAAGCATTGAGTCAATGCCATCATAAATCTCACCTATGCAAGGCCTATCCATGTCTGTATAGCGAATCATGCTCATGATGGGCTTAGTGATACTTAGGAGATATGTAGCAAGATCCCACCATTTCTCACTCAATATTCTATCCCTAATTTTTTCTGCCCTCTCAGTGCTACTTTGCTTCCATATAGTCCAATTGGTGCTGATCACCATATTGCATAGTGCCACTCTAACTTTCACAAGTCGTCTTAAGACGATTGTGTTTGATGCAAAATGGGTCTTAGCAACCTATAACACAAATTAATGCCAAATGATTAAAAAATAAAGCCAAACTTTAAAGAAGAATACACAATATAGCTTACACAATGATATTATGAACATTGAAAATAAAAAAAAATCAGAAAATGTAAAATTAAATTACTATTTCACTTACCTTCAATAGCTCCAAATTCGAATAGGTTCTAAAAATCCCTGGAGACATGTGGTGGTTTGTGATGAACATCTGTATGTCCTTAGCCTCTGCATACACATCTCTGATCCATTTTATTTTTTGCCCAATCCTTTGTAGCATAAGATTGAGTGAATGTACCGCACAAGGTGTCCAAAAGATGTGATCATAGCCTTGCTCAACCAACAAACCAGCAGCTCTACAATTGTTTGCATTGTTCGTTATGACTTGGACAACATTGCGGGATCCCACAGACTCAATGGTAGAGATGAGAATTTCTGCAATAAATTGGCCATCTTTTATTTGGCCCTCACAATCCACAGCTCTCAAAAACATTGCCCCTTTAGGGGACACCGCTATGACATTGATCAAGGGACGGTTTTTAGCATCTTTCCACCCATCTGAAACAATTGTTACACCTGTCTCAACCCATGAATCCCTTATGGGTTTCAATGCATCTTCAACCTTCTTCACCTCTTTCTCCAATAATGTTCCACGTACCTTCTCATAACCGGGGCCCTTATACCCTTTTGGAGCCTCATTAACACTTTTTATCATTTGCTTCCAATATGGGGAGCGAACAACATTGAATGACAACCCATTTGCATAAATGCACCTTACTATATCTTCGTCAACATTGTCTCTACTCTCATTTTGGAATGCGGTTTCTAAAGGCCCCTTTGTTCTTTTACGTGTCAAGGGTGGTTCACTTTGAGGTTCATTTGTGGCAAAGAAGGGGTGGTCTTCTACTACAATAGTGGGATTAGAAGGGCCTTGCATTCCCTTTGTTTTTTTTGATGCGGTTTGGTTCAATCTACGAGCTTCCCTCTCTTCTGCCGCTTCATGCTCCCTAATATATTTCATCATTGTCTCATCTGGTATAGGTTTACCATTTTTTCCAGGGCATTTTTTGATGCCTCTTCCTTTTATTCCACACAAATGGCCTACCACCCGATAATATGAACTATTACGTTCAATATCACATCCATGGCATTTCCAACAGAATCCCCCACCTCCTGGAAGTTGTTTTATAATGTCCACATATTTCCATAAGGGAGAATTTGGATCATTTCTTTGTTTTGCAATTATTTGTTCATTGCCAATGGAGGAAGATGTAGATGCCATTCTAGTTCCTATGGCAAGAAATAATAGAAACATATTCAAAAACAAAAACTAAATAATGAAAAAAAATTCAAGTTTCATGTTTGACAATTTGTGAAACAAAAATAGTTGGAAAAAAATGTTTAAAAACCTACCTCTTGCAGCCAATGTAAGCTTGAAAATGTATGGAAATGATGCTGCAACATTTGTTGAAGGTTCAAAAATCAGTCTTCAACTCCTCCTCTTTGATCTTGGAAGCCAAATTTTGTTCACCCTTTCTTCAACCTGCTCTCATAAAACTTTTGTTTGCAACACAAATGAGGTGAAATGAGTCATTAAAATGTTTTAGAAGTCAATTTTAGGTTATAACTTTCACTTTTTACAAGGCGGAATTGAAAAAAAAATTAAATTTGCATTGTTTTTTGACTTTACGGGCCGCCCAACCGCCTGGGTTCGACTGGGTCTGCCCGGGTTCGACTGGGTTCGACTAGGGTCAAAACCACTCTGGGTTTTTCGAACCCTGGTCGAACCCAGGTTGAACCGGACCCGTACCATTGACCCGGTCGAACCCGGACCCGTACTAGGGGGGCCCAGAGGCGAACCCGGTAACTTAGAAAATTATCATGTTTGGAGAACAAAGCTTGGTACACAATAGTGACCCATGTGAGCTAGCAAAGTTGCTCCTAAGATCCAACTTGAACCAAAAGGTGCTCATTCAAGAGCCAAGTGGCCACCAATGACTCAAAATAATCAATGATAAACTAAAACCAAAGACACTTGGGTCAATGAAAAATCAAACTCCATCATAGGCCATTGTAAGCTATCTGAGCATGTGGGGTAAAGTTATTCCATAATCAGCCAGTCCATGCCAAAAGAAGCCATCTGAAATGTCCCCTTTTGGGATATCGCTGATTTTGTTACCTGCAAACAATATTAACTCTTGAAATAGATGTTAGAATCATCAATGATTAACAAATCATGACGATATTTCAAGACATAGTACTATTTATATTCAATTCATACATTATAACAACATTAATAATGAGATCATCATAGCATGGACAATATTTGGTTCAATCTGCAATAACACCATCTCCCAAGTCAATCACACAGTGAGCCTCTAGGTTAGATTGCAGGTATGAGGTTGATCCTTCCCAATATTGCCCCAGATCCGGGAAGGGGGCCTAACCGTGCCTTGCTGCCCTCGGAGTGCACCATGAAGGGTTTATCAGGAGCTGGGAAGGGGGCCTAACCCCACCTTGCTGCTCATAAGCCACTTAGAGCTGGGAAGGGGGCCTAACCCACCTTTCTGCTTGTAAAGGCCATTTAGGGCTAGGAAGGGGGCCTAACCCCACCTTGCTGCCCATAAATCCTAGCCCCTCATGTGGAGCTACCTACACATTTCCCATGACCTCACAATGCAATTGCCAAGGACTGATAAGATGATAAAAATATACCCTCTTTGATATCAATAAGTAATGGATAATCCTTATTAGGATTGAATCTCTAGATTCATTGTTTTGTATTCACTTAGAGAAATCTATATCTTAGTTCTGCTCTCATTGGGTGACTTATCCCAATCAATAAATTGCTCCTTTGCTGATTAATATATATATGATATTGCTTTGATCGATTGCTGGATGATTCCCTGTCTGATTCAATTATCTTGCCTTATGCAGGTTATTAATTGTAGATCAGTTCTGTTTCACTCCCTTCTTGAGTTCAGATCAGAAAATGCTTCTTTTTCTCTGCTCATGCACTCATTCTTCTTCACAATATATATATCACCTTCTCTAACATATATATTCCTTAATATATCTGCTTCAACTTCCTTTGTAATATCCCCTATCGGGAGGCTGCCAATTCCCAATGATTAACATACATCAGTATGCATTATATGTCTTAAATCAGACTATTAAATTAAGGAACAATTAGGATTCATAATACATTTGACAGTTACCATTCTTAAGCCCCAATTCCTTACTTCTCTCCTAACCATTAACCCTAAGGAGGATGGGGGATTACTTGTCATAGGGTGCTTGGAAACCAATCTACAAGTAGGCTCCCTCAAGGCTTCAGGCCCCGTCCTTATCACATACTGGGATTCACCTATCTTGTGAGGAATTACTCCACCTCTCCCTAACAAAACCAACCTATCCTCTAAAGGGGCAATAGCGAGTGATTAAGGAATGGGCTAGGAGTGTACTGACTTTAATGTATTATGAATGTATATGGAATTAAGTATGACTGTCATACATATTGCCGTCTATATTACTATTACTATTAAATTCTTCATAAGAACATTATCAGGCTTCATATATTAAGCATACATATTAAGCACATCCCCATGCGTACCACCAAGAACAAGGATGTTACTGCCTGTAACTTAATAACAACTCTGATCTGATCTGATCGATGGTCATGTGCATATCTGTTTTGTTCTCTTCTTGTTCATACCCACACACCCTCTAATTCCTTTTCTAATCTCTATATATATCTTTACTTCTAAGGGACACACCCTTTCAGATTGGAAGAGGCATGTCTTCCTCTTTGTTAATTACTGCTCTTAGTCATAATACTAATTGCATCCCCTCATTGCATCTCTTTTAAAATCGCACCTTAACAATTGTTATTGAATATTAATGGATATCGTACTTTTAGATATTTTATCAAGATTGCAACTCTTCACTTTATTAATCGCTGCACTTTTGTGAATAAGACACTGAATAAGACAGATTTGTCTTATGAGGGGATCACTGATTTGTACAAGGAAGGTATCGGCCAAAAATAAACATTGCCCGGCGGTAGTAAAGTGTAGTTGCTACTTTGTAATTATAAAATATAATTACTTCTTTTCTTAACAAATTCAGATCTTTTCCAATGACATCGCTGCCTGCCAATTAATTTTCTTCTCCCTAATAGGGATTGCTGCTGTTCAATTAATCCTCCTATATTTATCACTCTTATAAATAATTCACGGCCATGGTAATATTAATTGATCTTCTTTTAAAATGATAATTATTACCATGATTTCTTTGACATAAAATGACAACTTTCAATAATAGTGAGGTTGGCTAGCCTAGAATTTACATTTCTTGTCACTGTATATTTCACAATACCAGAGTCAGCCCATAGTTATCTAGTGATCATATTTGATTGTTTTCCTTTAAATCTCAGGTCTACTTCTTATTGTTTTGGCCATTCACTTTTGTGCTGTGTTTGTATTAATCCTAGGCGGGACATGACATCCTTCAATAGAAATCTGATATACTCTTCATATTTTTCGTACTCTAGGTCTGCTGTAGATCTGCTTTAAATTAGATTAATTCTCCTTGCTAACTCCCCTTTTCAACTCTTATCTCCTATATATGCCTTTCAAGGGATGCGATTCTTCACTAAAAGTCAGCCTTCTTTAAATCAATGGGTGCTATGTAAAGGTGACTGTTGATATCTTAATCTAGTCGGCCCTTATTCAAATAACCATTATTATTTTATTTTTCTTATCTCTGGTCGGCCAAATGCAGTTCCATTTACTTCAGGCCGGCCCATTTCCTTTGCAATTATGTTTTATTTTTATTTTCTTACCCTTCGCTTTAGGTTGGCTCATTTCCTTTGTAATTATATTTTATTTTTATTTTGTTACCCTTTGCTTCAGGTTTGCCCTACTCACCTGAGTTTTGTGGCTGTGACCCTATTTAATTGGTTGCAATTCCATTTATTGATGGGGACATGACACCATAACAACACACATTAGCAAATCTCAATCTCCCACAGATATGAACAAAGTACAGTAATAACGAACAAAGTACATTTAAGCAAGCCTCAACCTTCCATAAGAAGGAATTAAAATGTACCAATGATGTTGTGCACATCAATAAGCACTATCCCCCCAAGAGTGCATTAAATTTTATTGGAATCATCTATCAAAGTAACGATACTTGGAGTGTGGGTTGTGTTGTGACCTTTTCACACATCACCCCATTGAGAATGGGGACCCTCCTTGTTTCTTGCTTTCTTGGGTTTTTGTTAGAGCCTTGTAACCTCTTGGTACCAATTTTGTCAGTTTTGAATGTCATAAGTCAGTTTGTGCAAATTATGGTCAGAACAGAGTCTAGACACCGTCGGTGTGCCTAGAAAGTCCAAAGGACTAGGATTGCAATTGATCTGAGTGAATTTGGACAACTTTCTATTTTTGGAAAGTTTTGCTTTTTTGCTTTTTCCTATTTTTAGGAAGTTTTGTTTTTGGCACGATCCTTGAAATGGCTATTTTTAGAAAGTTTTTCCTATTTTTTTAGGGATGCTTACTTTTTCTATTTTTGGAAAGGGGATCTAGGGTTTGCACTGTTGGCTTTGAATTACATTGAAAATGATCGACAAATTCCTCTAAAATTCAAGTTTTGTCTGAAAAGGCTAAGTTCCTAGATTTTAGGGATCCAGAGGAATTCGGAGGATGAAGGATGTGTGATTTTCAAATTTCAAGAAAATCCAAGTTGAAATGCATAAGTTATGAAGATTTTGAATCTGGCTTCCATGGAGATCATCTCTCTCCAAGTCCACCCAGCAAGGAGAATCAAATGGTCATGAATTTGTCTAAGTCCGCTCACCTTGGGGTATCAAGATCCCTCAACTCCGCCCTCATGGTGCATGAAATTCACCAAGTCTGTCTTGACTTGGTCTCAAGATGAGTAAAGTCCGCCTTGAAATGGTGCCAAAATGTCTTGAACTCCGCCCTTGATTAAGGTAGAAGATGCACATGTTTCATCAAGTCTGCCTATGTATAAGGTGCATAAGTTTGGTGAATCCCGCCCAAGGTAGAAGGTGCATAAGTCTCTCCAAGTCCGCCATGCTGGTTGAAGTTCATAACTTCCCTCAACTCCGTCCATGATGAAGAGCAAAGACATGAGCAAGTCCGCCTAAAACATGAAGAATGGTGCATAACTTTAGCAAAGTCCGCCTAAAACATGAAGAATGGTGCATAACTTTAGCAAAGTCCGCCCTACATCACTTTCAAGTGGAAACTAAGTCAACAAAGTCTGCCTAGACTGCAAGGAATGAGTTTGAGCAAGTCTGCCTTCACAAGAAATTTGCTAAATTTGGAATGAAAGAATATTCCCATATGCTGTCAGCAAGATATCTTGATCAAGTTCGAACTAAAGGCAAATTTAGAAAGTTTTTGAAAGAGGAATATTGAAGATCATGAACTGAAAACCAAAATAGAAACTTTCATTTAGACTGAGATTCACATTTCGAACTTGATAAGGAGATGACAACCCAACTGAAATTTGATTTGGAAACTTTCTCTTACAACTCGGAAGACTAAAGAGTAAATTAGAAACAAATCAAAGAGGAATTTAAGTGTTTGTAAATTCCAATTGAGAAGTTTGAACTTTGTGAAGTTTTATTACAAATACACTTCATTCTTTCATTATTTCATATGAAGTTCCAATTTTGGAGAGCAAGTAGAGAAAGTTTTGAGAGAGATTTTGTGCAGGTTGAAGGGACTTTGAGAGAGATTTTATGCAGGTCTGAGGGTTTTTAACAAGATTTCAGAGGTTTATACGCAGTTTGAGGAAGGATTTTGACTGTTTTAAAGAGCAATTCCACAAAATTTTGAAGATCAACCTCTGATTTTCCATCTCGAACAGCATTTCTTCTCTTCTTTTTCATTCTTTTGAAGGTGAAGTTTGGTTTTATGGGCAGGATATCAGGTTTCTTAACCTGATTTTGCAAGAGTTTTTGAAAGAAAGAATTAAGCACAATGAATTTTCCTACTCTTCTTTCTGAATTTTCTGCCCTGTAAACCAGTGTTAGTGCACACTTAATTGAATATCTCAGACTTAGTTTTTATTCTCAGTCCTAAAATTAGACATGCAAGTTCCCAAGTTTGGTCATATTCAAGGGTTTTTTGAGATTTTCAAGAATACCTATGTATTGGAAAGCCCTCCTTTTTAATGCTAAGTGTTGAAAAAAAAGAGTAAAAATCAGAATACACAGCTGCTAAAACTCCAAATTCACACTTAAAACGTAAATTCTAACTTAATTTTGTTCAATTTTTGCAGATTTGGATGACCTCGGAAGTTGGACCATCACGCAAAGTCCAGATGAAGTTCCAGGTTGATAAGGATTCCCCTCCGGAATCAAAGATGAACTCCAAATGGAATCAGGTTGGAGACACCAACCTTGGGCACATCAACCTTCGAGAGCTCAAGAAGAGGATGCACGACATGGATACGCAGTTACCCAGTCCAATTGCACAAAAAATGATGCGAAATGGGATAGTGTAGGCTACTGGTTTCCTTCCAGCAGTTCAGTGTACTGAATTGATTGCAGAATGCTTCAAACATTATAACCCAAAGAATAGAGAAATAGTTGCTCTTGATGGCAGAGTGTTGGCGAATATCGGTGAAGTAGGAATCAGAGGCCTTCCGCATCCTTGAATACCACAACATGCTCTATATGACCAGGGATGAAGCAACCCAACTATACAAGGATAATACAGAGGAATATGAGGCTAACATCAACCATTCATGGTTGGAGAAGCCTAGAAAAAGTGTTTCAAAAATGCCTAAGACCCTTCTCAGGCCTTATTTCAAAGAGGACTATGGAGACCTCATCATCTTGCTAAACAGAGTTATGGGCAGCCAACAAGGTGCTCCTTTTGAGCCGTGGATGTACTGCTTTATCCATGAAATTACAGCTGCCGTGAAGATGATCAACTGGGCTAGGATCATCAGTGATAATTTGGATGATCAACTTAGGAACTTCGAAAAGAATAGAACATTTTACATGAGTTCCTACTTGATCTATTCCTTGGCCAAAACATATAGATACAACGGCCCAGTGTGTAGAGGAGTAGTGGGAAACAAGGAGAACCAGTTTGCTGTTTATGACTGCTACCCACAGTTGCACTTGGAGGAGAAATTTCATTTAAAAAGGGTCAATGATGCATTCCTTATGCATATCACGAGAACTCTTCAGGGAGGCCTTCATTAGCAACTCTCTCAAGAGTCAAAAGATTTGATTAGCAGGTTTGGGCTTTGGTATATCCAATATCCTAGGTTCACCTACTTGAGGATCCAAGGTTTCTCTGGACCCCCGTACAAATTGCCCATGTTTCCTACAAACAAAATGGTACTACTTGAGGTAGTGAGACAGTTGGAAAACTTTATGACTGTGCAAAGAGGAAAGCAAAAGACAGGAGTGTCTTTTCCTCTCAGTATCGGAAAAGGCTTAGAGACTTGTCCATGAGCCCAAGTTGCCACACATGCTGACAAGGAGATTCAATGGTACCCATTCTTTCAATATCAAACAAGGAGTCGTTTCGATCCTTTTCATCGGATGGGAATAGTTGATGGTGAGAAGTTTGAGCACAGGCTGGACCTCGAGGACTATTGGGCTAGTGCTGTTGATAACTTCGAGATAAGGAAGAGATTCTGGTCTAGAATCCCATTGAACCTGATCAGGGCATCAGAGGTATTCTGAGTAGCAGACCAACTTGAGGAAGAAAATGAATATGAACAACCACATTTTGCTAATTTGAAAAACGAATCTCTTGCTCTAGTTGATTGGACAGATTTCGAAAGATCTGACCTGGGAGAACTAATGAGGCCTGTGATCGAATACTCCAAATGGTGGTCAGCTCAGAGAACAAAAGAGCTCAAAGCAAGGAATATTACCCTCACATACGATCTCATGGGGATTGATGAATGGGTCTTCGAATCATTGCGTGACATCTAGCGGTCCAAGGAATCTAGAAAGTGTTGGATCAAGGAAGAGGAAGGAGCCCACTGAGAACTCAATAAAGGCAAAGGGAGATAAGATCACTGGAGAGGTAGATATGAGTAGACGACAAAAGTCAAATGAAGGTCATTCAACTATAAGCGCTTCATCCATTGCTCCAGTTAGAATTTTGATTGATGAGCAGGAGTTAGAAAGTGAAATGGGAGGCAACAAAATGAGGGTTCCTTCTCCCATAATTGGGAAACCAGTTCAGGAACCAATTCAGGTGCCCATTTTCACTAAGGTTGTAGAAGTTGAGAACCTTGAACCTGAGACAAAATTCCTACATGGCATAAACTCTGCGTCTAATGGAATTGAAGATAATTTTGATGAAATTGGTATGGAACAATCAACCATCCCTGATTGACTGAAGGAGAGGATCAAAGCTAAGGTTCTTGAGAAAGTTCACCAGGAAGATAACACAACATTCTTGGCTGAATTGAACAAACCAAGTGAAATGAGACCACCCAAGCCAGCCAAGAAGTTTTCTTTGATTCAAAGAAACAGTGCAGGATTCAGGTCAGTGCAGGTAGCAATACCAAAAGTAGATAAAGCTTAGGACAATATCACTCATGAGGAATATGAGGTTACTACCATAAGTCTAGATAAGACCACTAAGATCCAAGAGGTCCAGGAATTTGATGATTCCTGCAATACCATGAAGGGGAGGTTAAACAAAGAAGTCGAGAAAAGAAAGAAGTTAGAAGTTGAAAATGAGCAATGGAAGAAATATGTCCAACACCTAACAAACCCTATTGATCAGGAGGAGGTACTAGTTGCTCCCCCCATGCTCCTTCCACATGAATCAATGAAAGACTATGAGGATATGAGGACAACTTCCGGAGAAGTCAAATGATGGGTTTCTGATGCCTCGGAGCGTGCTGACATACTTGTTGAGAACCTAGTATCGGCATATGACTCCACCTCTTCTTTATTGAACATAATCCAGGACACAACTGAAGCTTGGGAGGACATTGAAGATATATAAAATAGAATAATCCCATGCTTGAAGACTATCAGAGGGCTTTCCTAGTAGGATCTAGTGGATGGAAAGGTTATTCAACCTAGTGACATATATGACTTCAGCACTTGGTACTTTGCCTTGACAACTAGAGTGGAATCTCTAAAGAAATTAGAGGCTAAGTGTTTGGAGATAGAAAAGACTATCAGAGGTAGTCAGGACAAAGTCTTCCTCGCAGCAGCCGAGATATTGTAGCAAGATGAAGTGCAAGAGAAACATTTAGGTGCAGAGAATCTGAGGGCCAAAATTCAAGGGAACTTCTTCAAAGTTTCAGGGCCAATTCTCAAGGATGATCTCACCAGGATTTCGAGATTCCTGCTCATTGATGAGAACTTCCTAGCACAAGCAGCTGACTGGGAGAACACTCTCGCCGCATGTACTGATGACGTGGACATGGTTGATTACCGAATTGGCAGCTTGCCACATGTCACCATGGAGGTGTCTAGATACATTGAATTTGCAGCTTCCAGAAAGGAAACTAGACGCTCACTTCACTGAAATTAGCAGTTGTGCCACTTGTCTTGTTTTGTCTTGTTCAAAGTAATAGAGTTTTAGGAAACCCTAGTTAGGGTTTTGATCTTTCAATCTGGGCCCTTGATCACTGTTCAATCTCGGCCATTCAAAACTTTTGAGCGACTATATAAGGTTTCCTCCTCTCATTTGGAGAGTGTGAGGTTTTTGAAATATTGCTGCGAGAGGTCATTTCTAGATAATATATTGCTTGTGTGCTTCTAGGCTTTGTAATGTCTATTATCTGAATGATTAGCAAGGTTTTCAATTTCTTCAACACAATATATTAGAATTTTCTTTATTTTGTTAGATGAATGCAAGATTTGATAAGTATTGATTTGTGGTTTATCTCCGCTCATACTTTTGATGAACAAATGATTTTTGTTCATTGTGTAAAGTTAGTTCGAGCTTTCCTTTGTGTATGCTTAATTTCCGATCATAAGCACATCCCTTGAAGACTGCATCCACTTTGTGTAGTTGTCTTAAGCAAGGCGAAGCAAAGTGTGGTTATTGCGTTCACCTAGTCAATATCGTCTCTTGAATTCGTAGGAGTAGAATAGACCTTCTAAACCCTTATCCTTTTATCCTCTTTTTGAAAGTCTAAATCCAAAAATCCCCCCCCCCCCCCCCAAACAAAAAAAAGAGAGAAGAGCATCAATTGTTAAATTTGTCTAAGTCCTAAGATTGTGAACAATCCAAGCATTAGTCCCTTTGTGTATTACCAACATATCGCAACGCCCATTGAGCTTATCCACACGTCAAGACTTGACAAAAGAAACCTTGGAATCGCCATATGATCTTCTCACAATCTTAGCATACGTGGTGATTTTTCAAGAGAGGATAGAGTGTCTTTGGGCATTTTATTTTGAGTTTGGTGAATGATAAAACAAACACCAACAGGTTGCCATCCCATCATTCCTACTCAAGTTATTTGGAAAAAGGGCCCATTATCACATTACCAACATTGGCACCAAAGCACCTCTTCATGGCCATCTCATGATGAGTCCCACAAGTCTTAGTATGCAGATTTGTAAAGTATTGTATGATCACTAAGAGGTAACTGTAGATATAGAAGCAAGCAGTTGACAATACTTGATATGAGTCCATCCAAACCATCTACCAGGCAAGCAATAATTAAAATTCCTCTGTCATCAAAGTCATCTGCAAGGTAAGCAAGAATGGAGGATGAAAAGGCAAGGCCATTTATTTGCAAATTAAACATGCCATCTCCAAGATAAATTCATACAAAATATACAAAACAACCAAGCCTGATATTAAATCAAGTCATCATTGTCATCTATAAAGAAACCAAGGATGACATTTTACATTGGTTTAAGGAACAACCACGGAAAATATCTCTGATCATAAATAGTAAATACCATCCACTGAGCAACCAAGGATGACAATATCAAGAAAATGATCCTAATATGAAAATGGTGCATAGGTAGATGTAGTCCCAATCACTAACCAAAATGTTAAATGTTGGAGATAATATCCTTAGAGGATCTTTACACCAACACATGCCTCACTATCTCAGCCATTGCTACAAAATGAGATGATAATCAAGAATGATTTAGCATGCTAAACAAGAGATCAACAATAAGATGCAAGTATCAACAAATGAGAGTAAGTGAATGTTCCAGCAAGAATGACGTCCTCCTAGAATAGTAAAGCCTTTCAATAAGGTGAAAGGCTTGTTAGATATAAATTTCATCTCATTGAAATTTTCCCATGTGGAATTGACATGCTCACAATATGCCAACATGTCTTACAAAACATCCATCAAGAAGTCATCAGCAACTCTCTATATAAAACCAATTTCAGAGATCCAATGCACATGCACATTCAACCATGACATGGCTTGCATACAAGCTCAAGGTCATCTATCAATCAAAGATAACCATATAATAATCAATGATGAGTGCTAAGAGGCCTCGTTTATGTTGATCCTCATGTATGGTTTCCATAAGAAAGAACATAAGGAGCTCCAGATCTTCAATTCAAAGTTGATCCTTGAATTATGCCATCTTTCCCTCTTGGTATGGTTGAGATGTAGAATGCTTCCTTTCTCTAGAATGAGATTTAGTCCTTGATTGATGTGTAGAATGCCTCCTATCTCCAAAATGAAATGAAAATTTCAAATATTTATTCTCTCTAAAATGAGGATGCTGAGATAGATTAGTTGTAGATGATGCATATATGTTATGTGGTTGCTTTGAAGAATTTCTTGATAGTCCACAATCGGGTGGTAGAAGATTAAGGAATGTTGAAGAAGGATCATGAGAACCACATCGTAGTGCAACCTTTGGATGACCAAGACCTGCTCTCTCGGCTCAAATAACCATCTCAATAAGATCAACAATACTTTGTTCTTTTTTTCAAACTCCACCTCATGTATAGTACATTCTCTGAAGTAAGTTTGAACCAATACATTTTGGATGCATTTAAACCTCACCAAATTACAACCAAAGCATTACCATGAAAAGAATCAGCGCTAGCTGATTTACTACCCTTGGAGGGTATAGAAGGATCACAAACGAATCTATGTTGACAACATGGAAAAACAATTCATCTCTAGAAGAATCATCATTCATCCCTTCATCTGAAGAAGAGTGCTCTACTATTTGTCAGTTTGGACTTAATGAATAATGCATAATATATGATCTTCGCTTGTTAAGATTTTTTGCAAGTTTGTATTTTGACTTCACTTTTGTATGAAAGAAAAAAGCTTAGAGGTCTGCATAATCTTATTTCCACCTTCTCCGTAGGCTAATTCAGGGCAGTCAAAGTATCTATCTTTTCTGAAGTCTTCTTTGGAACTGTGAAGTGATCAATATCCTTAAAATGACACTGATGATTTATCTCATTAGGAGGTCTAGGCTCACCAACTGGTCTACCTCCATGTGCCACTAAAAAAAATATTTCCACAGAAGACTACTTTGAGACTACCAAGTGACACATGGAAGGCTTCTTTAGTTCTACAAAGGCCACATTCTTAATTGAGGGATAGATTGGATAAGATAGGTTAATTGAACTCCAAACTAGATATCTTATTTGTGATGCACTTCAAATGAAATCTGTGTATAGATGGATTTAGCGTTAGCCATAGTTTGTGCAAATCGTTTTAGGTTTATTTCTTAACTTATATGATAACAGATATCTCTACATGATCATGCTTCTTTTTCTATGCAGAGTTATTATTTGTCTATTCGTTGCCTTTCATGTAATAATATGGAGTGGATTTTATGTACAACACTAAGTCAACACTCACAGACTAGAAATATCTTGCTTTGGTGCAACATAAATTAAAGCGAACCTTTCGATCCTGTACACCTACCTAACACTTACTGCATTTCATCATTTTCAATGACTTTTGCTGCCTTATATTTATATAATATTTCTACTTAATCATTTGTAATGAAATTTAGAACTAGAGGAAGGATGTTTTCTGCAACATTTGATACATCATACTTAATATAATTTCCAAGGGCATCGATTGTTTTTAATTTGGGATACAACGAACTTTTATTGATATCTTTAATTTCTTAGAATAAATCCTTAATCCAGTTGTGGTGTGAATTTATTCATTATGGAAGGGCTCACTTCTCAATCTTCTCTTCATTCTACAGAGATATTATGCATATTCTTTTATGTCACACTTCATTTCTTCTCACATTAATGTCACAATTGACCTGAGCCTAGGATTATTAAGTATGACATAGATGTTATTTGGGTACCTAACAAATCACGTTTTCATAGCATCTGTAATGGGTTGAAGTTAGTGGCAGAGTATAGTTTTTTCCTTTGTGATCAGGTTTGACATATGTTTGTTTTTTTGTACAATATGTATCAGGTGGATTTGGGTCATACTTAATTGCAATGGACAAAACAACATACAATTTGATTGGATCCGACTACCCAGGCAATAGGGCTGAAGATGTTAAGAATCCCTCCTTAGGTTGGATGATTGGCTTTGTTTTTGCAGTCAGCTTTTTGGGCCTGTTCAGTGTTGTTCCCCTTCGAAAGGTAAGACCTATGGGTTTCTCAGTTTGCATATCTTTGTAGTTCAAGAGGCTCCTAATGCTTTGAGGTAGATCAGTTTCTACACATTTATTTAGTTTGTTGAAGCCTTTTGAAATTGTACTGACTTATATTTTTCAGTTTGTGTAGTTAAGATTATTAAAGAGATTGTATAAGAGAGTTTTAAACACTAAACTAGTTCATCTAATGAACTCTTTTCTTCATGAGGCCAAAATTATCAATCATGTCTAATTTTTAAGGTGAAGGGATTTAGAGCACTTTGTTGCAATGATCAATTAGTTTTACATTTACACGGTGGCAATGATTTTCCATGAATAGTATTTTAGGTTTTTTTTTCTTGACTTAGTGTACCTTTTGGGAAGCCTATACCTCAATAGCTGATACTGTATACCCATTAGTTTTAGTTAGGTATGGGTTTCTACATGCCTTTGGCTTAAGATGACTCCTAATCCAGACTGCTTGTTGCAAAGGTTATGGACTACATTATCTTACAATATTCCTATGTATGAAGTATGGTTGATGACGTCCTTTAAGGATTAGACTCATTATGCACATGAGACAATTTTTAAGATGGTTTTCTTGCATTTAACTATCACTGACACATAGGGGAAATCAACATTGTCAACTAGATGGATGGATATCTGCTTCAGAGTTCCATAAAAAAACTCTTCCTAACCTCTAATTGTTTACCACTTTACCTCACCCAAGAATCTAAGTAATGACATTCTAGGCTCAGGTACTATTCAACGGTTCAGGAATTGACACAAGATATTATTCGAAGACATACATTTTGTAGTATAGCTAGAACCATCACATTGTGAAGCTTCCAGGTTCTATGTATTTGCTATCAAATTTTGTTTTTGTTGAATATTTCTCCAATTCAATGAGACTTGCAGATGTTCTCATCACATGTTTATTTTAAACTTATGGGTGCAGTAGTACTTTTAAGTTTTATCATATTATTCATATATTGATTCCTCTTATGTGCCAAAGATTGATCCTTTAAAATAATTCTTTATCATCCTTCATACCATTATAGCCATCAATCTGGAAAGTCTATGTTTCCATGTTTGTGATCATAGCTATATACATTAAATTCAAAATAACAAGATATGAATTATATAATGATTGAAAATTTCAGAATCAAGACCATTGCTTGGATGGGATTTGTTCTATTACTTGTAGAATTTGTTCTATTAGTTGTAGTGAATTTGAAACAAAGTTTTTCATGCATATTATAAATTAAACACTATTGTTGTGACATAATGAAGGGAAATTGTCATTAGAGAAGCAAACCATGCTCAAATTCTTCAAGAAACCAGTAGTGGTTAACGTGAGTGACAAATATTCTCTGCATCTCTATGCAATATTAGTCTGTTTGTGTTGCAATGGCAAGTAACTTGGATATCATACAACTCATCAAGGTTCTCCTTTAGTGGAAAGCTAGGTCTTGCCATTTTCAAAGAAGATGAGGCAGTTATTAAGTCTTGGGAAAATTTGGCAAAATTGCTAATCCTTGGATCTTGGCATCTAAGAAGAAAGTAAAAAAGCAATAGTTTCTAGAGACTCTAAAGGGTTTGTTTCAACTAAAGATTCTATTTGTATGCTTTAAACATGATGGCTAGAATGTCTCCCCTAACTTGATTAAAAATCCTCAGCACAAGGACATTTTTCTTGTGCCAAGAAAAAGCTAATAAATAAATGCTATTTTGGCTGTTCAATAATGCAAATGTGCGATGCTATTGAAGAACTCTTTAAGTTAGTCAAGACTTAATACAAAGAATTCTCTATAGCAATAATTTGGGGAATAATGAGTTTCCCATGATTGACTAAGGTACCCTTTCCACAATGTCCTTGGTGCCCCAAATAACCATGGGGACATGTGGAAGTAGGGAACTCATCATTGTGAAGCACTCGGGAAATAGTCTATGATATTACAAGCCCAAGCCTACTCTCACATACAGTTTGAGCTTTGCCCTAAGAATCCTCTATAACAATAATTTCTTTTGCCATGCCCAATGGGTTTAGGGTGACTGAAATATTGAGTTTCCTACCATTGACCAAGGTACCACTTCCACAACATCCTTGGTGCCTCAAAATAACCATGGGGATATGTGGAAGTATAGGTTGAACTATTCACTGTAAACCACATAGGAAAGGATCTATGATAATTGATATGACAAACCCAAGTCTACTCTCACTTACAGTTTGAGCTTTGCCCTAAGAATCCTCTGTAACAATAATTTCTTGTGACATGCCCAATGCATTTAGGGTGACTAAAATATTGAGTTTTCTACCATTGACCAAGGTACCACTTCCACAACATCCTTGGTGCCTCAAAATAACCATGGGGATATGTGGAAGTACAGGTTGAATTACTCACTGTGAAGCACATAGGAAAGAATCTATGATATGACAAACCCAAGCCTACTCTCACATTCACTTTGAGCTGAAGCTCTGCCTAAGATTTACTCTAACTTTTTTCAATTGTATTGAGCTCAAATGTTAAGAGCATGAGACTTTCAATGAGGATCCCCATGAAATATCCCAGACTCAGATATTGCTTCAAATCTGATATGGGTTTTCATTTTTGCTCATATTTTGTTCATCATAATATAATATTGTGACATGCAAACATGCAGATTGAACATGCAAGATCAACAATCCAGATTTTCAAGGAAATCAATGTAATATGTGTTGGTTGAAAATTTTGTACACTTGGGGAAATATACAAAATTGTGGTTTCAACCACAGCACACGAGTAAAAACTCTCCTAATTAAGGGAAGGCTCCCCCTATCTAACTAAAACTGAAATAAAAACAGGATGGTACAACAGTCTTCCTTCTTTCTTTAAGAAAGACAATATCCTTTTCTCTTCACAGAAAAGGATAGCGATTGAATATGAACAGTAATAACCACTTTTAAGTAAAATGAGAGAAAGGAAATGAAGTTTCCTGAAAGCGCAAAGACTTCCGTCACTTCCTTCGGGACGGGACAACAATATCAAGCTCAAAGACTTGACTATTGAAAGTCCTATCTACCCTTTGCTATACTAAATTTTACAATGAATAAAAGATGACAGCACAAAGATTGGAATAATTTATTCTTTTAACACAAAGACAAGAACTAATGCAAGCTCAAAGACTTGCTGCTATTTCTTATCAAACAATAATTTTTTCTCAAGAACAGACGCAAGCTCAAAGACTTGTTGCTCCTTCTAGAGATTTCCTATTTTAATTAATCTTCTCTACTTGTAGCTCAAAGACTTCAAATCAGATTGGACTAAGCTCCTTTAGAAACACTTTGCATAGAATAAATAAAAAGAATGAAACTCAAACTTGTAGCTCAAAGACTCAAAACTTGAGTAATCTTTCTTTACTATTTCTTCAAAACCTTCAATTCACATACATAAGCTCAAAGACTTCTTGCTGTAAATTTGGCAGAGTTTTTGCTTGCTTTCCCAAAAAGATAAAGATTACAAAGGACCCTCTCTTCTATTTATAGGAGAGGAGCCTTGAGAAAAAGGTGGGAGGATCCTAGCTAACTTGAGAAATTTCCTCAACCACCAAGACCTATTCAACAACTAATTATGACTTCATTAACTAACTAAGACTTATTTCAACTACAGTCCTAATTGGACACAACTTGTAGTTGCCTTACCAGTAATTACAAAAATGCAAGTGATGACAACTTGCACTTACAAAAATGCAAGTGATGACAACTTGCCGAAAGGGAAACTACAATTCTGAAATTACAATTTTAAAATTTTACAACAAGTGTTAAAAACACTTAAGTTCCAACTCTTGAAGATACGAACAATTTGAACTTTTGAATAACTTTCTGCAATTCATCAAGATCTGGTTCATGAGTGTTCATAGCCACCACCCTAGTTTTTACGACGACATCATGGCATTGGCATAGCGTGGAATTGCCTTTTTCCAATGCTGACTGGATTTCCTGCAACTCAGTTTGATACTTAATCAATATTTGAATGGAATCGACTAAGAATTGCTCACTTCTCCATTCATCATGAATCTTGAGTTGCAGATCTGCAAGAACTTCTTCCTCGGGCAGCAGCTCATCATTCTGATTTAAAATGTCGCAGGATGCCTTTTTGTAATGGGAGGTTACATCTTGAAAGACTGCTTCACGCAACTTTAAGGTTTCATCAATTTCTTCAATGAGTGATTTGAGAACAAGAGATTTGTTCTCCAGAAGTTCCTCATATTCAATGTACGTGACTCTGGAAGGAATCACGTCATGCACCTGAAGAACGCCCAACTGATGTTGAGGCATCTTTCGCCAAGAAACTAAATTTCCCTCAACCTTTTCCAAATTTAGTTTGAAAGCACCCAAGATTTGATTCAACTTATCTTCAATGATCTCCAATTTAACCATTGTTTCAAATACCTGTCTTATGACTTGTGAACATAAGTCATGCAGTTGATCAACCCAGGTGTCTAAGGCTTGAACCTTTTGGGCGGCTCTCTCGATACCTTGGATTGGTTCGCTGACCCTGGAAGAAATAGGTATTTGGCCTTCTCCACTTGAAGGTTGAGTAATAGTTTGGATAGCTGCCATGAGTCTTTGATTCTCTACTTCCAGTTGATCTTTCCTGGTCAACACCTCATCATATCGTTGTACCAATGTAGCCACTGTTTGTTGAGCATCGTGCTTGACAACCTCATGAGTCTGCTTACCCAGTTGAACTTTGATGATCCAATAATCAGCTGCTTGCATTTCTTCAACTGGTTTATCTGATATTGGTTCGGCAATCTCTGCCACTCTCATCCGGTTTTCATCAACGATCACCCTTGAAACTGTCTTTGCCCTCTTAACAGCTTTAGGTTTTGATTGTTTCAACGATTGGTAGTCGAAAGGATCAGGTGAGATCACTTGCTTCTTTCTCTTTGCAGTGAAGGAACTGAGCCATGGAGGTAAAGCCATTAACTCTGATTCTGGGATAGAGGGAGAAGCAGTTTCTGTTTGAATAACAGTGGTGACCTTGGGAGAAGTGTCCGTCTGGATAGCCACCATAGTCTGCTGAGTGACGACAGGATGTGATGAAGATGTTATGAACTCATCAAAACAGGTCATAGAAGTATCAATATCAGACACAGGTACATATGAAGGATCTTTTGAAAAGATATTCAACAAATTTTCCTGAGGATGACCTTGAGATGGTTCTGCTGCTGAAAGTGGGAGGACGTTCTGCGGAGATTCTGAAACTGAAGGGGCAGATTGTGAGCTCACATCTATCACAGGAGGAAACATGGGTACCTCAATAGGAAGTGAAGAAAGAGAATTATGTGGAGACTCTGTAGAAAGTGACTGAGGAGCATTATCAGATTGAGTTTCTTCCTCTGAAGCTTCAGGATCAATCACATGAATTTCCAACTGTGGCTTCTCCTTGCGTTGAACTGTTATTTCCTGAGGAGGAAGGACCATTGCACGGCTGACTCGCAATTTAATCCTCGTACTAGAAGAGGATGCACCTTCTTTGTTGTCTAGTTGAATTTCAGACTTCCGCCCAAGAGGACCTGTAGAATCATCTTCTTTCCCAACCTTAATCTTAATGAGCTTGACACCATTATTCTTTAGCCAGATATTGGTATTGGCAAGAACTGACTGGAATCTATCCAAGATAGAAGTGCCTTCCTTGTGGGACCAGTGGATAGAAGGAAGCGGAGCCTCATCAACATTCTGATTGACAAACTCAGGATCAAGAACGTTACCATCATCAATCATACGTTGTGGCATGTTCACGAAGTTTAGATCCACAATCTGTTCTGTAGTGAGTCGGCAGTAATCCATCTTGCGAATTTCCTTTTCGGTACGAAGATCAGCCCAGATATCTTCTATCCGGTGTACATGGATGAAGGTCTTCTTGATCTTCTCCTTCATGCCTCGGTAATCGAAATCAGCTCTAGCTTTGAATCTTTTGAGTCTGATTTCCTGCAACTCAGTCTCCATAGCTCTGGCCTTGATTGAAGTCATTAGAGAATATTGACCAATCTTCAATGGGTTGTTGGAAGAAATACCCATGCCAACCTTGTGCTTAACTGACTGGTGTGTATGCACAGCCATGATCTGCCTTCCCAACTCCATGAGAATAATCTTATCTGTTGGGTACTGTGGGAGCATGTAAGGCTGCCCGCCATAGCATCCAACTCTCATGTAGGTTAAAGTTGGAAATTGGAGAAACAAACAACCATATTCTTTCACCTTTTCCCATGCTTCATCTGAGACTCTTTTGTTTTTCAGGTTCTTGTCAAATTGACACAAATAATGACCAAAGAAAGCGTCCTGAACCCTTCTGAAATGAGACCTACTCGATCTTAGAGGCAACTGATCATAGTATTCCCAAACCGGTACAAGCATGCGGTCACCCCTGGTGGAAGACCTAGGAAATGTCTAAGTGACGCAGCAGTATACACGAGATATGAATTCATGTAGAAGGTGAAGGTAGTAGGGACGACTGCAAGTTGCTCACACAAAGCATCATTGATGATTTCACCCCAACAGATGTGCTGAGACTGCCTTACTAACATAATAAATTGGTACATCCAAGGTTCAAAAACATTGGAATGCTCCAATCCCATCATATTGCTAAGAAGAGTAATAGTATCACCGATCTCATTCTTGAAATCAGACCGATATAACTTTGCCCATCTGGTAAGCGCAGTGCGAGGTTCATGAATCCATTTGTTGATATGACGCTTACAGTCTTTCTCCCTTTTGGCAAAGTATTCAGCTGCACTTTGCTTGGAGATCTCTATATAAATGGTTTCGGAAGGTATTTTGAAAACCCTCTCTATAGCTTCTGCATCTAGGCGAATGATCACTTCCCCGTTATCATT
The DNA here is from genome assembly GCF_030272615.1 of Cryptomeria japonica. NCBI lineage: Eukaryota > Viridiplantae > Streptophyta > Pinopsida > Cupressales > Cupressaceae > Cryptomeria > Cryptomeria japonica. The sequence goes on from NC_081414.1 coordinate 426,498,459, forward strand.
TCTAATGACTCGTGTCTCTTTGTGAAAATGATGAGCACATGCTAGAATAAATTCTGGTTCTAGGGCAGCAACTGGAAAGGATGCGGCATGATGGATATGGCTGTCCAGCAACCGTTGCATATCACCCTCCTTCGGATCTTCAATCCTTTGTATGAATTCGGACATGTCAACATGCCCTATCTCAGTATCCTTGATATGATCAAGGGAGGAGGAGATCTGTGACTGCGGAACTTCATTCTGGTATTTATCATACCTGTATTTCATCTTTTTTGGAGTGGGAGATGATGATACATCTGTCATCTGGAAACAACTGGGAATGTTGCAATGTAAATCCAAGAGTATCAAGGCACTATCAAAGTCAATATCTTTAGACATTTTCACTCCTCCAAATGAGAAAGTTCAACTTTCGTATTTTGGTTTTGTGAGAGGAGATATAAGAGGTGGAAAAATAAGCTTTGGACTTATTTCGGGTTTTGGAACATGTTTTGCAAGTACACAAGAGGGAAGTACAAACGTGCAATCGGGTTTTAAATTCCGTATGCAATTATACTTGCAAAACACGAAGCATGAATAAATGGAAGGAGAATGAATTTTCAGTTTGGAAGTTGGGAAGAACACATTTGCAATTGGTTTTCTAAATCCAAATGCAAACTTATTTACAAACTGAAAATCGAAGGAATGGACGGAAAAAAGTGTATTTAGGCATGTGGGAAATGACGAAGATGATATGTACGGATGAGGGAATTGGAAGCGGATAGGTAAAAATGAATTTCGGGAAGATCACTTGGAACTTTGTCATGCCAAAATGGGAAGGACTTTCAACTTGCAATCCGGATTTCAAAACCCGAAATTGGGAAGAACTTGATTTTTTCGTCATTGAAACTTGATTTTTGGACTAAAGAAGGTTAAGTCTTTGTCCAACAAAGGGAAGAACACATTTTGAGGTAGAACTTTTCACACTTGCAAATTTCTTTGCAAATTGGCAAGATTGCAAATTGGGAAGAACATATTGGGAAGAACACATTTTTCTTGTTTTGAAACTTGATCTTTTGGATCAAAGAAGGTTAAGTCTTTGTCCAAAAAAGGGAAGAACACATATTTTCCTCTTACTTGCAATCGGGTTTCTAAAACCCGAATGCAAGTAAAAAAGGAGAATTTTCAATGGGGAAGAACAACTTTTACTTTACAAATTTCTTTGTAAAATGGGGAATTTCCTCTCATAAACCCAATATGAACATGAACAAAACCAAAACTTAAACAAGAAAATGCAAGGAAAGAAACAAGAAAGAAATACAAAAATAAAAATTACCTTGAAAAGATGAGGAGAGATCCAAGCTTTTGTAGAGTCAACCAAACATGGAAGATGAAACCCTTTAAATAGAATTTAAACAAAGGAAGAAACTTAGCCACGCATGGTGACCAAAGAAAAACCGATTTGCAATAAAAATGCCATGAAAAATGCCAAGGAAGTAGTTCGAAAATGATTTGATTCATCATTAAATACAAGAGAAAGCAAAAATGATTTAGAATTGAAAGCATACCTTGAATGAGAAAGGTGCGAAACTTGCAAAAAACGTGACTGGTTTTTAGGGCGTTTTTGCAAATCGATTCCCTAAAATGCGCACAAAACGGTTTGAATGAAGCTTGAAATCCAACGCATTTATGATTAAATCAAAAACGCCTTAGGAAAGGGTAGATTCGAACCTCCAAACCATGGCAAATGGCACAAATGCATGATTCAGAAAAAAAAACATTGAAGAAGACAAATGGCGAAAATGAGTTTGATAGATGCGTAGAACAAGGGTTTGAATCCTTCAAAGTTGCAGCAAACTACATTTGGAAGGAATCCCTATCTTTCCTCCAAAAAATTCGAACCCAAATCAATTTGCAAAGGCATGGGAGAAATTTCGGGTTTTAGAAATGAAACAAGAAGTTTTCAAAATGTTCATATTTTTGCCTCTAAGGCAAATTTCGGGTTTTAGAAAAGGAAATACAAGTTAAATTACTTGTAATAGGGAAATAGAATTCCCTTTACAAGTGATTTTATTTAAAACATGTAAAGGGATTTTAAAATCCCATTTACAAGTTCTATTTAAAAATAAAAAATTACTTTAAGTCATAAAAACATGTAAAGGGGTTTTAAAAACCCATTTACAAGTTTTATAAAACACTTAAGTCAAAACCCATTTATAAGTTTTATAAAACACTTAAGTCATTCTACTAGTAAAGGGGGTTTTAAAACCCTTTTTACAAGTTTCCCTTGTAATTGGAGAAAAATTCCCCTACAAGACCAAAAGCTTCAAGGGGGTTTTAAAAAACAAATTACCAGTTACTGGTAATTATTGAAAAATTCCCCTACATTGAAGCAAAAACATAGCAAACGGACTCGAAACGCGACGAAATTCGAAATGTAGCTTGGGGATGGATCAACAATCGATCCAGTCCAAGGATGGGTCGAATTTTTACCTCAGGAAGCGTGCCATAGAGTAATTTTTTTCATTTTTTAATAAAAATTTCCATGTGATAGTCCAATTTTTGAAATAAAAAATTGAGGACAACAATATGGAGAATCTAAATAAGCCAATGGTATTCTTTGATATAGAAAAGTATTACTGTTTACAAACGCATGCTGCTGTTATAAATCAAAAGATGCCTAATGCCATCAAGTAACACATACTCGGAATGCCTCCATACATAAAATAACAAACCCTCTAAAAATATGCAAGATAGATCATTGAATCTCCATGAAAACTGATCAATGATGTGCAACTGTGAATCCCGAGATGAATTCACCAAGTGGGCTGATCTGGGTTTCCGTCTAAATAGCCAAAACCTCTAGGGTTTCCGTCCTAGGGTTTACTGAACCTGCAAGCTAAAGCTCTCAAGCTCTCAAAGAAAAGTTTCTTTGAAAATAACAACTCAAGAATGAATCCTCATTGCACTTTTTCCTCCTTTTATAATACTTTTCCTTCTTGAAAGTAATACTTTATTTTATTTCTCTCTTAATTTACTTTTCCCCTCAAAAGTGACTTTACTTTATAATTTGTCATTGACTTTATTATAACGTCACTTTATAAAATAAAGTATGTCCAGCTGCTGTTTAATTAAATTTAAATAATCCCATAGGACTTAGGACTATTTAACATTTAATTAATTAATTATCACTCGAAGAAAAGGGGACATTACAGAGGTTTAAATTCTTAGAAGAATGAGAAAGTATTGAAATTGGGTAAATTACCACATCCAACTTGCTGCATGTTGTGAACTCTAATGGACAAGGCCAAGTGTAGGGCTCAAATAGATTTGACTAAAGAGATACGCCTTAGTTATGGCATCCAAGACAAAGGTCATCTTGAGGGGATCTTACCAATCAAAGAAACAAAACAATGTCTTGTGATGCATGGGTTCGCATCAAGTCAAAATGCTCAATGTTACAACAAACTTGTTCATTTGATTTCTAGTATGCCTATTAATTTGCTTGCTACATTGTGGTTCTAAACCTTGTCATGACAACATCTTGACTCAATTGATTGTTGGAACATTGCCCATTAGATAATGGTCGTAGATTGCCTCATGTACCAACACTAAGTCAAGGTATCTCACTCAAGAAATTGTCTACCCATTAATCCTTCCCAACCAAATCCTTTAGATCTTAAAATCAAAATGAAATAGCCAACTCCCAAGTTGTTGTATGAAAGGTTAATTGTGGATGGGTAATCTATTGCAAATGGTAGATAATTAATAGTGTTTCCTGAAGTTTTAGGTATGGGGGGATAGGCTTTAGGGGTTGGATTTTTTTTTTTTAGATTTTGGGGATGGCAAGGGGATGATGGAGGAAAATTGTTAAAATAAGGTATAAAATTAATATTTGAATTTTTAGAATACAAACTGAAACGCTGTGAAAACGGAGGTTAGCATAAACCAATAGGAAATCATGTTAGTAAGAGCTTTCAACCATAAGCAAAACATGAAGTCATATCCATCCAAAGCATTATCAAAGAAGATTAACACAAGGGGTTAGTTAGGAAATAAATAAAACGAAATTACTTCCCCATGATGCTCCCTATGCCATGACTCTTCCTTGGCCTCCTCCTCTCCAAGATCCTGCTGCTATGTGAAGTATGCCCTCAGCTTGAGCATTAGCACAAATGGATGTCAAATGGAGGATGGGAGATGGTTGATTATGTGAAGTGTTGAATGAGGATGCAAATGAAATATTAGAGGTTAAATAGCAATTCCAACTAGTGGAAGAGATAAAACATAATACAACTCATTCCTACAAGAAACATTCAAATTCTAAGAAAAGTAACAATGCATGGATAACTCTTGTGACTTCTCAACAATGAAGGAATGAGCTCTATTTATAGGGCAAATGGGCAAATGAAGGGTTGAGATTGAATTGATGGAGGAAGGGTTAGGATTGCTTAGAGAAGTGTTGATCCTCAATCCATGTGCTCTCTTTTAAGCCAATCACATGTTGACAAGTGTCAACAAGGGAAGGGTTGAGAGGAGGAGACAAAGCATTAAATGCTTGAAGAATTGAAGAAAGCCATTAAAGGCTTAAGAGGACTTTAGAAGGAAGGCATTAAAGGCTTAAGAAGACTTTAGAAGGAAACCATTAAAGACATACAGACTTTATAGGAAGCCATTAAAGGCTTGAAGACTCTAGAAGGAAACCATTAAAGGCTTGAAGACTTTAAAGGAATCCATTAGAAGTTTAAGAAGACTCTTGAAGGAAACCATTAAATGCTTAAGAAGACTTTAGAAGGAAACCAATAATGGCTTAAAGACTTTAAAGGAAGTCATCATTAAAGGCTTGAAGACTCTAGAAGGAAACCATGAAAGGTTTGAAGACTTAAGGAAGCTATTTAAAGGTTTGAATTGATGGGTTTTGGGTTAACCTCTGATTTAGGAATGTGCAAACCATTAAAGGGGGATTAGGCTAATAATAGGGGTTTAGACATGATTAGAAGGAGGTTAAATTACAACTTGCATTTTCTAGAAAGTGCAAGTGGGTGAGGGATTTTAGGAATTTAATAAATATTTATTTATTTAAATGTGAGAGATGGGATTTTAGGGATTTAATGAGAGATGAGATTTATTTAAATGTGAGAGGGAGGTTGATTAAACAAATATGCTTTATTTATTTAATTAATTGTTTGAATTTGGTTAAGTGAATTAAATCAAATAAATTGAATAATTTATTTAATTAATAGGAGAACATAGTTAGGATGAATTAATTAAATATTAATTTAATTAATAGTTGAACGATGGTTAAATAATCAAATAAATACTGAATATTCATTTAATTAAGTGGACAAAACTGGGTGTCTACACAAACAGTTCAAAAGTACCAAAAAATAATAAAGTAAACCAAAATAAGTTGAAACTTTTATCCTTTCATCAGATGTTAATTTTTATTTCATACTACAGTTTTATGTTTCTTGTCAGCCTTTCCTAGATGTTTTCTCCCATCTCTATTTATATTTGTTTACTCTTGCAATTTTCTAGCATATTTTTCTCATCCCAATGAGGGAGCATAATGTATGATCTGAAATGTGAATCTTAAAAATTATTCTACATAGTTTAAATTTAGAAAAAAAATCATAAAATAAATGGAATGTTGAAACATCATATTTCTGAATGATCAAAGAGTTAAGTACAATATCAAAGAGTTAAGTACAATAACGATACATTCATTTCATAATCCATTGGATAGACCAATAATCATAGAGATAATATGAAACATGATTTATATTGAGAGGTGCCATTTTTTTTTGCATAATGCATAGGACGAGTTTATTGAGCAATAAATTTAGAATTGGAAACCATCACACATTTTATATCTCTAGAAATTCATCCTTTTCTTCTTCTCCTTTCTTCCTCCTTCGATGAATTTATTTGTTTTATAATGTTTCTAATTTTTACGATTTTCTATGTTTTTTATGTTGGCAATGCCATAAAATCTTGGGGAAGGCCAAGGGATGCCAAGAAACCCCACAAAACACAAAAAAGGGAGTATTAGGGGATGTACCTATTTTAGAAGATTTCTACGGAATGTTCGAAAAAACTTCAAGAAAAGGGAGATAGGCTTGGGTTGTCCCCTCCAAATCCCTAGGTCCCTGGGATGTTCGGGACATCACTTGGATCTTGGGGACCTGTTTCCATGACATAGAGAGAATTAGATGAAATGGAGAAGAAGTGGCAAAGCAAGATTCAATGGAAAAACAAAGGAACAAGTGATTACTCTTACAGAAAAAGGAATAAAGATGCTATGATTTTTGACAGCCTCAAATTCTTTCACTAAACTCCTTACTAATAACCTACGTAGAGTTTTTTTTGCAAGTTTTGGAGTAAGAAACTTCACTCATGATGAGCAACGTGATTTGTTAAGGAATAACAGACCACCATTGGGTATAACTTTTTAGTTTTTTTTGATAGAAGGATAGTTTGTTAAATAAGCAGTTTTATTTAGCACCTAGAGTGTAAAATTTTTTATGGTATAAAAATATAAACAAAATTAAAAAATAATAATTTAGATTGCATGGCATTTTTAGGTAAATTTAAAATCACTTCAAGGGTTGCTCTTCTACGAATGGGTCAGCTAATGGTCATCCACCTAATTAAGCATCTATTTGTTTTTGCTCATGAACATTACTATAGTTTTGCAATTGATTTCTATTTGGCTATGCATAGGGATTCGAAAGGGGAAAATACCTAACACAAACAAACCCTGTGGTGAAATAATGTATATATTTCTTACTAAGTCCTTATTTGTGTTATTCATGAAATTCAAAATAATTATTTACATTATATACAACAGTTACCAGGTTCAAAAATATGGAGGCCAAAAAATATCGGAAATTTGCAATTAAAAAAAATCGGTGAAATCTTTATAGGAATTGAAAAAGCTGGACTGGATCAGACAAATCTGTCCAGTCAAAAAAATTCAGATCCAGCCATATTTGGACCATATCCGCCAAATCTGGTAACCATGGTTTACAACGAAGCTTTTTTTCAAGGTAATCACAAGTGAGCTTGTGTGTCCTATTCAATTCTGTGAAAGCATTGTAAGAGTTTAGCCTTAGGATGATGTCTAAATCAATTCTGTGAAAACATTGTAAAAAAGCTACAGAGTACCTATAGGTTGGAGGTATGGAAGATGCTTTAATTATATTTCATAGATTGCATGCAGGTAACTTCAATGGATCCTTGAATAGCTCTCTTTGATTTGTATACAATTTTTACTTTTTTATTGCAATTGGAAAATATATGTTAGCAAGAAGTAACTACTTTGACTTTGACAGGGACATTAGTAATTAGTTGTGTTTTACAGCTTGCATCTCATTACATCTTGGGTATACGGAACACTTTTCCTTATTCGATCTGTAAACATTTTAGAATTGCAGTTATAAGGGGGAAATAGACTAGAAGGGACAGAAGGATGCTTTAAGTTTTAGCGACCCTGCATGTCTTACTTTTAATGATACTAAAGATACCTTAACTACTCTTCTTCCTAGACATTTTTTTCATGATTGTTTTGATTTGCTCACCTAGATATGCAATATACTAAACAAAATCTTGTAGATATAGCATAATTGCTGATTAATCGTGCTGTTTTCATTCATTGATTATAGAAGTGAGTAGGAATTATGCTTTGTATTTATTGAAGTTGCATTTTTGATGATGCAGGTAATGGTCATAGATTACAAACTCACATATCCTAGTGGTACTGCGACAGCTTTGCTTATAAATAGTTTCCACACTCCTCAAGGTGCTGAGACAGCAAGGTAACATGATAGTGTCATGAGTTATAGTTTGTTTGTAAAAGATGCACTGTTGCATCTTTTGGTAGGAAGCATCTATCATCAAACTATGCATCAATAAATTTATTTGATACAATGCACACAATTTGAATCTTTGTCATGTCCCCATTTCTCTAGTGGCTATATTGATGTTTGAATTTGCCTGACATCCATCCCCACAGGCGAATTCACAGTGTAAGGGGATGATTGTTTAGCCAAAGGGGTCTTTTGTTTAGACATATTTTGCTTTGGTGAACTTATAATAATATAACTTTATAATTTTATGTTATAAAGTTACTTTTTTCTAATTATAGAAAAAGGTTAATAAAAGTAACTTATAAGTTGCTAATTAATTCAATAAGTAACTTTATTTAAAAAGTTACATGACCCTCTTCCCTAGGCAATTTAATAACTTAAAAGGTGGTCAAATTTCATGTTGAAGCCACCCTTGAGGTTGAGCACTCAAATGGAGGGAGAATAAGATTCTTTAGCATCTTTGGATATGCCTTGTGGAGGTTCGATGAGTTTATGAAGCCATTTTTTGAGAAGAGGCGATTCATTATTATTGGCTTGAGTTTTATGAATTTTATGCATCCTTTGGATTGTGGAGGTTTGCAGCAGCACGAATTTGCCTGAGCAGCCTTTGGAGGACGTGACTCTTTCAGATTTAGGTGGTGTGGACGAAATCCCACACTCCCTCTTCACTACGGCAGCACCATTAGAGGTTAATTTGGACTTTGGGGTTCGATTTCCTCCAAGATTTCATTCTTCACAGCATAGTCAGGTCTGTAATATAAGATCTGAGCATTTGGATCAGAGATTGCAGCAAGAAATAAGCTACAAATGCCAGCCGTACAGCTCCCTTGGCCAGCCGTACCATTCTCTTGCTTGGGAATCCATTAATACATAAACTAAAGGGTTTTGGCACCACTATTGGTGTGTGAATTCATTGTGGGATATTAATAAGTGATCACAGTTGGTTTGGTGTGAAGAAAATATCAGATTTGGGCAGTAGTAGCAATTCTTTGAGGAAAAGAGACATAATTTGGGGATCTTGCCTGGCAAGAATTTGGAATTCCACCTGGGTCTGCATAATTCTTCAATATTAGTTTTTGGTAATTATCCTAGAGTTAAATAAAGTCATTTGCAGCCATTAGTAGCAGCTGGAGGTGGTTGGTTCAGTCACTGCTTCATTCCAGGCTCAAATTCTACCCTCAAACCCCAGCATTGGACTCCTGGTAAGCCTTGAACGGCTTAATTCTATCAAGAATCCTCTTTATTGTTTATTTTTACTTGCTGCAATTAATAATCAGAAGTCTGTAAACTATTATTAGTTCTATATTTATTGTATTGCATTTATAATTTTCCATGTATTGTCAAAAATCCAAAAAACTACAAAAAAATTGAAAATACAATATCTTTTCGTTGGTCAAAGAATTTCCATGGTCCACCAAGCTAGTCATCATCTTTTAGACTTTTGATTGCTAAGGCTCTGGCCACCACAGGGCATTCTGGTCCACAAGCATCATGAGCCGCAGTACTCGCCATCTCCACGGGGTCGCGCATGTCATTTTCAACCCATTCCTCTTCGTGTATAAGTGTCCCAAAATCTAGGTCCATGTCCGGCTGTGCCTCATTCTCCTCCAGCAATCCCTTCGTCTACATGTACTCCTTCACCTAGCCTTCTTCGTGACCATCTGAATCCCATTCAGCCTGTGCAGGAAGACAATACTCCTACCAATTTCTCCCCCACGCCCAACCAAAATGTTTGGCTCCAGGGTGCTAATAAGGGGAAATTTCTTCACCTCCCCAACCCTATCTTTCTACATGTATTAATTTTGTGTCATTGGAATGTGCAGATTTTCGTCCACATTGTCCAACACCGCATCAATCTCGCCTAGGAAGGCATGCTTGAACACTTTGTGGCATTACACCTTGGCTTCGTCCTTTGGCTCCCTTGCCATTAACACCACAGCCAGAAACATAGCAGTCACATCTGTGTTCAACTTGTGACGGTGGAGGTCGAGAGAAATTCCTTCTCCAGAATGGTCTTTATTGCATGAATGACTGAGGGGTGATCCATGGCGAGTATAGCCACCAACCTTTTATTGGTCACCTCCCCCAAGAAGGACATCTGTTGCTTGGTCGACTCAAGTAGAATCGATGTGTAATGTCCCCTTGTTGAAATATGATTTAGTAATAATAATAATAATTAATAATTAAAATATAAAATAAAATTTAATATAATTAAAATTTAGTTAAGTTTAATGAATGGTCAAAAGGCATGAAATGAAAAGTTGTGACTCCCTCAAACATGAGATATAAAAGGGGGATTAGAGAACTTCATTTGGGATGAAAAAGGGGGGAAGAGAAATTAGTAATTCGGATCTGAAATAGTAAAAGGCATCCAATCAGAATTGAACATCTTCAGCAAATAATAAAAGAGGACATCAATCCAGACTGGGAAAAAGGTCATATCAAGCAACAAGTGCGAATTAAGATCAGACTCATAATAGAGCAGTCATAGATTTATGATATCAAACTGATAAAGGCTCTGCTGATTATTTCTGTGAAGCAATCAGTCTCTGAGAAGAACTTCAATAGATAAAAAGATTGTAGCAGCCGATAAAGGAATACACATTCCAAACTGGCCTAAGATCATCAACTCCAAATAAGTTCAGCAATCAGTGAAAGAAGACAACGTTTAGATCAGATAAGAAGCAGATACATGATTTAAAATCAGGTTTTAATCCAATTCAGATCTGTTATATCCAACATGTAGACAAATTTTAAGTTAAGTCCTAATAGGGGACATTACACGACGTGTCCATTTTCTCTCCTTTCAGCTCGCAGAGACAGACACCTCAATGTGACTCATCTGCCGCTGCCTCCGCCATTTTATAATTGTCTGCCTTGTGTCGACATCATGAAGGCGTAGTGCCTTTCACATTAATGATTTCCGTTGTCTGGGTAGATCTTTCCCAATTTGCCACTTAACCTTAAATATCTACTATTGGGATAATTCACACATTTCCTTCAGCAATTGTATTGCTATACTTGATGACAACATTGTCTAAATTTAGTTTGGATGCCATGTCTTCCATCTCACCACGTGTCACACGAGCCCTTGTACATTCCTTTAATGCTTCCGTCTTGCCACCTCTTTGAGGCTCACCAACTCATTACCCTATCTCACATCTATCAAATCACTTTCACTTCATATTATTTTTCAATTTCCCTCTCCTGTTGCCAACCCATGATTCTCATTTGCTGCCTTCTTGGCGATTTCGTCTACCAGTGTGTTTCCTTCCCTATACACATGCATGAGCATGAAGTCTGAAAATTTTCCAATCAGAGTTCTGATTGGAGCCAACCATCTATTGATTTTCCAATTTGGGGTCTGATTTTGTCAGATACCGTTGATGGTGTTTAGAGAATCACCCTCCAAATGCACTTTTTTTGTCTTTAATTTTAGGCCCAGTTCAAGTCCAAGCAAGGTTGCCTGGAACTCAGCCAAGTTATTAGTAGCCACCCCTAATGATTCAAACTTCTCCCCTAGTATTCGACCTTCATGATCTCTGGCAATGTTATCGGGAAAAAGTGTATAGTTAGTAATGTTAATTATCAATAGTTAGTTAGCCGACGGGTAGGTAGTTGGAGTCGCGACGGTTGGGTCGCACCCCTTCGGCAGTCATATATTGTACCACCTTCGGGTGTTGAGAAATGTAATGTTAGCCGTGTCAGATGTAATGTAATGTTGACGACGGATATAATATGAACATCCTTTGACATTAATGGCAAGATTATTCTGGTACTTCTTTTGTATTTGCATTGCACATTGCTGTCCGATTTCTGTATTCTTCCTGTTTACCCAGTGAGGTAAACATTTGGCGCCGTTGCCGACACGAACTCGAAACAGGAGACACGGAGACACGGATGGCGCACAGACACAATGGGCCTACCCGTTGGTGAGGTGAATCCGGAGGTCGACGATGCCCAAACAGAACTCTATATAGGAGAAGACACTGCGACGAGAGAATTTTCGATTCTACTCCAAGTAGCCATTCAGACCCACGTGCGACGAGAGGCGGCGGAGGCAGGAGTCCCACCAAGTGCCGTGTGGACAGCGTTGGAAGTGAGTCCAGAGGTGAATCGGTTGATGAACCATCTCCCTCGACTGCTAGCACAAGCATCCTTGGCACAACAAGCTCGCCTGGAGGAGATTGCCCGGGAGGAGCGACGCCAAGAAATTTTGCAACAGTACGAGGAACGGGAAGCAGAACGAGATGGCGCCAGAGGCATTTGAACCGTGACCCATACGGGACGGAATAAAGAACACTTATTGTAATAATTATGTCATATTGTTGGCATAAACTTGTCTTCCACATTATGAATGAATAAAAGTGTTCTACTTTTTATGTCATTAAAGCGGTCTGGGAATTAATGCCCAATACACTGAATAAAGACAAAAATAAGCAACAATATATAGATGAACGTGCAGTAGCCCAACGTGCCTTGATCCTTGAACAGCAAGCAGAAAGGCGACAGAGGTATAAGCGAAGAGAGGAGGAACGCTCCGAAGGGGACGGTGAGGCCAGAGGCCACCCACGGAGTCGGGAGGAGTTACTTGCGGAAACCCGCCGCAGGATAGAGTGTACCCAAACTCAGTTGAGGGAGTTGAGGGACTTGCCACACACACCAGAGGCTAGCAAAACTCCAAGGAGTGGGGAGGAGGCAGTAGAGGGAGAAGACACCGGGGCTGCTAGGAGTGTCGGAGGGACACCGGGGCACGGCGGTCAAGCACCCCTTATAGGATCTGACCCATCAGGAGTAGGACAACAGCCACCACCAGTAGTAAAAAGGCAAGGTATGGCACAAAAACAAAAACTTCCAAAGTTCCATGGGGATGGGAAAGAAGACCCTGTCCGCCACTGTCGCACGTGTGAAACAATTTGGGGAGCGAATGGTGTTACCGATGAGGACGATTGGGTAACACAGTTTCCCGCAACACTGAGGGGCGTAGCCATCGACTGGTTTTCGGACACGGATAAGGCCAAAATTGGCACATGGGCAGACCTAAAGAAGGAATTTCAAGCAGAGTTTCGTCTCCTAAGAGACGATAATGAGATCGTAGCCGAAATCTACGGCACGAAACAGAGGAAGGACGAGACTGTCCGAACCTACAGCCGGCGGCTCAAAGAGCTGCTAGGAAAGATGGAGAACCAGCTGGCAGACGGATTGAAAAAACGGTGGTTCGTGGAAGGCCTAAAGAAATCCCTTAGACGAAAAATGAAGATAGTACCCCCTTCTTCATATTCGGATGCCTATAACAGGGCAATGGATTTAGAAAGTGAACAGAAGACGTCCAAGAAGAAGAAAAATAAATCCTCGACGGACGATGATTCCTCTTCGGACAAAAGTGATAGTAGTGATGACGACTCTAATCGGAAGGTACGGGCTCTCCAAAAAGATATGGAGCGAATGATGAGAGAGATAAAGGCAACAAAAGGAAGCACAAGCAAGGGCGACGAAGGGGAGTTATGGTGCACGGACTGCCGTACCGACGGACACACCAAGGGGTCTTGTCCGAAAAAAGCATTTTGTGATATTTGTCAGATTGCCGGACACCTTACCAAGGAGTGTCCGTACAATATGAGGACTCGTAGCCAACAGGTTCTCTTTGCAGAACCATCTGCGTCAGCCGACACGTCCCAGCCTGCGAGCAACAACGCCTCGTCTGGCGGCTACCGAAACAACAGGCGAGGAAGAGGCAATAATAACAATACGAATAATAGAAGCCGAATCCAATACGACGCTAAAGGGCGGCCGATGATACAATGCCGAGCTTGCAATCACTGGGGGCATTTCGCTAGAGACTGTACGGTGGAGGAAGCACCACAAAAACTTTGCAAGTGGTGCGGTCCCGGGGACCATGATGATGGCAATTGTCCCAAATCTGGCGTGAACCTATTGAATGTAGAAACGGAGGATGCACTCGCCATAACAAGGTCCAAGACGAAAGCAGCCACTTATCCAGACCCCCGTACGGAAAAACAAAAGGCACTGGAGGCACGAGCGGAATTGGAGAAGGAGATGTTGAGGAGCAAGGGTGCACAAAAGCTGGCGGGTACTTCTCGCTCTGAAGGAGAAACAAACATTATAAACCAACCGTTACAGGTCGAGATACCTGTCAAAATGAAGGACCTCCTGGAAAGTATGCCGCACTTGCGAGCGACGTTGTTGCAATCCGCAATAGTAACCCCAGTAGGCCAACCAATACATGGCAAGGACAACCTTGGCGAGACAGCAGCAGACCCATTAACCCTGACGATCAACAATGGTAGACACCCAACAGTGGTGGAAATGGGTATATTGGGCACCATCCTGACCGACACAATTGTCGACGGCGGGTCGGGAGTAAATGTCTTGCCAGAGGAAACATGGAAAAAATTGGGTAAACCTACTCTCTGGCCGTCCACCTTTAATTTATTGGGAGCAGACCAACACGGCATCAAGCCGCTGGGCACACTCATGGCGCAACAGGTGACGATCGGAACACAGCCATTCGTCCTGAATTTTGTGGTCATCCCATTGAAGAAGAAGGGGTACGACGCCATCCTCGGCAGAGGCTGGTTGGTGGCGGCCAAAGCAAATCACAATTGGAAGAAAAACACCTTGTCCATGGAAAAGGCTGGCCGAAGGTATACCATTGACCTCAAAACTCAACAGGTCAGTGAAGAGTTGGCGTCGGAGTCAGAGTCCGACAGAGACGATACCGACGAAGGGAAGGAGGGCAGGGAACCAAATGATGAAGGCATCTTAGGAATTCAAGCCTGTTCTGAGGATGAGACAGATTCTTTGAGAGGGCTCTTCCATTGGCAAATGGAAGACTATGAATTATTGTACGGGTGCAATATGTTGGGGATTGAAGGACCTAACATGAACGAGTTTCCGCCAGAGTACGGACAATACAAGGAAGGGGATGTCCCTGTGGATGACGCACCAGCGCACAAGTTTGACAAAAGTAAGCCCATAAGGTATGAAGAATCCGCACTTCAAGTTACAAACCTTGGAGAAACTTCAGAACAGAAAAATATTCTAGTCGGCGACGACTGGAATCCCGTCTTAAAGACGGCGGCGTTCAAAATCTTTACAGAATACAAAGACGTGTTCGCTTGGACATATAAGGACCTCAAGGGGGTACCACAAGAACTTTGTGTACATCGGATCCCTTTGGTTCCCGGAGCCGTGCCCGTACGGAAGAGGCCATATAGAATGAACAAAAATTATGCAGCCAGGGTAAATAATGAAATTGACCGCATGCTGGAATTAGGGATTATCTTCAAGGTCCAGACGAGTGAATGGGTATCACCCATTGTGATATCTTTGAAAAAGGAGGCCGATCAGATAAGAATCTGTGTAGACTTTAGGTGTTTGAATGCTGTCACAATTAAAGATCCGTTTCCCATACCATTCACAGACACCATTCTCGAGGAAGTCGCGGGTCATGAAATTTATTCGTTTATGGATGGATTCTCCGGATACAATCAAATTTCCATTGCAGAGGAGGACAAATTGAAGACCACCTTTGTTGTAGAAGATGGTGTCTATGCATACAACCGGATGCCATTCGGGTTGTGCAATGCGCCAGCTACCTTTCAACGGATAATCCTCCATATCTTCGATAAAATGTCCGTAGGAAACTTCAAAGCATTCTTGGATGATTGGTCCATTTACAGCACGGAGGAGGCACATCTGGCCGCACTTGGCGAATGCATGGAGAGATGCCGACGAGCCCGCCTCGCCCTAAACCCCAAGAAATGCAGATTCATGGTGCCTCAGGGCAAGTTACTAGGGCACATCGTCTGTAAGGCTGGACTGAAGACGGACCCTGACAAAATACGAGTCATTGTAGAGATGGAGGCGCCCGACGATGTCACCGGCGTCAAATCATTTCTTGGACACATCGGGTATTATAGGCGGTTTATTAAGAACTTTGCCCAAGTATCATACCCACTTGATAAGCTGACACGAAGGGGGGAGCCGTACGTTTGGGGGACGGCCCAGGAAGAGGCTTTTCAAGAGTTAAAATCACGATTGGTGGGTGCGCCAATCTTGACATACCCAGACTGGGACAAAGAGTTCCATGTACATGTCGACGCATCCAACTTCGCCATAGGGGCCACCCTGGCACAGGTCGGTAGCCACGGGCTGGACCACCCAGTATATTTTGCAAGTCGACTCTTGTCAAACGCGGAGAGGAACTACAGCACGACGGAGAGAGAAGCCCTCGGCATGGTATACTCCGTCCAAAAATTCCGACATTATTTATTGGCGACACCATTCACATTTTATGTGGATCACCAGGCATTGATGTATTTGGTGAACAAGCCAATCATCCAGGGGCGGATTAGTCGATGGCTGTTGCTGTTACAAGAATTTACATTCAACATCATTGTCAGACCGGGCAGGAGCCACGTCATAGCCGACCAGCTATCACGGATCAAGTCGGGAGAGCCGGCCGAAGGCATTAGCGAGGATTTTCCGGACACCCATCTTTTCCGCATTGCCATCCTTCCTCATTGGTACACGAGTGTGGGGGAATATCTGTCAACATCAACATTTCCGAAGGAAATGCCACCAGGTGAAAGACGGAAACTTGTATTAAGAAGCCGAACATTCCAACTTATAAATGGTCTTCTCTACAAAATGGGACCTGACCAGATCCTACGACGATGCGTCTTGGAAGAGGAAATCCCAGGAGTATTGAGGGAAGCCCATGAAGGGGCTGCTGGAGGGCACATGGGACCGGATACGACAGCAAGGAAGGTCCTACTAGCTGGCTTGTGGTGGCCGACACTGCATAATGACGCCAGAGAATGGGTGACAAGTTGTGATACATGTCAGCGTGCTGGGCGACCATTAAAAAGAGATTTCATGCCACTTAACCCGGCGCATGCTCAAGAATTGTTCGAAAGATGGGGGTTAGACTTCGTTGGTCCATTAAAACCGAGTCGCGCCCGACGATGTAGATACATTGTCGTGGCGACAGAATATTTGACCAAATGGGTCGAAGCCAGGGCGTTGGCAGACAACTCCGCCGTCAGCACGGCGAAATTCATTTATGAACAGATTATCACCCGGTACGGAATACCGATTCAACTGACAAGTGATAGAGGGGGGCACTTTGTAAATCATATTGTTCGACTACTGACAATCGAGTTCAAAATTTTTCATTCTCTATCGAGTCCGTACTATCCCAGGGCAAACGGTCAGGCCGAGGCAACCAACAAAATCATCGTGTCGGTAATTTATAAGTCCTGTGGGGTGGAAAAGGAAGACTGGGAAGAGCGTCTGCCTTCGGTACTTTGGGCGTACCGCACAACTTACAAAGTAACCACCGGGCAGACACCTTTCCAATTGATGTATGGCCAGGAGGCTGTGGTACCGATCGAATTCATGGTGCCAAGTCTTAGAATCGCCATTGACAACAAACTAGGCGACATGGAAAGCCTTCGAGAGAGACTATACGCCTTAAATAAGTTGGATGAAAGACGGACGATGGCACAATGGGTGACAGACGTGGCCCAACAACGCAAGAAATACTGGCATGACCAACACATTCGGCGGGCGAGGTTCACGCCGGGCCAATTAGTCCTAAAGTATAACGGAAGGAACGAGATTAAGCCCGACAAGTTTAAGGTGAAGTGGCTAGGCCCTTACAGGATCCAAGAGGTCGCAGCCAATGGATCCGTCAAGCTCTCGACCCTCGACGGACAGGAAATCCCAGAGGGCGTCAATGGGTCGAAACTGAAAGTGTATCACCAAAGGGTGGAAGCGCGCAGGAGCAGCCCGAGCCCGACAGGAGGCGCACAGTCGCAGTGAGGCAATAAATGGAAATGAAAAAAAAAAAAAATTTGAAAAAATTAGAAAATTCGGGAAAAAATAATTTTTGAAAAAAAAATTGAAAAAAATTGAAAAAAAAATTTGAAAATTTTTTTTGAAAAAAAAAAAATTGAAAAAAATTGAAAATTGGAAAAAAAAAAAAAAATTGAAAAAATTAGAAAAAGGGAGAAAAAGGACCACCGCACGGTGGCCACGTAGTGGCACCACCGTGCGGTGGCCGCGTGGTGGCACCACCCACGGTGGACACCACCGTGCGGTGGCACCACCGTAGGTGGGCACCACCGTGCGGTGGCACCACCGACGGTGGCACCACCGACGGTGGGACCACCGACGGTGGCACCACCGACGGTGGAAGCCACCGTGCGGTGGCAGCCGCGGGGGGCTATAAAAGCCGCACAAATCAAAAAGAACATAGCACGCGAAGCAAAGGCGAAGCAAAGGAAATAAAACACCGCACGAAGCACAGGCTCCGCACGAGACAAAGGCACTGCACGAAGCACAGGCTCCGCACGAGACAAAGGCACCGCACGAAGCCACCGAGGGTTAGGACAAAACACCGCACAGCCGCGCCTTCACCGCACAGCCGCGCCAACACCGCACAGCCGCGCCTTCACCGCACAGCCACGCCTACCGAAGGGAGATAAAACGGAGAGAAAGAAGCTACCGTGCGGTAGAAGGAAGAAGGGGGATTCTGTGCGAACAGCGTGAAAAAAAACGCACCGCACAGTCTTCGCTCTTCAGTGCCTGGAGGCAGTTAGCCGTTTTTTTTACTACAGCTCAAATCAAGAATCAGTTACGGGAAGCTAATGGAGTCTGCGGGAAAAAGAAACTGGAAAAAACAATTGCAGGATAGCAGCCATAGGAAGCCGGATGCACGTATTCTCCCTTCAGGTGTTCGAATAGCAGGCGGCACGATGGAAGACAGGCAGAAGAAAAAAACACCACAGCAGCCCACTGTACGAGGGAAGAACACCTCCACTTCATAGAATATCACTTTTGAGGGATTGAATGGGGTGGAATGTCGGAAATGGTGGCAAGAGACGTCGGATGATAATTTGGTGAAAACAAGTCTTCGCCGAGCAGGGGTAGAATGGGCTATACGGATGCCTGTGTTCGCCATTCGCGAGTACGAGGGAGCATTGCGATATATGGTTGATACCTTTGATAGCCGCTCACGGACGAGCACATTTGAGTATTTGGGGAAGGATATCACCATATCCTTCAAACCTGCAGATTTCACCAGAGTATTTGGCATCCCAGGCATACATGGCAAGAAAGTGGACTTGAAGCCGAAGAAGATGACACGGGAAGAAAAGGAACATTGGATTAGGCGAGTGTCCCGAGACTTGACCCCTGCAGAGTTGGCGAGCATCGTAGACGCCACGAAGGGTCGTGGGATGCGCAGGTCCTTTGTCGCAGAGGGTCACTGGCGATGCATTATGGACGTCATCAAAAGCAGATTGACAGGGTCGGGTAGGGCATCAGACATCGCTCTACCACAGATAGTATTGATGAACGGGTTGATGAACGGAGTCGTCTATGATTGGGCTACCTTGTTATCAGAGCGGATGTGCGCATTCCTGATGAGGGAGCAGCGCACCTTTTACATGCCCCACTATACCATTGGACTGTTCTTGGAGGCTACGCGAGAAGCAGTGCCAGAGGCTGAGTTGGAGGTACGGCCACAGAGACCCTTGGCGGAGGGTGAGCCTCCTATCATGCATTGGCGACACCTAGATATTGGACACTCTTCCGCGAAGCGGAAACGGGTATTAGAGACCACTGCAGCAGAACCAGATAGTGGGCGAGAAACTTCCAGCAGTGCAGAGGATTCTGAGGATTCGGAGGACGAGGATGACAGTAGCAGTCGGGCCACAGACGAGGGGAGGATGGAGCCCGCCGGAGAGCGAGTGTTGTTTGCACCACCCACACTCCCACTTGGCACACTTGTGGGGTCGTCCGCGGGCAGTACTTTGATTCCGACATTTGGACAGAGCCGCACGCCCGTTACACTCAGGCCCATGCAGCCGGCCGCAGCACCTTCCACCATACCAGCCGAGGCATGTACCGATAGCACGGCAGAGTTGTGTGGTCCACCGCAGGGAGGCGTGGCAGAGGAGATAGTTGAGACGGAGCCTCAGGTGCGACTAGATGTCGTAGGATCCGATGCAGTGGTGACGGTTGCGGCCTCCTTGTTGGAGGAGCCCGTCGCGGGACATGTTTCCGAGGGGGAGAGAGGGTCAGAGGTGTTAAGTGCAGTTCCATCGGTGGCGGCTATGGGGAGTTGGCTGACCCGGAGATTCCAGATGACAGTGACGCCACCCGTAGGAGCAGCTGTACTCTCACCTCGGCGAGAGCCTCCCACTGAGGTGGTGGATCTGGAGGATTCCTCGGCGGAGACGCAAGCACCAGCAGAGGGACAGGTCCTTGGAGAGGGTGTTCTGGGCCAGCAGGATGCAGTTGGTGTGGTTGAGGAGACTTTTGAGTTACCACGTGGGCTTCCTGTACCTACATCGGGGCTAGAGGGAGAGGACATTGAGGTTTATCTGGCAGATATGGTGACGAGGGGTCGGCGAGTGGTGGCCGCGGCCCAGACACGGTCTCTACAGCAGGTTGTGGAGGAATTAGAGCAGGTCCTCCAGTTTATGCGAGAGGGCTGTCCCGCAGCTTTCACCTCATGTTTTGAGGCACGAAGGTGGCCAGTTACCCAGACGGAGGCGATGTTGGAGGCTTGGCGTGTGCCTCAGCCCGTCATGGAGAGTAGGGTGACGACTCTCGTCCGGGAGATTGAGCAGGTTTATAGGGAGGCCTACTATACCTTACGCCAGACACAGCATGAGTCCGTAGTTCGTGAGGTTGCTCGAGTGGAGTTAGAGCAGGACATGGCTAGGCAACAAGCCTCGTGGGCAGCCGAGAGATCAGAGTTGGTCGCACAGCTTGAGACAGCCCGCGCAGAGAAGGTTGCGGTGGACGCCCGTCTTTCAGAGGAACAGGGTGCGCGGAGTCTCATCCAGCAGGAGTTAGATGTTGTTCAGGCTCAGTTGGTTCGCATGACGGAGTCCGCCGATACCAAGGAGAGGGAGCTACTGGAGGCTGCGCTTATGGTGAAGACTGCCTTAGAGAAGGTGTTGGTAGCAGAGCGGGATGTGGCAGCACGCACCCAGCAGGTCTATGAGCTCCGCGCCTGCCTGGCGGCCCAGCCACCCGCATCTCACCCTTCGACTTCAGGGACGCTTCCTCAGCCCCCTCCTTGACTTTCACTTGGTTGTATATTTATATTACATTGTCTCCATTTTGTTGCTAGTCGTCGGAGACGACTTCTTTTTTGGGGGGGGTGATGTTATCGGGAAAAAGTGTATAGTTAGTAATGTTAATTATCAATAGTTAGTTAGCCGACGGGTAGGTAGTTGGAGTCGCGACGATTGGGTCGCACCCCTTCGGCAGTCATATATTGTACCACCTTCGGGTGTTGAGAAATGTAATGTTAGCCGTGTCAGATGTAATGTAATGTTGACGACGGATATAATATGAACATCCTTTGACATTAATGGCAAGATTATTCTGGTACTTCTTTTGTATTTGCATTGCACATTGCTGTCCGATTTCTGTATTCTTCCTGTTTACCCAGTGAGGTAAACAGGCAACACATCCTGCATGACCTGGTCTTGTGTTGCCCATCGAGGCACCATCGAAGTTGATTTTTACCTAGCCTGCCTTAGGAGCAACCCATTAAATGCCATCTCTAGGTTTGAAAGGAAGATCAACCTTCCTCGACCCATTAACGGGTGAAACAATATAAGATTGATATTATTCTCCATACATTCAAAATAACCTCATCAGTGTGGACTCATCCAAACAATTGTAGGTTCAAGAAAAGAAGATCAAAGAGACATGGATAAATTTTAAGACTCTTCAAGTTTTTGAAGATTTAAAGCTCACCATGGAAAAACATTGTTTTGCATTCAAAATTTATTGTTTTGGATATGAATGGGCTGGATAGTGTTCTTGGATATCTTTGATTATAGGAACTGAACATTTTCTACAATGTGACAAACAAAATGATAGAGAACACTTATATTGAAACATGGCTGCAAAAGTAGTCATGAAGCTTATGAGTGAAATATTTTTTTAGATAAGATTGAAAATTCTCTTGAACAAAAAGATAAAAACAAGTATGACAATAAAACATTAGGATTAGTTTAGTTTGCATGTGGTAGTGATGATTACAAGTTTTGATTTCTATATTAGATTTGGCCTATTGTGCCTACTTGAATGAATCATGGCATGATGCTTGGGTATTAGATATTGGAGGCACATGACATATGATGCTTCAATGAGATAATTTTGAGGAGGTTCATTAAGATGTTTGTGCAAATTTATATATGGTGGATAAAATAAATTTCAAGCTTGTTGGAAAAGCAACAATTTGATTCAATTGTTGAGACTTTCAGACTTTGTACTTATCAATGTACTTTATTTTTCTCAGTTGCTATGCAACTTATTGTCTCTAGTGCTAATTCGACAACAAGACCACGCTTTTTTTATTGTATGATGGAAAGGTGGTAGTTAGACAGAAGTCCAAATAATCAAATCATATTGACCAGTTGGGAGGATGGAAAGTTGTTAAATCTCAAAGGAGGTTCAACTATTTCAAGGAGTTTTCCTTACCTTAGTGAAGAAAGTATCCTTTCTACTAGCCTTTTATGGTATGCGAAATTTGGGCATGTTAATTATATCACCATTTAGATATTGCATAACAATGATCACATGTTAATTATATCACATGTAAGTGCAAATTAGAACTTGTTCTTCTCTCCCAAAAACCCGAATTGCAAGGAAAAACGGTTTTTGAAGATTTCAAAGCAGATTTTTGTGGAGATCTTCTAGGAAGGAGAGGCGTTTTGGTTTCTACCCTATTCTTATGCATTTGAAACCACTTGTCACGCCATTTTGGGTTTGCATTTACTGGTTTTTTGCTCCAAATCAGCAACCACGTGTTTCCAAAATGCCACATTTTGGTGGACCAAATCTCCACGAAGTTGCAGTCTCCTAGTTCGTTTTTGCCTTTCATGCCAAGGCATTGAGGGTTAAAGAGGTTCCAAGCATTTTCCAAGCCACACTACACTCATTTGCTGCCACGTTTTTTATATAAGGCATTTTTTTGCAAAACGTGGCAAGGGTTTAATATTGTGGTTGGTCTCTATTTATTGTTTTAGCTTCTTCATTCCAAAGATTGTTGCATTTTTGGAGAAGCATTTTCAGTTTGAAGAAAGGTATGTTCTCCTTCCTTTCTTTCCTTCATTTTATTATTTTCTTGTTTTCTTAGTTTTCTTTCTTAGTTGCATTTTTGGAAATATGTTGTTCCTCCCCCAAAAATCGGTTTTTGTTAGAGAAATCTTCCCCTTGGAATGCAATTTTTGGATTGCATTGTTCTTCCCATATTTCCCCCTTTACTTGTATTTGGGATTTTTAATCCCGATTACAAGTTCGCTGGAAATTCTTGTTCTCCCCTTACGGTTAAGGAATTTAACCATTTTTGGTTAAAATTCCAAGTTGAAAAGTGTGAAATACCCCTCCCTTTCAAAATCGGGTTTTAAAAACCGGATTACATGTTGAAGAGTTCTTCCCATTTTTATGAAAATGACATTCCCGGATTTTCCCATTTCTATCCATTCATTTTTCCCATATCTGTACTTTCCATTTCCGTCATTTTCCGCAAGTCAAATTCTCATTTTCCATCCATTTCTTCATTTGCAAAATTACAAGTGTACTTGCATTCGGGTTTTAAAACCCTGATTGCATGTATGTTCTTTCCAACTTGTATACTTGCGAAAATTTTCCCAAGATCCGAAATTGGTCAAAGTCAAGATTTTCCTATTTCCATATATTTCCCCTCTTCCTCTCACAAAATCGTGAAGTTCAAGAATCAAAGTTTTTCCCATTTGAAGAAGGAAGAATGATATTTGCAGTTGACTATGATGTTGCCTTAACTCTTTTAAGTCTTCATCACAGTATTCCAGGTTCACAATCAATGTCAGATTTGCTGGCATCTCTAGCTCCAAAGAAGATGAAATACAAATATGGCAAATATCAGAACGAGGTTGCCCCTCCCAAGTTTCTTCCCCTTTGGATCGTATCAGAGATACGAAAATAGGGCACGTGGATATGTCGGAATTCGTCAAGAGGGTAGAAGATCCACAGGATAATAACTTGCAGCGGCTGTTGGACAGCCATATCCATCATGCATCTTCTTTCCTGGTGGCCACCCTAGAACCTGAGTTTATTCTTGCCTGCGCCCATCATTTTGATAAAGAGACAAGAGTCATAAAAATGATGATGGCGAAGCTATAATTCGTCTTGATGCAGATACAATCGAGAAGGTCTTCAGAATACCTCCTGCACCTGTTTACATGGAAATCTCCAAAGAAAGTGCAGCAGAGTATTACGTGAAGAGGGAAAAAGATTGCAAGCGACATATCAATAGGTGGATCCAAGAGCCACGAGCCTCCTTCTCAAGGTGGGCGAAGTTGTACCGCTGCGATTTCAAATGGGAAATAGGAGACACCATAACTCTTCTCAGCAGGATGATGGGCCTTGAGCATTCCAATGTCTTTGAGCCATAAGACAGTCTCATCACATTTCATGGGGAGAAGTCATCATTGATGCCCTGTGCAAACAACTTGCAGCAGTTCCTACAACCATGACCTTCTTCATGAATTCATATTTGGTATATTTGGCAGCATCACTTAGACACTTTCCAGGTCTTTCTACCAAGGGTGATCGCTCACTTATACCAGTTTGGGAATATTATGACCAGTTGCCGTTGAGACCCAATAGACTGCATTTCAGAAGAGTCCAAGATGCATTCTTCGGATATTTCATGTGTCAGTTTGACAGAAATCTCAGGAACAAGAGAGTATCAGATGAGGCATGGGAAAAGGTGTGCGAGTATGGATGTTTGTTTCTGCAGTTTCCCACCTTCACTTATATGAGAATTGGATGCTATGGTGGTCAGCCATATATGCTTCCCAAATACCCAACTGATAAGATCATTCTTATGGAGTTGGGAAGACAGATCATGGCTGTCCACACTTTTCAGTCTGCTAGACACAAGGTTGGAATGGGTATCTCTACCACAAACCCATTGAAAATTGGCCGGTATTCCCTTGTCACATCTGTGAAAGCTAAGGCCATGGAGACTGAATTGTAAGAAATCAAGCTCAAAAGGTTTAAACCTAGAGCTGATTTTGATTATAGGGGTATGAAGGAGAAGATCAAGAAATCCTTTGTGCATGTGCATCGCATTGAGGACATCTGGGTAGATCTCCGCATAGAAGTCGAAGTTTTGAAGATGGATTACTACAGGCTCACTGTTGAGCAAATTGTTGATTTGAACTTGGTGGATATCCCACAAGGGATGATTGATGATGGGCACATACTTGATCCTGAATACATTTCACGGAGGGTTGAGGAAGCTCCACTTCCTTTGATCCAATGGTCGCACAAAGAGTGCATATCCATCCTTGAGAGATTTCAGCCTATCTTGGCTAACACTAACGCATGGTTGAAAAATAATGTTGTTAGACTTATAAAAATCAAGGTTGGAAAAGAAGATGATTCTATGGGGCCTCTTGGACGTAAGTCTGAGATTCAGGTTGACAACAAGGAGGGTGCATCATCTTCGGGCACAAGGATCAAGTTGTGAGTCAGTCGTGTAGTAGTGCTTCCTCCCGAGGAGACGACTGTTCGTGGGAAGGAAAAATCACGGTTCCATGTTCAGATGATTGATCTGGATAATCCAGAAGAAGGGCAGCAATCTGATGATGCTCCTAAGTCTCCGGTTTCAGACTCGCCTCATGAGATCATTCCTCCAGTTTCCATTGAGACGCCTCTTTCTCCTCCTGATTTGCTTGTGGATGAGTCTCCTCAGAATGGTATTTCCATTTCAGCATACGAGCCATCTCCTGATCATCAACAAGAGACTGTGTTGGAAATTCCTAAGGATATTCCTACTTGCATCCAGTTGTCAGAAATTGATACTTCCACTTTTGGTTTTGAGGAATTCATGAGGCAATCTTCATGCCCATTGGTAACTGAGAAAACCGTGGTCACTGTCCAAACAGATATTCCTCCTAAGATGACCACGGTTATTCAAACAGAAATTGCTTCTCCTTTACCTACGACTGCTATTGGAGTGGAGTTGATGACTTTGCCTCCATGGCTTAGTTCTTTGCTCCGAAAAGGAAGAAGCAGGAAATCTCACCTGATGCCTTTGATTACCAACAACTGAAACAGTCCAGATCCAAAGTTGCTAAGAAGGCCAAGACTATCTCCAGGGTAACTGTTGATAGCAACAAGATAAAGGTAGCTGAAATTGTGGAACCTATTGCAGATAAGCCACTTGAGGAAATGTCAGTTGCCGATTATAAGGTTACAAGGATAGAGTTGGGCAAACAGACGCATGAGGTCATTAAACATGATGCTCAGTTTTCTGTTGCCTCGCTGGTGCAAAGGTGTGATGAGCTTCTAGCAAAGAAAAACAAGCTAGAAGATGAAAACTGACAACTTATGGCAGCCGTTCATAAAATCACAAAACCTGTTGCTGAAGGGAGTAACTCCATAGGTTCTTTTGGTTCCCAAGAATCAATTCGTGGAGTGGAAAGGGCTACTCAGAAGGTACAAGCACTGGATTCCTGGGTTGATCAGCTTCATGATCTATGTGCATAGGTAATGAAAGACATTTTTCAGATGATGTCTAAGTTAGAGACCATTGAAGATAAACTAGATTAGACTTTTGATACTTTCAAAAAGAATCTGTAAAGTGTTGAAGAAAGTTTGACAATCTGGCGTACCATGCCCCAACGACAGCTGAGTGTTTTGCAGGAGCATGCCATCATCTCATCCAGGGTCATGTACTTGGAATTTGAAGAGCTCCTCGAAAACAAGGGCCTTGTTCTTAAATCCCTCATTGAGGAGATCGGTGATGCAAAGAGATTCCGAGGTGAAGTTTTCCGAGATATTGTCTCACATTGTGAAAGGGCCTCTTGTAACATAGTAAGTCAGGATGGAGAGCTGATTCCAGAAGAAGTTCTTGCTGATTTACAGATGAGGATTCATAATGAATGGAGGAGCGAACAATTCTCGGCCGCTTCAATTCAGATATTAATGAAACACCAAGCCTTTTTGCATGAAATCCAGTCTATCCTGGATAAAAACAATTCTGCGCTCCTCCGGTGTGATGACATTATTGTGAAGACCATGGTTGTTGCCAAGAACACCCATGAACTGAATCCCGAGGAACTACAAACGAGCATCCAAAAATTTCAAGGATTTGTGCCTTCACAAAATGCAACTTAAGTGTTTTTCAACACTTACTTGTATTTTTCCACTTTTGTAATCTTTAGTTGTAATTTTGTTTTGACAAGTTACATGTAAAAGTATTTTTTGTAAAAAGCAAGTTACACATTACTTGCACTTTTGTAATTACATGTAAAGCAACTACAAGTTGTGTTCAGTTAGGACTGTAGTTGGGATAAGTCTTAGTTAGTTATTGAAGTCTTAGTTAGTTATTGAATAAGTCTTGGTGGTTGAGAGAATCTCTCAAGTTAGTTAGGATCCTCCCACCTTTTTCTCAAGGGTCCTCTTTTATAAATACTTGAGGGGTCTATTGTAATTTTTATCTCTTGGAAAGCAAGCAAAAACTCTGCCAAATTTACAGCAAATAAGTCTTTGAGCTTTCATGTGTAAATTCAAGAATTAAAAGGAAATTGCTCAAGCTTTGAGTCTTTGTGCTACATTCTTGAGTTAGTGTTCTATATTATCTTTCTTGCAAGTGTTCCCAAAGAGCTTAATCACTTCTGATTTGCAGTCTTTGTGCTGCAAGTGGTTGAGTTTAATATAGATTAAATTAAATATTTTGTTAAGAGAAGCTGCAAGTCTTTGTGCTTTCACTTGTTCTTAAGAGAATTTAGGAATAGATTCTGTGAGAAATAGCTATAAGTGTTTGCGCTTATACTACTTCCCATTATTTAAAGTAGAAAAGAATAGTGTTTTTCAGTCTTTGAGCTGTCATAACTCGTTCTTTATAGCATTAGTGTAGATAGGACTTCACATAATCAAGTCTTTGAGCTTGAAATTGTTGTCCCGTCTCGAAGGAAGTGACGAAAGTCTTTGCGCTTTTAGGAAATTTCATTTCCTTTCTCTCATTTCATTTGAATGTGGTTATTGCTGTTTATGTTCAATCGCTATCCTTTTCTGTGAAGAGAAAAGGATATTGTCTTTCTTGAAAGAAGAAGAAAGATTTCTGTCCCATCCTATTTTATTTTCAAAGTTGTAGTTAGATAGGGGGAACCTTCCCTTAATTAGGAGAGTTTTTACTCATGTCCTGTGGTTGAAACCACAATTTTGTATATTTCCCCAAGTGTACAAAATTTTCAACCAACAAATAGAAAGCTTGCAGTAAATATCAAACACTAACTATTCAATTCACAAAACCACAATACCACAAAGAACACATAAGTGGGCTTGAACAACAATTTCAGTAGAAACAGGGCATAAAATTGCCATGACATGAAAATCTAATTGCCACTAGCACTTATTTATAAGTTCTTTGACAATCTTGGATGCAAATTTATTCAAGATAAATGAAAAACATATTTAGTAAAACTAGAATGTGTTAAAAATAGCTAGTTGATGCTGACTGGTTTCTCCTAGTGTGCAATTGCCTTGCATTCACCATGATTGATCTTCTAAAGAAACTTGAAACCAAATTCTAGTGACCATTGGCACCTCACCGCATAGTCTTGGGGATTAGAATTTGACTCTTGCCTTAGGAACTTGTGAATTTAGTGTTCAGCCCTATGCATGGTGAAAAACTTTTACAAGATAAATCATCAACCTTGAAGTGCCTTGGGTGAAGAGTGAAGAACATGATAAGTTTTCTCGTAGGATGAAAACTAGTGCTGATCCTTGGAATCCCATGACAAAACTTGCAAGCAAAGAACAATTTGCTAAGAATCTTCCTTCAATAGTATCTTTTTGTGTTTTGAAGGTGAAGCTTGGATATATATAGGTAAACGCACACTTTTTGGCCTCTTTGAGCAACTCATCATGTTTTTATCCTTCCCAAGGCACACTTTTGTAACCTTGATGCACTTTTCCTATCAACTTGGATCTTTCCCTCTCCATGCAACAATGTGCTCCTTTGCGTTTTTTGGGCAATTTTGATGTTTTAAAGTGACTTATACCTCATGAGGTTTGCTTTTTGGACTTATATCCATTTTTCCCAATGTTTTAAAGTTAACTCTCTCCTCAATTGTGTGCTTTTGACCTTCATGCAACTTTTTTTATCTTTTCAAACTCACTTAAGAGGTTGGGTGTGCTTTTTCGATTGCTGGGCACTTTTTGTTTAAATTTAAATTTCGGATAAGTGATTTCTCTCTCCAAATACTTTTTTTGGGGTCATGGGCCACTTTTTGTTATGCTTTTCACTTCACTTAACTGAATGGGGTGCTCATTTTGAACTTGAATACACATTTTTTCATATTTTTAAGTTCAATTAAGTGAACAAGGCATGCATTTTGGACTATCATGCACTTTTCATTAAATTTTCAGGTTGACAATGTCACTTAGGTGAAAAAGTGGCCTCTTTTGGTCTCATTTGTTCTTTTTGTTCTAATTGCCATTGACATTGGGCAACTTATGCATTTCTTCACTTAAAGTTCACTTTTG
The DNA here is from genome assembly GCF_030272615.1 of Cryptomeria japonica. NCBI lineage: Eukaryota > Viridiplantae > Streptophyta > Pinopsida > Cupressales > Cupressaceae > Cryptomeria > Cryptomeria japonica. The sequence continues at coordinate 426,527,900 of NC_081414.1, forward strand.
GGTCTAAACTAAAATTGATGTTCTCCACCACTTCCGTTTTTCACTTAAATTACCAACAACATGCCATTTGACTTGCTAAGCCTTTTATTCACTTAAATATGCCTTTTTGACATGCTATGCACTTGCAATTAGAAGGGGAAGTTGTACTTTGCATAAATTTTTTATGTTTTTTTCAAAAAAAGTATATTTTAAATTGTTGAGTTTTGCTAAGTTGGGGACCATAGCATTTCAAGAAAGGGGAAATACTTTATACATGATAGGGGTGCCTTAAGTCCACTAACATGTAATGGTATTCTTGTCATCAATTATGTCTTGTGTATCTAAAGCCTTTAGCATGAAGCTTTCTCACAACACCATATCCATGTAAATTGGCAGCAAACAACATAAACACTTTTGTTTTGGTAAAAAACTGAATTGAATTAAAAAATGAAATGATGAAATGATCATTTAAAGAATTACAAAGATGATGTTTCTATTACGAAACAATCCTAAATTGAAGAAAATTAGAAACTAACTAATATGCACAATATGTTACATTATTGACCATTAATAATAAATAATAAAGATATTATTCTAATACCCTCCCTTAATGGTCAATATGTCAACTACACCTAGTTGCCCCCTAAATTTTACAAACTTGTCCGGGCTCAAAGACTTGATGAGGATATCTGTTGTTTGATCCTCTGTCGGAACAACTAAACTGATCCGTCTTCAACTAGCTTCGGAATGAAGTGACAATGAAGTTCAACATGCTTGGTTCTCTCGTGGAAGACCAGATTCTTAGCCAATTTGAGCACCCCTTGATTGTCACAGTAAAGGGGAGTAGGACTTGCTTGAGATATCTGCATGTCTGAAAGCATCCTCCGAAGCCAAATTGCCTCACAAGCTGCCTTAATTGTTCCTCGATATTTTGCTTCCGTCGAGGAAAGAGCCATTGCATGCTGCTTCTTGCTAGTCCATGTGACTGCACCAGATCCCAAACTGAAAACATACCCAGATGTTGATTTTCTGTTATCAACAAAACCTGCCCAATCTAAGTCTGTGTAACCAATAAGTATAGGATTGTGACTTTTGTTGTATAGAAGACCAAAATCAGAAGTGCCCTTCACATAATGCAGCACACGCTTCGCTGCTACCCAATGATCAGCCTTGGGGGTTGTCATTAAGCATGAAATGTAGCTCACTGCAAAACTGAGATCGAGCCTAGTAGCAGTAAGGTAGATGAGACTACCCACCAGTTGCTTGAATGTTGATTCATTCACCACAGGTGATACTGATTTGGCTGTCAGCTTCAACCCTTTTTCTATAGGTTTGGATGCAGGTATGCAGTCTTGCATCCGAAACTTGTCTAGCAAACTGCGAGCATACTTTGATTGAGATATGAAAGATACTACCTTCAGTCTGCCAAACCTCAACACCTAAGCAATAGTGCAGAAGTCCCAAGTCTGTCAAGTCAAAGGACTGGCACAAACTTTGTCTGATTTGATCGATCAAAAGTGCCAAACTACCAGTGATAATCAGGTCATCAACATAGACAACAAGGAGAAGAATATCTGTACCAGTGTTTTTGACATACAAATTAGAATCATATGGACTCCTTTGAAAGCCATGATCTGTGAGGTACTTGTCAATTTTGATGTACCAAGCCTGAGGAGACTGTTTCAGGCCATAGAGCGCTTTCATCAGTCTGCACACCTGGTATTCTTTTCTAGCAACCTTGAATCCTGGAGGCTGCGTCATGTAGACTTCTTCCTACAACTCATAGTTGAGGAATGCACTCTTAACGTCCATTTGATGGACTTTCCAACCAAACTGAGCTGCTAAGGCAAGGACAAGCTGAATGGTACTCATCTTGGCTGTAGGAGCAAAAGTCTCCTCATAGTTAATGCCTTATGTGAGAACCCCCTAGCAACGAGATGAGGTTTGTACTTAACTTTATACATCCATTTGCTACTAATGGGCTTCTTCCTTGGTGGAAGATCAGAGAGGACCCAAGTGTTATTCTTCAAAAGACTTTGGTGTTCAGCTTCCGTAGCCTTTTCCCACTCAGGAATTCCTTTAGGCTCAAAGTATGTTTGGGGCTCAAAAACACTATGTATGTTGGCCATGAGAGAAAAGTTGACTGTATTTTGTTGCTTTCTCTTGTTTCTGGAAGATCTACCCTCAATGAGTTCGTCAAGATGTAGATCACTTATGGTTTTTGCCCACCATTTAGGCCGGAGAGTAGAAGGACCAACATCAAATGCAGGAGGAATAATTGGAACTGGATCTGGAACAGATTGAACAGGTGGAATATCGACATCATCCAGAGGAAATTCAAGTTGAGCATCATCAAATTCAGATTCTACATCGTCTCTCTCATCAGGTGAACCTAATGGAAGACGAACACCCAAATTAGTAGCCTTTAAAGGCTGATCCTCAAAATTCTACACAGATGAGGATAACTGAAAAAGTCCTTGTTTTTCATAAAAGACAACATCGCAATTGAAGATGAGACGATTAGTTTCTACATCAATCAATCGGTAAGCCTTGTGGTTGTCACTGTACCCTGTGAACATAAGTTTCTGACTCTTGGAATCCAACTTGGAGCGCTTGGCATCTGGAATCCAAACATATGCTAAAGAGCCGAAGACTTTCAGATGACTAATCCAAGGTTTGCAACCAGTCCAGGCTTCCTCAGGAGTCTTCCCCTTAACAGCTTGTGTGGGAGACCGATTAAGGAGATAGACTACGGTGCATACTGCTTTTGCCCAAAATTTCTTGGGAACATTACTGTCTTCCAACATTGATCGGGCTATCCCGATGATTGTGTGGTTATGTCGCTTAACAACATCGTTTTGTTGAGGAGTGTACGGTGTGGTTAACCGGCGTTTGATGCCATGAGTATCACAGAAGCTGGCGAAAGCAGTAGAACAAAACTCCCCCCCATTGTCTAACCTAAGAGTGACTATGGGACAGCCATACTCTTTCTCTACTAAGGCCTTAAACTTCTGAAATATAGTAAACACATCTGATTTCTGTCTAAGAAAGTACACCCACATTTTATGACTTAAATCATAAAAAAGCAAGAAATACTTGGAACTAGTAATAGGTGTATTCATTGGTCCGCATACATCAACGTGAACCAAGTGTAGTAACTTTGAGGCTCGCCATGAGTCACCATCCTTGAATGGTGTCCTGTGCTGCTTCCTAGCCTGACAAGCTCCGCAAACTCGCTGATTTTGAGTTTGAATCTTAGGTAAGCCATGAACTAAATTTTCCCAAACAAGTTGAGCAAGATAATGAATGTTGAGGTGGCCATATCGTTGATGCCAGAGACTGTTGATAGAAGATGATTTAGCTGCAAAAGCATGCTTCAAAGAATCACCCGTATCCACAAATTTGTATAGACCATGATCCTCTATGCCAACAACCACACCAGTGCGAGTCGAACAATCAACAATTGAACACTTGTGTGAACTGAATACCACATCAAGCTGAGGAGAGTGCCGCATAATCTGACTCAATTCAGTTCCAGTCCAGGAATGCAGTATACATTGAGGAAAATGAGATTCCTCCCACCAGACTGAATCTGAATGTTGCCCTTGTCGACTATTGTCCGTATTTTTTCATTCATAAAATTGGACAACCCCTTTGAAATTTATATTCAAAAATGAAGATTTTATTGTAAGGCACACTTTTTGAGGCAAAATTTTTGCTCCTTTCTGAACTGGACTAATCTTCGATTCATCCTTGATCCACATTTCAAATTTCATTGGGTTCTGAGTTCATTTGCTTGGTCTTTTCTTCAAAGTCGGGTTTTTTCCTCTAGACTGCGAGTGGGAAATTTTCCTTTTGCAAGTAAAGAGACTTTTATGTTTTTAAGTTGTAGGGTTTTTTTTCAAGCAATTACAAGTGAAAGTTTATAAAAGATGTGTAACTTGTAATTTACTTTTTCTTTTCCATTTCCCTTTTGTCTTTTAAGTTGTTTTGTAGGAACTTTTTAGTCAAATTACAAGTGAATTTTAAAATACGAGTTTATGAGAACTTGTAAGTTCTCTTAAAAGTTCCTACTTTCTTTTTTTTAAACTTGTAATAGGGATTTTATAACCCAATTGCAAATATTTAAGTGCTTTTTATGTTTTATGCTTTTGCTTCTTTAAAACCCGATTTTGGAAGATTGAAGGAAGGAGAGTTTTTAATAAAACTTGTAATAGGGTTTTTATAACCCGATTGCATCTTTTTTGCTCCAAGTTTTAATTTATGCTCATTGCTTGCTGTTGGATTCAAGAAACCCAACCGCGTTTTTCTACCCAAGGGTAGCGAACTTCTTGGCATTCAACCTGAAATCCGATTCTTATAGGAGTGGGGCTTTGAATGCATAGTAACGTGGGGGTCTTTTGCTTCTCCATTCGCTGTCTTAGCTCTGCGTTTTGTGGCTCTTTACCCTCGGATTCCGCCACATAGTCCGCCATGTGGTGTTGCTTTTTGCATCTAACATTTAATAAGAGGTGTTTGATGGCTTGTAGGATTCTTCTTCCAAGCCGTTTTTTGTGATATGAGTTGAATGCAAAGCCGCTTTTCTTGTTACAAGGAATATCAACATGGTGGCTTTTTCATCTATTTATAGAACATTTCGGTTCATCCCAAGCTCATTTGTTTTTGTCTAGGGCATTTTGATCAAGCAAGGTATGTTATTTTCAGTTTTATTTTGCTTTTTTTTTTTTTTTGAGTTTCTTGTTTGATCAATTTTTGTAAATAATCTTGCTCTTGCTTAAATTCGGGTTTTTAAGTGATCTTCGCAAATTGATAAGTTTTTTGAATGCAATTTGTAAATTTGCATGATTTTCCCCTCTTTCAAATTTTTCCTATTTACTTGTATTCGGGATTTTAAAGCCCGATTACAAGTAACCGTGGTAATGTTGACCTTCCCATTTGGTAAAACGAGTTAACATTCTTTTTAGAAAATTACAATGTTGAGAGTTACCATGAAACTCATTCACTTAATTTTGGGTTATATAAATCTGATTGCAAGTAAGAGTTTTTCCCATTTTCCAAGTTGCCAAGATGAAAATATTCCTCTCCATATCTATACATGGTCATCCAAGTTTGTGTCATGTCCCCTCCCTAATCGTTATATATATCCTAAAATGAATCTATTATTATCAATTGATATAATAATTAACAACGAATATTTGAAATTTATTTAATTATTAAAATTATTGTATAATTAATATATATTAATATTTATTACTAATAATATCCTTTAAATAATTAAATAAAATCATAAATTAATTCCAAAAAATATATGTAATTATTTAATTAATAATTTTATTTAAGTAATAATAATTATTATCATATCGAAAGTCAGATTAATTATTGACTAATCATATTTAGAATACCGTTGTATTAAGACGGTTCATGTTCAGTATATGATCATGCCAAAATAGATCCAGTGCCTTGTGATAACCCCCACGATATCACCTAATGTAAATTATTAAATAATGTTAAATTTCTAAAGAAGAAATAAATCATTAAATATTGTTAATTAAATAAGTTCAATATAAATAAACGATTAAAATGTTAATATATTTAATATATAAAATAATAAAGAAAAATATTATTAAATATATTATTAAAATGTCAATGTATTTAATATATAAAATAATAAAGAAAAAATATTATTAAATATATTATTAAAATGTCAATATATTTAATATATAAAGGAAAGTATTATTAAAACAAATATTAATACAACATTATAAACTTAACTACGAACTATTAATAAAGACAAGTGTTATTAATTTAAAACATTAATACAAGCTCTACGAACTATACCAAACACCAAAGGAGGCCCCACCCCACGATTACCCCCCCCCCGCACGAAGTGGTGCGACGGTATCGCATCCCTTCATGCAGAAGGGAACCCGTGGAGGGGTACAACCCTTCACGGGGTATAAGGGAGGACACATCAGCACGTAGAAGAAAGGAGGAGGGAGCGAAAAGGATAAGGAGGACTGCTACGTGGTTAGAGAGAAAGGTCTGGAAGCTACGGCAATAGGTTACGCACAGGTAAGTAATGAATGAGTATGCTATTATATTTGTTAATGAATATAAAGAACGAACATGTTATTACTGTTATCTAAAATTTCATTACCCATGTAATTTTAGCCAAAGGATGCATATTTATCAAATAATTGCATTTACAAAAGGTACATTGCAGTGTTTAAAAAGAGAAAAAAGGCGTATTTTTCATTTGTATTGAACAATGATAGATTACAAATTGAGTTCATGCATCTGAAGCATATTTATATACACTGAGTTTCTTAAAACCTCACACAAGCCGTGAGCTTAGCATTTCTATCTTTCCTACATATCCAAAACAGAAAAGGATAGAATCAAATAATGAGTGTGAGGATAACCAGTCATTGCCTTGGGTTGCTTTGACTGGTTATTGGCTGCCCCGTTGCCGTTATGAATGTTTTCTCGATCTTCAGACTCTGAAAAACCCCTACTTTCCTGCACAAAAGAAAAGAGGTGTTAGATCCAACAGATCTAAGCAATGAAAGATCATCCTACAATGTATCATTTATCATAGCCTATCATATTTCTGTTTTGAAAGGGCGGGAAAGATAAAGACACAAATCACTGCTTCAGGATAAAGAAATGTTTATGCTAATGTGTTTGTTTCATGTGCAGATAATTAGTTACTCTAATTGGCATGTGCCCCTGATCGAGGCTCCCTTCGGGTATGAGCCCGACATACCCTTTAGAGTAACTAATCTCAGATTATCAAAGTGGAATGATGAAGAAACCAATTGAAGTATCAAAGGGACATATTTGTTTTAAATATGAAGCCTTTTACTTTACTATTTGTGATATGCATAAAAGAAAATATTAATGCATAAACTGTTTTAAGGGACATATTATTTCAATGTGAAACCTTACAGTATTTTAAAAGGGTCAATACTACATCATGAAGATAAACAATTCAATGCAACAAGTTGGTAAAGAAACAGAGTATTTGAGTTTTAAATGCATGTTCAAACAGTGAACTTCAATGAAATCAGAATCAACTGGTAATGAAATGAGTGTCACGAGCCCGTGCTCGAACTTCATTTCTACATAAGATCAATCCCAGCATGTGCCAAAGTCAGAAATTTAATAAGGATAAAACACAATCTCATCAAAAGCTGCAACAAATGCTGAAGGTCAAGCATTACTTGAACTCAAAGAAGGACTAAATGAATCTACAGAATTACTTGGAACTTGGGATCCAAATTTAGTAGAACCCTGCACTAGTTGGTCTCACATCACCTACGGTGGAGGACATGTTACAGCTGTGCTGGAACTGTTCGATAAAATGCCTTTAAAAAGATGCGGTATCATGGAATGTGATGATTCCAGAATATAGACAAAATGGCAAGCCTTTGTGGAAGTTGAGAGAGCTGCTAAAGCATTGTTTTTGGCTGTAGAAGAAGATTTTCTTCCAATTATATTAAGAGTGAAAGCTGTTGTTAGTCCTCTAGGAAGTGGGGCCAAGGGAAAAATATGCTATCCCAAGGACCATGAGTCTATCTCCTTCAAAGGAAAATGTTTTGCTCTTGCTGTGTGGGCCAACACTCCTTGGAAGGAACAAATGCAAAACTTAATACCTGCTAAAGATACAAAAGGGAATATGTATTGCTGCAAACATGATAGAAAAACTACATTCTATTGGTTGCATTGGTGTCATATCCACTCACTTGCATGGCCCGTCTGCTGATATTTGGAGCGTGGGTTGTATTGTAATTGAAATGGCAACAGGAAAAGATGTACGAGATTCACATTTGAAAAGTGAAATGTCTAATAACTACCATAAGGAGGAGACAGCGAAAGAAAATGAAGTTGCAAATCGGTTGCCTGGGGATGAAGAAATATCGAGTGGAACTAGAGAAGGAAACTACTGAGACTAGCTACGAGGAAAAAGTGCTTGAGCTTACATCAACAGGAAAACTGTTTCCATATGCTGAAATATTCAAGTGGCTGTCATGTGGACATGATGGCAAGCATCCAGCCTGTGATTCATCTTGTTATGGTCGAAGGGAGTTCTCTTTTACTCTAGAACATGATATATATATTCGGTTTCAGTCTTTTCAAGATGCAGCGGATATGGAGAATTCTATCAGAGAGAAGTGTCCACATAAAATAGATATTGGAGCTATGTACAATGTTGATCCTGCAAAGAGACACGCATATGCTCAAATAGGAGACAAGGTTTTCAGTCCTATAGAAAGAGAGCTGGTTTTTGATATTGATATGACTGACTATGATGATGTACGATATTGTTATTCGGGAGCTGAAGTTTGCGTAGACTGCTGGCATTTGATGACTATTGCTATTAAAGTCATAGATACTTCTCTCCGAGAGGATTTTGGTTTTGAGCACATTCTCTGGGTTTATAGTGGTCGCCGTGGGGTCCATTGCTGGGTCTGTGATGGAAGAGCAAGAAGGCTTAGCAATGAGCAAAGAGCTGCAATTGCTTCCTATTTTCGTGTGTACAAGGGGAGTGAAAACACTAATAAAATGGTCTCTCTGAGTGGGCCTGTGCTGCATCCTTCCTTGACAAGAGCTTATGCAGATGTCTTAAGGATTTATTTTGAAGAGAAAATACTTCCAAGCCAAAAGTTATTTTCATCTGAAGACAGATATCAGAAGATATTGGATTTGATACCAGATGATTCAATTGCATCCCAATTTCGAGAGAAATGGGGAGAAAACAGGCGTTCATCTGTTTCAAAAGAAGATAATAATATTGGTCGCTGGAAACAATTGAGACAGCTACTTGAGTCAGGAAAACATAGGGCACCAGGATTACAACATTGCATTGACGAAATTGTTTTCTCTTACACCTACCCTCGGCTAGACATGGAGGTGTCAAAGCATATGAATCACTTGCTGAAGGCACCATTTTGTATTCATCCAAAAACTGGTTGTGTCTGTGTGCCAATAAATCCCGATGATTGTGAGAACTTTGATCCTACAAGTGTACCCACTCTTTCTCAATTGATTCAAGAACTGAACACAGGAGGAGTTCTTGCTTCCGGAGGGCTGAGCTGGAAAGCGCATACAACACAAGGCTGCATGAATCTGGAGTGAGGGATTCTTTACGCTGGTAAAATACTTCCGGTGGAAGGCTAGAGAAGAAACCCCTATTCATCATCAAGGCTAATGTGTTGTAGGCCAGTGCAAAATATGGTGCGTGCAATATGATAAAATGTGAAAAAAACAAACACAGCGCGTTATTTTCCTGGTAAGTATGTATGCAAAATGTAGTGTATGCAAGATGTAAAAAACGGACACAGTAAGTTTCTTGGTAAATGTGGAGTCATTTTCATACCTGTGGAAAACACAATTTTGCATTTAGAGAGAAGACTCAGAAAGCCCAGCACCCTTCGTCAATGGCGGCACCAAACCCTCATGAAAAAATCAGAATGTCAATGGCGGCACCAAACCCTCCAGAACCTTCTTTGCTGTTCGCATTTTGCAAAATGAGAAATACGATGGAGTGCGAAACTTTTAGGGTTATAAAAATCCTTTATCATTTTTTATATTCTCCCTCAAGTCCGCCGGGCTTTATTATATGCAATATAATAAAAATCAAACATATTTGATAAATAGATGTTTATTAATATATCAAATATGTTTTACTTTTATTATATTTTTGTTTTCATTCTTGGTTAAAAAGCTGGTATTTCTTTGTAAAAAGTATTTAATTACAATGCAATTATAAATTGTAATTGAATATTATTATTCGAAATGTAAAAGGTATATCCATATGCAAGAAGGAGACTAAGTCTTTTGACTTAGTTTTGAAGGAGGAGTTAATTCAGGAGAGATAACGCTCTCATTGAAGAAGTCTTTTCAGTATTGGAGACATAAGGAGAGCATATAGGATCATGCATAACCACTTTGGAAACATTCAAAAGGAGTTGAGATAATTTTGGAGACAAGAACGTTTTTATAGGAACATGAGGTTGTTTGAAACCAAATGGAGTGAATCTAGGGAGGTTGGAGCACTTTTAGGTAAAGGGTCGAAGTTGGACTTTTCCACTATTTTGGGGAGCTTTTATTACTTGGTTAAGTGTTTTGAGGCTGTTTCTAGTGATCTTTTGGGTTGGTTATTTATTAAGGAAGACTTTTCCAGGTTTATAGCCCTTTTTGGTGTCTTCTAGACTCCTCTTTTTGAGGCACTTTTCTTGCATCCGACCCAATCAGTTGGGGGTTTTTGTACTTAATGCCTGAAGACACTTCATTTGGAGGGAGTTCAGATTTATGCAAGAATAGTGTTTTGAGAGACTTTTTTCTTGTCCTTAGCATTTTCTTTTGCACAGATTCTGTAACTCAGATTTGGAGATATGATATATGAAACAGCATCTTTGGAGCGATTTTCTATGGAATCAAACCTTGTTATCCTTCCAATTTTTTGTGTACAAGCATGATTGATGAAGCTAAATTTGTGAGTTATATTACTCCTTGTTTACTTGTCTCAGTCAGTACCTTAATATAGGAACGTATGTATGTTTGCAGGTCATAGTATGTGTTTTAAAGTTCAAAATTTTTGAGTGAAACATTATTATTTCCTCATTGGTTCGTCTCAAGACCTTATTATGAAATACTTATGCAAACGTATAACAGGAAAGAAGTGTTTATCAATTAAAGTAGAATATTGCAGACTGAGATCAGTTTTTTATTATTTATCTCTCACATTTTGGTGTATCACCAGGTTCTAGTTAATTTTAGTTCAGTTTTAAGTACCATTTTCTGTAATTTCTTACCCTTTACCCTGCAAAGTTAGTCCAATATTAGAGAGTATCAGGTGATTATCCAATAGGAACCGGCCTAGGAACCGGAGGTTTCATTTCAAGTTGCGCATTGCCCACATGCAGAAGTGAATCCCATGTTAGGCCAGATTGCTAAACTTATAGTTTAGTAGGGTGCAAATTTGTGCCTTAACAATTACATATGTTAATGAATATAAATAATGAACATGCTATTACATATGTAAATGAATATAAATAATGAATACTTTAATACATATGTTAATGAATATAAGTAATGAACAGTTTATTATATATGTTAATGAATGATTTTTAGATGTTAATAAATTTGTATAAACATATGTTAATGAATACATATCAATGAATAGCTAGGAATATACGTTAATAAATGTGAATATTTGATTATGGACATTTTCTAAATATATGTTATGGAATACATGCTAAGTTAGGAATATGTAAATGTGGATTATGAAATGGGAAGTAGTAATAAATTATAAAATGTAATATAAATGTGATTATATGATGGAGGCTATAGGTGTGATTATATGATGGAGGCTATAGGGAGGAAACTCCCTTAGCCTAATGGAGGGATTATGATAATCCCTGGTAGGTCGTATATACTGAATATCTATATGCATATATGTATGGCTTGGTTGACAAAGTTCATTCAAGAAGAGACGGATTTGGCCGGTCCCCTCTGGTAGACTTGGATGATGGGATGCATCATCCAAGGCAAGGAATTGACATATGGTCTTCCTTGGATGGCTTGGGTGTAAGAAATTACACCCAAAACAGGAATCGAATTAACCTTCGATTTCTTGGATGGCTTGGTTGTAAGTAGTTACATCCAAGACAGGAATCGAATTAACCTTTGATTTCCTGGATGGCTTGGGTGTAAGAAATTACATCCAAGACAGGAATCGAATTCACCTTCGATTTCCTGGATGGCTTGGAACCAAGATGGGTTCCAAGAAGGCAAGCTTCACAGCCGCCTAAGGACATATCTCCGTATGGCATCCGTATCCTTTTTATTAGATAAGAATTGTGATTAGTGTTAATTAAGTATTTTGAAGTTAAATTGCAAGTTAGATTAGTTATATCTATATATATATATATATATATTTGTTGTATTCTAACAACCTGTTTTGCAGGACAGTGATCTCTAACTAGTAGGGACATTACATGCTTTTAAAGCAATAGCTCTCTGCATCCAATTGTATGAATTAATGTATATTAGTAGCATGCACGCATATGTAGGAATGTGGAGTTTGCATAACCACCTCAAACTTTTATATGCACTCCATCTTTATGTGCAGATTTAGATTCGATGGTGTGCATTATTAAGATATTAGCTGTAAGGAATTTACACTATACTAGGTATAATAATATTATGATCAGCAATTATGAGAAGTTACAATAGTGATTAATTACCAGCATACATCGATTAGCAAGAAGGCTAATCGTAAGCTATATAGATAGCCAACCGGATACATATGGGAAGAGGAGATCAACATAAAGATAAGAACATCGGTTAGTATGATGAAGTAGTGTGATTATAACCTTAGCAAATAAAAATGTCTTTATCTCCCAATGGTCACACCCGATGGAATGTGTGAATATATATCATTAATCATTTCATTGCCAAAGATCATCGAATGGGTTTATATACTGTTTTCTATTCCAGTCAAAAGAGTTCTTAGCAAGGCCGAAGGCCCAAATACCGTGTGCACAATCCCAAAGCGGCATATATCAGAGACGACACCCTTATTGTATGCAGTTCAAAACAACAATCAGAAACGGTACCATTGCTTTGCAATAATAATCAGACCATTAAGCGGATCAGAACTATTATTAGTAGGTTACAGACAGTAATATCTGTGTGCTTAGTGGTATGTGTGGGCTGTGCTTAATCTGTATGCTTAATATATAAGCCAATAGCATTCTTATACAGAATTAATAATGATATTAATTTAGAAAATAATAATAATAATAATAGTAATAAAATTATAACTATTACAATATTTTTATGAATTGTCTGCAGTAAAACATATATTATAATAACATTTAAAATAAGTAATAATATGCTTATAGGGAATAATATAATGGTTGTAATTATTATAATAATTTATAAGAGCTGCCCTCTAGTAAAAAATATATATATATATTAATACTGACTGAATAAATAATAAATATATATAGAAATAGTAATTTGAATGAATAAGTAAATATAAGATTATAAATCAGATTGAATTATTAATTCCATATTAGATAGAAGGTTATGTTTTCTAATATGGACTGTCAGTATCTTGGGAAAGGCGATGTTTAAGATAGTTTGTCTCCTAATCAATTGGGTTTAAGTCATAAGTATGTTGATATGAATTAATTAGGGTTAAAATAGGCCTAAACCCAGTAGGGGACATTACAGTTTGCCATCATTGGTCAAAATCATTCTTTCCATCATTTCCCTCATTTCAAAATTCCTATTCTCGCCATTGCATCCATTCGTCACACTTTCATTCATTTTTCCTATTATGAGTCTACTCGCAATCGGAATTTTAAAACCTGATTGTAGTTATGTCTTCACAAGAGTTTTTCTCAATTTCCATACTTGCAATATATCTTTCAATATCTGAAATTGGTCAGGAGTCGAGCCTTTAAAGCTTCTTGTTTATTCATCATTCCTTCTACAAGAGCTTTAGCGCCAGGGTTAGAGTTTTTCCCGTTTGAAGAAGATAATATGGCTTTTTTAGTAGATCGTGATGTTGCTTTGACACTTCTGGATTTTCATCGCAGCATTACAGATTCTTGTTCAATGACCGATATGCTAGTATCATCTTCTCAAAAGAAGATGAAGTAAAAATATGACATATCAGAATGAGATCTCTCCTTGTCAAGTTTCTTCTTCATTGGATGAGATTAAGGATACAGAAATTGGACATGTGGATATGTCAGATTTCCTTAAAAGGGCTGAAAAACCTAAGGATCACAACATGCAACGCTTATTGGACAGTCATATTCATCTTGCCTCCTTCTCAGTGGCTGCCCTAGAGCCAGAATTTGTTCTTGCTTGTGCCGCTCATTTTGACTGGGAGACCAGAACCATTTGAAATGATGGAGAGGTTGTTATCTGCCTAGACACTGAAACTATTGAGAAAATTTTCAAGATACCTACAACTCCTATTTATGTAGAAATTTCAAAAGTTAGTGCAGCAGAATACTATGCTTAGAGGGAGAAGGAATGCAAGCGTCATATTAACAAATAGATTCATGAACCACGAACTTGTCTTACCCGGTGAGCTAAGTTGTTTCATTGTGACTTCAAAGGAGAGATTAGTGACACAATTACTCTTTTAAGCAGGATCATGGGTTTAGAGCATTCTAATATCTTTGAACTACGGATTTATCAGTTCATTGTACTCATCAGACAATCTCAACACATCTTTTGGGGTGATATTATTAGTGATGCTTTGTGTGAACAACTTGCCAAAGTTCCTACCACTTTGTCCTTCTACATGAATTCATACTTGGTATGTATAGCAACATCACTCAGACATTTTCCTGGTCTTTCTACCAAGGGTAATTGCTCGCTTGTGCTTGTGTGGGAATATTACGATCAGTTGCTTTTGAGACCCAATAGGCTCCATTACAGGAGAGTCCAAGATGCTTTCTATGGTCATTACATGTGTTTATTTGATAAAACACTGAGGAATAGAAGAAGGGTGTCAGGTGCTGCATGGGAGAGAGTAAATGAATACAATTGCTTATTCCTTCAGTTCCCAACTTTTACCTATATGAGAGTTGGATGCTATAGCGGGCAGCCCTATATGCTTCCGAGATACCCAACCGATAAGATCATCCTTATGGAGTTGGGAAGACAAATTATGACAGTTCATGCGCAACAATCTATTCGACACAAGGCTGGAATGGGGATATCAACAAGTAACCCATTACAGATTGGTCGATATTCCCTCAAGACATCCACAAAAGCTAAAGCCATGGAGACTGAGATGTAGGAGATCAAGCTCAAAAGGTTCAAAGCAAGGGCAAATTTTGACTACTGGAGTATGAAAGAAAGAATTAAAAGATCTTTCACACATGTGCATCGCATAGGAGGACATCTGGGTTGATCTTCACACAGAAGAGGAGATTCGTAGGATGGACTATTGCAGGCTCACACTTGAGCAAATTGTTGACTTGAACCTGATAAACATTCCTAAAGGAATGATTGATGATGGGAATATACTTGATTCCGAGTATGTTGAAAAAAGAGTTGATGAAGCACCACTTCCATCAATTCAATGGTCACAAAAAGAATGTACCTCTATTCTGGATAGATTCCAGCTTGTTTTGGCTAACACCAATGCTTGGCTCAAAAGTAATGGTGTTAGACTTATCAAGATCAAGATTGGCAAAGATGATGATTCTACAGGACCTGTTGGATGCAAGTCTGAAATCAGAATTGATAACAAGGAGGGTGCGTCATCTTATACTACACGAATTAAGTTAAGAGTCAGTAGAGCAATGGTAATTCCTCCTGAAGAAGTAACAGTTCAAGGAAAAGAGAAACCTCAGCTTCATATTTAGATTATTGATTTCGAAGATCCAGAGGAAGAACAACAACAAGATGATGCTCCGAAGTCCACAACTTCAGAGTCACCTCACGAAGTTCCTTCTCAGATTCCTTTGGATGTGCCTATGTCTCCTCTTGACACTGATGTGGATTCTTTTTCCACCATTCACATTGCTCCTGTCCCATTGAGTGTGTTTGCTTAGAGCGTCATTCTAATTTCAGCGTCAGAGCCATCTCTTGATCACTCACATGAGGATTTGTCAAACATTTTTGAGGAAAATCCTACATATGTCTCTTTGTCCTTCTTGTCGCTATTAGAAATTGATACTTCTACTACCAATTTTGATAAGTTCATGATGCAATCATCACATCCTTTGGTTACTGAGCAGGCAATGATTGCTGTTTAGACATAAACTTCTCCCAGGATAACAACTGTAGTCCAAACGAAACCTGTTTCTTCGCCACCTCCAGCTATTTCTGAGACAAATTCGATGGCTTTACCTCCATGGCTAAGCTCCTTCACTCCTAAGAGAAAGAAGTAGGAAATTTCTCCTGATATCTTTGATTTCCAACAGCTTAAAAAGTCTAAACCCAAGGCTGCTAAAAGAGCTAGGACAGTTTCAAGAGTGATAGTTGATAGCAACAGAATGAAAGTTGCAAAAATTGTTGAAGCAATTGTGGACAAGCCACATGAAGAGATGCAAGCTTCTGACTACAGGATCACAAGGGTGGAACTTGGTAAACAAACACATGTAGTTGTCATGCATGATGCTCAACACTGAGTGACTTCATTGGTGCAGTGGTATGATGAACTCCTGACAAAGAAAGACAAGCTGGAAGAGGAAAATTCACAGCTTATCTCAGTGATCCAAAAGATCACTAAATCTTCCGAGGAAGGAACCAATCCTTCAACTTTTTTGTCTTAGAAGAATCAGTTTGAGAAGTTGAACGAGCTGTTGAAAAGTGCGAGCAATTGATTCTTGGGTAGATCAGATTTCCGATCTATGTGCTTAGGTCTGAAAGGAGATGTTCTAGGTAATGGTCAAGCTGGAAATGACCAAGGTGAAATTGAACTAGACTTCTGAAGCTTTCAAACAAAATCCGGAAAAAGTTGAGGGCAACTTAGGAGTTTGGCATAGGTTGCTACAAGAAAAGCTGGATGTTTTATAAGAGAATGACATCATTCCTACTAGAACCATGGATACAGAATTTGGAGAACTTTTAGAGAATAAATCCCTTGTTCTGAAAGAACTCATTCAAGAAATTGATGATGACTGAGATTGCGCATGGAAATGGTGCAAGATATGGTTTCTCGTTTTGAGAAAATCTCTTGTAAGATCGTAAGTCAAGATGAGGAGTTGTTGTCAGAAGAAGAAGTCCTCTCGGATTTGAGAAGAAATATTCATCAGGAATGGAAAGATGAACAGTTTTCAGTTGCATCAATTCAGGCTTTGGTGAGATACCAAACCTTTTTGCAAGAAATTCAAGCTATTCTGGAGAAGCATAGACTTACGATTCTTAGTTGCTGTGATGTTGTTATCAAAACGCTTATTGTTGCTAAGAATACCCATGAGCCAAATCCTGGTGAGCTGCGAGGAATTATTCAGAAATTTGAAGAATACATGGCCAAGCATGCTGCATAAGTGTCTTTGACACTTAGTTTTAATTCCAGAATTGTAGTTTTCTTTTTGACAAGTTTACTTGTAAGTTGAAGTTGAAAGGAATAGAAGAAAATCATTCAAGGATTTAGATTTTGTGCTGAATCTCTTGAGTTTTGTGTTCATTATTGCACTTCTTGCATGTGATTCTTGAGAGCTTAATCAAATTTGTTTTGCAGACTTTGTGTTGCAAATATTGGAGGTTAATATAGATTAAAGTAAAGTTCTTATCAAGGGAGGCTGTAAAACTTTGTGTCTACACTTGTTTATGAAAGAAATTAGAGTAGAAATTGATTTGTATTAAGAAATAGTTGTGAGACTTTGAGTTCACACTAATTCTTGTTGTTTTGTGTCAGAAGCGGCAATATACTTCGAACTTTGTGCTGCTGTACCTTGCACTTGTTCTTATTATCATAAAAAGGTAGATAGGATTTCAGATATTCAAAACTTTGCGTTTGATATTGTTTTCCCGTCCCAGAGGAAGTGACGGAAGTCTTTGTGTTTTCAGAAAACTTCATTTCCTCTCTCTCATTTTACTTTATAAGTGTTGGTATTATTCATTAAAAATTGCTATTACTTTTCTGTGAAGAGAAAAGAATATAGTTTTTCTTGAAAGAAGAAGAAAGATTGTTGTATCACCCATATTAGATTAGTTTAATTTTTAGATAGGGGGAGCCTTCCCTAAATTGGGAGAGTTTTATACTCACACATTGTGGCTGAAACCATAATTTTGTACATTTCCCAGGTGTACAAAATTTTCACCCATGTAATGTCCCCTATCTAATCTATTTCAATATACTAAAATTGATTAATATTTTTCAATTAGTTATTAACAAGTGCTTATTTATTTTCCTTATAAGGTGATTAATTTCATTATTCATATTTATTAATATAGAGATCATACCCTACTACTACTTTAGTTTTAAGGGAGAAGGGTCTATGCATGTTACCAAAGCGCTTAGAGACCAAATACAATAGGGTCCCTCAAAGTTTACAGATCCAAGTCCTTGCCTATCTTGGGTCTATACCCTCAAGGCTTATGGGTCGCTGATCCCCATCCTATCTAGGGACTTAACCTATTGCTTGGATTTAGATTGCCCCTCTTTGGAACATCTCATTCCCATCTTCTTAAATGCTGACAGTAATAACATGATTTAGACTATAAGTATACTAATTTCTTATGTATTATGAATATATATGAAATTAAGTATGACTGTCATACATATTGCAGTCCATATTAATGTTACTATTAGTTTTGCATAAGAACATTATCGGGCTTCATATATTAAGCATAGTTATTAAACACATCCCCATGCATACCACCGAGAACAAGGATGTTACTGCCTATAACTCAATAATAACAGTTCTGATCTGATCTGCTTGATGGTGCTGTTACTGGATGCTTTTATTCCTTTCTTTTATATCTCTCAATGTGAGGGAGTGGTCACACTTGTTCATCATGCATGCCCTTTGGCAAGAGACACCCTTTCACCATTAGCACCTTTTGAAAGAGTGCAACTCTTCATTATTTCTGCCCTTTGAAACGGACACAACCTTTCATAATCAGATGTGAACTTCTTATTTAAATCAGATGTGCACTTCTGATTTCCAAATTATCCCCCCCTCAAATGAAGTTCTCTTCTCCCTTTTATATCTCATTGTTGAGGGAGTCGCAACTTTTCCTTCTATGTCTTTTGACCATTCATTAATTTAATTTAATTTAATTAATTATCTTTGATTATATATTTTTTTTATATTTTAATTTAATTTTTTTATTTTTATTCTTTTGTATTTTAATTTTATTATTATTATTATTAAATTATATTTCGAAGTAGGGACATTACAACCAAACACTGACAACAGTATACTCTTCACCTCCTCCAAAAATGACTGAATCAGTGAAAGGTGAGAAGTTTGCGAATGAATGACACCAATGAGTGAAGTATCGAGATGCACCAGAGTCTATGTACCAAGCAAAAGACTTCACATGATTTGCAGGTCTTTTCGCCATGAAAGCATAAAATGCAGTTTCTTTCTGCTCTGAGTGCTCTGCGACAATGGCCTTAGGCTGAGACTCTCCCTGCTTCCATTGTTTGGAATCCAAACGATTCCAACAGTCTTTTATCAAGTGACCATATTTGTGGCAGTAGTTACATTGGACTTTCTTCTTCTTCGAGCTATCCTGAGATTGACAGGGGCCTTTCTGTTGAGAGGATTGAGATTTGCCTTTATCCTTGTGAAAGGATTTGGTTGCGAAGGCTTGTTCTGAGGAGGATGAAGTGGCACTGCTACCAAACTGTTGTATCCAATGATCTTGCTGCAGAAGTTTGGTGCACAAATCTGGAAACTTCAAGTCAACATTTGTTGAAGTAATGTTGAGCGTTTCTATGAAGTGCTCATAGGATTTAGGTAGACTCTTCAGGGTGATGACTAACATATCCTCTTGCTCCATTTTCTGACCAATTGCGTCCTACTGATCTTGAATGTCCTTAATCTTCGTCATATGCTCCTGTAAGGACATACGTTCATCCATCATGATAGAAAATAGTTGGTTCTTCAGAAAGAACGCACGTCTCTTGTTTGATGTCTCATGGAGATCCTTGAAAATAGTCCAAATCTCTGCGGCTGTCTTGCCGGATGGCACTTGAGGTAGCTGATCATCAATAACGAAAAGTTTGATAAGCATGACCGCTTCTTGGTTGCGCTCATCAAAATTATCCTGATCTTGTCTAGCTGTGGTAGGACGAGTCTCTTTACCCATAACGAGATCATCTAGGCGACGATATTCAAAGATTGTCATCATCCGTTGCTTCCATGTGGTAATTTTTGTCGTTAAATCATTGACTACCTTCCAACATTATGTTGGTTAACGATGCCATCTTGTACGCTTTTTGAGGCATGGAAAACTAGAATCACTGAAGAGACAAAAAATGATTTTGATGGGAACGAAACTCGAGGCATGGATCCCAATGCAAAAACTGAGGCAAATTCAGATATAAACTTCGAGACTAAACGAAGTACGACTGACACAAATCCCAAGATATAGATTTTGTCAGAGCTAGAAAAATTTGACGAAGACCCAAAAAACTTTGGAAAAAACCCATAAAGAATCTACAAGTTAAAATTTATTCCGACAAAAAAGTAGAGGACTTTTAGCAAAACCCTAGTCGCAGAAATAAAACCCTAGGTCGAAATGCAAAGACGATTTTGGTAGAAAGTCATGGAAATAATAGTTTGCATTGAAGGTCCAAAAAACTCTTGGTAGAAACAAATGCCCTGAAATTGAAACTAGAAGCCGTGAAAAATCGCGGAGAAAAGATGGGTCGTGGAAGTCGTAGAGGCCGCAGAAGAAAAAAAACTCACATAGACCAGAAGACCCCGCGATTTTAAATCACATTAAAATACGAAAATGCACACAAAAATCCTTCGCATAGATCGTAGAGACCAAAATTTGTTGTCGTCGTCGTCGTGAAAACAAAATACGTCCTGATGCGAACACAAATCTGTCACAGAGAAGATTGCAGGTGTTCGCGCGAGCACGAAAAGGCGTGGGTTGCAGAAGAAAATAGAAGGAAGGTTGTCGCATGCAGAGGAAATCACAAAGAATAGAGAAAAAACGCGAAAGTCTGATGCTGGAAATCCTTTTTCAAAAACCTAAAAAATTTCTTTCGAAATTAGAAAAAGAATTTTCCTTCTAGCTCTAATACCATGTTTTGGTAAAAAACTGAATTGAATTAAAAAATGAAATGATGAAATGATCATTTAAAGAATTACAAAGACGATGTTTCTATTACGAAACAATTGTAAACTGAAGAAAATTAGAAACTAACTAATATGCACAATATGTTACATTATTGACCATTAATAATAAATAATAAAGATATTATTCTAATAACTTTGAGTTAGAGTCATGTCTCCTTAAGACATGTACACTCCTATCAAGTAACTTAAGATCAGGTTTTCACCTCTCGAAGGCATGTTTGCAGCTCTCAAGCAACTTAGAGTTAGACTCACACCTTCCAAATGCATGCTTGTGATTCTTGCAGCTGAATTTCCGCCATATTGAACATCTATTTGCTCTATTGCATAACACTTGCAAGTTTGCAGCTTGGATAACATAAAAACACTTGGTAATTATTTAGCCTCCACATGCCCTTGTAGACAAGCATGGGAATCCACACCTACATGTTCGATCTACACTTTACCCTCCACATTAAACAACTATCAGTATTTGGAAAAGTTGTTAAGGGAATGCCAATGGCTGAGGTGGTGGCTAAACAATCCATGGGCATAAAGTGAACTGCCACATTAGATTTGTCATTTATATAATCTAAGAAAAAGGCTGAAAATAAATGAGAGCTAAATGTTGTACTCATGAATTTTTTGTATTGTGTCAAGTTTCAAAGCTAAAACCTTGTCTTTTATGTCAATTCAAGCGATCATATTTCAATGTTTTGTCTTGTTGGTCCATATCGTGTTTTATTATTTTTCTATGCATCTTTGTAGATCAGCAGATATGACCTTCAAGCAAATTCACCAAGGCGAAACAAAGAGTAATTAGAAATAAGGTGAATATCAAAGTTGAAATGCAAACACAATGTTGAATGCTCACCCAATTGAGGGGGATCACCCTACCAAAATAATTTTTTTGTTGGAAATCAGTCAAGGTAGGAGGTCAAGGTTACACCCTGTGAAGGAAATGACATTTTTATTCTAAGTACAAAATCCCACTATTAGTTGAACAGCTCGTAAGACATAGTTAGGCTGACTTCTCATAAGGATTGATTCCCACTGACAGTGCACACCAATATAAAGAGTAACTATTTTGATTTTTGAAAGGCAAAACTGTGTTAGGGGTCAATAACACATTTAGTTTATAGTTGGTTGGGGTGTTTTATGTTTTGTTATGTATGAGTTGCTGAGAGGTTCTCGTGGGGTAGTTGGTAGTTAGTGACGGTTGGCAACTTGGCCAACTGTCGGTTCTATATAATGTATGGTTGGAACCTCGACAAATTAGCATTGTACTGGCATATTTGGAATCCAATAAAGATATCATCATTCTGCCATAGCTGTTCTGTAATTGTTATCTATGCTTTAATATACATGAATGTTCTTGTTATATGAGTTGTTGGTACGTGTGGAATATCTCTGTTTACCCGTGAGTTTACCAACCTCACCGTAGGGACTAAACATTTTGGCGCTATTGCCTGTATGAACTTGGAGATAACCATGGCTGCAGGCGGAAGGAATTAATGGGCTGACCATTCAACCAACAATTAACTGTCGTAGACAGTGACACACACGAAGAAAGTACCGAGGAAGAGGCACGAGAGGATCAGTTGATGACAAACTTGGTAGAGTTGTGGGACGTGTTGGTCATGCAGTACATGCAGAGGAAGGCTCAAGAGAGAGCTATCTTTGAAGGCATGGTACGTGGTGAACTCACCGTCAACACTCCCATCTTTGATTTGCTCGTGAGCATTTCAAGGTTGCTCGCCAGAAATCTGATTGCACTCCAAGATCGAAGGGAGGAAACTGCACGGGAACTCCGTTGGCAACAAGTACTGCAAAGGTACGAAGAACGGAACCGTAGGGAGGAAGAGGAAAGGGATACAAGCAACGCCGTACCCTCGACACTTAATGCCCCTACGGCCAAACAAAGACAGACGTACCACTACCACCGAAGGAGTAGATGAGGGAACTATACGGAGATCTCCCCGCATAAAAGAACAAGCCGAGCGGAGATGACGGCTAAGGGAAGTTGCTGACTCAAGGAGTCCTAAGAAACGTAGCAGAAGTCGGAGTGTTTGTTGGAGTCGTAGTCGGGAGAGATAGAGACCGTGTCTGTGGAAGGAGTTGGAGGAGGTTGCTAGGAACCTGCCACTTCCAGATGTAGCGGAGGAGGATCTCGCTGACTAGGCCCCACACTCGACGTCGAGTGAAGACTCCGGAGCCAAGTCACAGAGCAGTCCGTCGGAGTATTCTGAACAAGCAGAGGAGGCGGTACGGGATCTGCACGAAGATATCGCCAATATTTTTGAAACGACTTTATCCTGCATCGGGAATTTGTCCTTGACGGAGGAAAACAAAATAGGAGGGTCAGACCCAAAAACCCCGGGAAGGAGGGACTATAGGAGTGAGGGTGACCAAAGTGCGGAGGACAAGGGTGGATGAGTAGAAGGCTTGTGGACGGAGCAATACGGTCCAACTCGGTCAAACGTGGACAATACCTTCCAGGCACATAATAACTTCTAGGCATATAATAACTTCCAGGCACTACATAAAACCCTCCAGACAAAGACAATGGCACACACTCCAGAGAAACAAAAGCTTCCAAAGTTCATGGGCGACGTGTCTGAGGACCTCGTACGACATTGTAAGACATGCGTGACCATCTGGGAGGCAAATGGCCAAGACGACTGGGATTACTGGTTGAAGGCATTTCCGGGCACCTTGCAAGGAATAGCAATTGATTGGTATACGGATTGGGATGCCCAGTATAAAACATCATGGAACATCTTGAAGAAGGCCTTCTAGGAGGAGTTCAAACTTCTATGTGATGACAATGAAATCGTGGCGGCAATTTACAATACCAAGTAGGGAAAAAGTGAAAGTGTGTGGGCTTACAACAGAAGGCTGAGGGAACTGCTCAACAAAATGGAGAACTAGACGGCTGATGGCTTGAAGAAGAGATGGTTTGTTGAAGGACTGGTACCATCCCTCTGACGGAAGATGAAGGTTGTCCCTCCGCCCTCATATGACGAAGCATACAACCATGCGATGGATATTGAAAGTGAAAATAAGACATCCCGAGGGAAGCGCCGGGTGAGTGATGGTGATAGTACGGATGAAGACAACGACGGGGAATCTAAGACCGTGCAAGCACTTCAAAGGGATATGATGAGAATAATGAAAGAACTGAAGGCTGACAAAGAAAATGGCAAGTAGGGAAAGAAACTGTGGTGCACCGATTGTAAGATAGAAGGGCACACTAAGGGGAGTTCCCTTGAAAATCCTTCTGTGACATCTGCCAAGTAATGGGACATTCCATTAAGGAATACCTGTACAACCTGAAAACCTGGAGCACCCAAGTGCTCTTCACCCAGGCCGACCAAGTCACACCGCTAGCGACAACTCCGAAGCCGGCAGCAAACTCAGATGCCTCTCCTGGAGGGTACCGAAACAATCGGCGGGGTAACAACAAGTCCAACAATAACACGCCGAGTAGTAGAATTCAGTACGACGCAAAAGGACGACCCATGATCCAATGTCGAAAATGCAACGAATGGGGTCACTTTGTGCGGGAATGTCAAAATGGAGATAGTGTGGGGAGTTTGCTGTGCAAATGGTGCGGTCCAGGAAATCACGAGGACACAAAGTGTCCAAAACAAAAAGGGGTGAATATGTTGGAGGTAAAGGAATCGGAGGAAGGTTTACTAGCAATCACAAGATTGCAAAGTAAGAAAGCCATGTACCTTGACCCTCGCACGGAAAAGGAAAGACTCCGGGAGGCCAGGGCAGACATCAAACGTGCAATGGCAGAAGAACAAAGGGCCTTGCACTCGGCTGCCAGTACTCCACTCTAGTCGAGACCGGAAAAAACTATCATTAAGCAGATGTTACAGACCACTATACTCGTACGGGTATCCGACCTCCTAGAGACCATGCCGCAGTTGAGGATGGCCTTGACAAATGTAGTCGGTGACACCACTGCCGACCAGGAACACCGAACGGCGACAAAACCATCTAGTACGGCTCTAGTGACGGAACCTGCCATAGACCCTATGCTGCTCATAGTAAGCATTGGACGGAAACCTGCCGTGGTAGAGATGGAGATAATGGGGCAGAAGCTCACAAACACCATTGTGGATGGTGGGTCTGGCATCAACGTGCTACCGGAAGAAACTTGGAGGGGTCTTGGCAAGCCTACCCTCTGGCCACCAACATTCCACCTTGTCGGTGCAGATCAACATGGCATCAAACCCCTCAGGACTCTCATGGCACAAAAGGTGGTGATTGGTACACAACAATTCTTTCTAGACTTCATAGTCATTCCACTGGAAAGGAAAGCGTACGACGCCCTCCTCGGAAGGGGATGGCTGATCATGGCCAAAGCCAATCATAACTGGAAAAAAGAATACATTCTTGATTGAGAGTGAGGGCCATAAGTATGTGATTGACCTGAGGAACCAGGTCGTCAGTGAAGAGCTTGCATCTTCTGAATCCGACTCGGATGACTCAAACAGATGGGAGTGGGGTTCCGAAGGAGACAAAGGAGGGATGGAACCCAACGAGGAAGGAGTGCTGGAATTGGACAGATGCTCTGAAGATGAAACTAGTTCATTGGTCGGACTCTTCCATTGGTAGATGGAGGACTACGAGGTATTCCACCCAGAGTGCCACATGCTGTAGATATGCGAGATTGGGGAATCAAGTGGTAGTACAGAAGAGCAGTCATTTCCCCCAGAGTATGGTAGGTACCAGGAAGGGGTGGCACGGGTGGATGACACACCAGCCCATTGGTTTGAATGGGACAAACCTATCAAGTACGAGGAAACTAATGTGAAAAAAGTCAATCTAGGCAAGGACGAGGACCCGCAGGTGATAGTCGTAGGGGATGATTGGAACCCCACACTGAAGGCGGCAACTTTCAAGATATTCCTGGAGTACAAGGAGGTCTTTGCCTGGACTTACAAGGACTTGAAGGGGGTACCCCTGGAATTATGCGTACACCGTATATCCCTCGTACCAGGAGCCCAACCTGTACGGAGGAGGCCGTATAGGATGAACAAGAACTACGTGGCCAAGGTGAATGAGGAAATAAACAAAATGCTAGAGGCCGAGATCATTTTTAAGGTGGAGACAAGTGACTGGGTCTCCCCAATCATTATTTCCCTCAAGAAGGAGGCTAACCAGATAAGGATATGTGTAGATTTCAGGTACCTAAACGCAGTAACAATCAAAGATCCATTTCCAATCCCCTTCACGGACAACATCTTGGAAGTAGTAGTCGGGCATGAGATATACACGTTTCTGGATGGGTTCTTGGGATACAATTAGATAAGTATTGCGGAAGAAGATAAGCTAAAGACTACCTTCGTGGTGGAAGAGGGGGTGTACGCCTACAATCGTATCCCCTTCCGGCTATGTAATGCACTGACAACCTTCCAGAGAATAATTTTACACATCTTTGACAAAATGTCAGTAGGGAATTTCAGGGCGTTCTTGGATGATTGGTCTATTTTTAGTGACTAGGACACTCATCTGAAGGCACTCAGAGAATGTATGGAGAGGTGTTGAAGAGCTAGGCTAGCTCTCAACTCGAAGAAGTGCAGGTTTATGTTACCGCAGGGAAAGGTCCTTGGCCACATTGTTTGTAAAGAAGGACTAAAGACAGACCAGGACAAGATAGGGGTGATTATCAATATGGAGAGTCCGATGAATGTAATAGGGGTGAAGTCATTCTTAGGTCACGTTGGCTACTACCGGAGATTCATCGAAGGCTTTGCGCAAGTTTTCTGGCCCCTAGACAAGCTGACAAGGAAGGGGGAGCCATTCGTATGGGGTACGGATCAGGAAGGAGCCTTCAAGGAACTGAAGGATTGGTTGGTGAGTGCACCAATCCTGGTGTACCCGAATTGGAATAAAGAGTTTCACGTACACGTGGATGCCTCCAACTTTGCCATTGGTACCACCCTCGCACAAGTGGGGACGCAGGGACTGGATCGCCCCGTATTCTTCGCTAGCCGACTTTTGTCGAGGGCTGAATGGAACTACAACACAACGAGAAGAGAGGAACTCGGGATGGTGTACGCCGTTCAAAAATTTCGCCACTACCTACTGGCTACCCCGTTCACATTTTACGTGGACCACCAGGCATTAATGTACTTGGTAAATAATTCGATCATTCAGGGTCGAGTAAGCAGATGGTTGCTACTTTTGCAAGAATTCACCTTCACCATTATTGTGCGGCCAGGGAAGTCCCATGTGATAGCTGATCAATTGTCACGGATCAGGTCAGGGGAGTCGGCCGAAGGGATAAACGAGGACTTTTCGGATGTGCACTTATTCTAGAATGTAGTACTACCATTGTGGTACGAGAAGATCGGCTAGTACCCCTCTACTTCCACATTCCCGCAGGGGATGCCACCAGGGGAACGACGAAAATTGGCACTAAAGAGTAAGACCTTCCAACTGATCAATGGTCTTCTGTATAAAATGGGACCTGTTCAAATCTTGAGGAGATGTGTCATGGAGGAGGAAATCCCCAGTGTCTTAAAGGAAGCACATGACGAACTAGTAGGGGGACACATGGGACCCGATGCAACTGCGCGGAAAGTACTTCTGATCGGTCTGTGGTGGTCAACTCTACACACTGATGCTCGAGAGTGGGTGGTCGAGTGTGACACTTGCCAACGTGCGGGGAAACCACTCAAATGAGACTTCATGCCCTTCTTTCCCTCCCAGCCACATGAGCTATTTGAAAGGTGGGGTTTGGATTTTGTGGGACCTTTGAAGCCAAGCAGTATGCATAGGTGCAAATATATTGCGGTGGCTATGGAATACCTCACTAAATGGGCAGAAGCGAGAGCCCTACTAGATAACATTGCTCTCAGTACGACACGGTTCTTGTACGAACAAATTGTCACTAGGTATGGGATACCCCTTCAAATCACAAGTATTGGGGAGTGCATTTCGTCAACCAAGTGATTCGTACCATGATCATTGAGTTTAAAATTTTCCACAATCTCTCTAGCCCCTACTACCCCCAAGCGAACGGACAAGCGAAGGCGACCAACAAGGTATTGGTGTCAATAATCTATAAGTCGTGCGAGGTGGAGCAAGAGGATTGGGAAGAAAGGCTGCCGGTAGTACTATGGGCTTACCGCATGACCTACAAAGTCACCGCAGGGCATACCTCGTTCCAGCTCATGTATGGGCAGGAGGCTGTGGTACCTGCGGAATGCATCGTACCAAGCCTGCGGGTGGCAGTGGACAATAGACTTGGTGACGAAGAGAGTTTGAGTGCCAGGCTTGATAGCCTGGTAAAATTGGACGAGTGGAGGGTAATGGCATAGTGGGCAATGAAGGTAGCGCAATGGTGGCGAAATTTTTGGCATGACAAACACCCGCGACGAGTCAACTTCCGACCCGGGTAGTTGGTTTTGAAGTATAACGGCCGTAACGAACTGCGACTAGGGAAGTTTTAAGTTCTTTGGCTCGGACCCTATAAGATCAGGGAGGTCGGGAAGAACGAAGTAGTGAAGCTATCCACGCATACCTCGTTCCAGCTCATGTACGGGCAGGAGGCTGTGGTACCTGCAGAATACATTGTACCAAGCCTGCTGGTGGCAGTGGACAATAGACTTGGTGACGAAGAGAGTTTGAGTGCCAGGCTTGATAGCCTAGTAAAACTAGACGAATGGAGGGTAATGGCACAGTGGGCAACGAAGGTAGTGCAACGACGACGAAAGTTCTGGCATGACAAACACCTGCGGCGAGTCAACTTTCGATCAGGGTAGTTGGTTTTGAAGTATAACGGCCGTAACGAACTGTGACCAGGGAAGTTTAAAGTTCGTTGGCTCGGACCCTATAAGATCAGGGAGGTCGGGAAGAACGGAGCAGTGAAGCTATCCACCTTGGACGACAATCCAATTAGGGACCCAGTGAATGGTTCGAAACTGAAAGTTATAGAGAACGAAACAAACCTGTGATAGTGATCAACATGTTGGTATACGCTACAAAGGGAGATTAGACCATCAGGCAAAGTAGGGAAGTGGAAGAAGACCTAGTGGTGAAAGCAGAGCCTTATCGAAGGGATGAAGATTGGGCCAAACCGCTTACATTCATGGAAGAACGACTTGTGCCGAGGCGGGTGGAAGGTGTTGCGGTTCCAAGGATCCATAAACACTTGACAAATGTGTTTTTTGGGGACCCGACTGTGTGGGTACGAATTTCAGGTCATTGGAAGAAGCGGGCCCCATATGAGGGTCTTCGAGAGAGGTATGTAGCATATGATATCGATGAAGAAGCCGAAGCCAAGAGGAAAGAGGAGAATGCAAATAAGGAGGAGGAACCTGCAGATGTGGAGGAAGAACTTGACCTAGAGGAGTACGGGGCAACCCTAGGTCCCTACTTGAAGATGGTGTTGAAAACAAAAGACTTGTTCATCATAGCCTCTTAGCTCGACGAATTGGAAGCCAGACCAAATTCATTATATCGGGTGATACCTAACCCTGTAGGACCCCCAGAGGTGAACAGAGAAAGGGTAACATGGTACCAACAGTAAGGAGGCCGATACGTTGATGGGTGGTATAAGGGAGTGGGACCCGCTTCGTTGGTGGATAAGATATGGGATCTGGAGTACGTGGGGATGTGTTGTGCTGAAGAATGCTATAGGAGGATGTCGCACGTATGTATGTGGGACGACCCTTCAGTAGTGAAGAGGAATATAAAAGACGAGGATGCCGACCAAGGACCAAATAAAAGGTGGAAGGAAATCACAATGAATAGCAAGAGAAAAGCAAGGAAAAAATCAAGTATCCACACAACAAAGAGGAAACTAAGGGGGCGAAAAGATCATTTAGAGGTGTCCAAAAAGGCGATGAGATATCCTGCAGATCAAAAAGGGCGAACTAAACCACGGAAATGGACCCCAGGATACCTTAGTAAATTGAAGGTACGAAAATTTGAAATTAAGAAATATTATCGCGTGAAGAT
Organism: Cryptomeria japonica; assembly: GCF_030272615.1. Classification (NCBI taxonomy): domain Eukaryota; kingdom Viridiplantae; phylum Streptophyta; class Pinopsida; order Cupressales; family Cupressaceae; genus Cryptomeria; species Cryptomeria japonica. The sequence goes on from NC_081414.1 coordinate 426,557,647, forward strand.
TTTAAAATTGTTGTTAAAGAAGGGGGTATTACAAGTTGGAAAAGAAAAGTACATGGAAAAAATAAAGAGGACAGGGTTAGTAAGCATTAAAATAAAAAAATTAAAATGTAAAGCAAAAGTAATCGAAGTAAGGGAAAAATACATTTAATAAAAAGGCACTTATTTTATAAAAAATTAATGAAATATTTATGCCTAACCCTAACCCTGGAAAGAGCAAGTGATTATAAAGACCCCCAAGGAGCCCATTTGTACACATCTCACGAAAGAAATCAAAGCAGACTTGGCAGCAGGACAAAATCGAGAAGAAGAAGTCAAGGATCCATACGACCACGCACAGAGGAGAGGTCTAATCCGTATAGTGTACAGGGTGCATGTACGGGCGGAAAAGGAGAGACACCCTACGGTGTACGGATTACCCGTACAGATGGGACAAAGGCACAATTCGAGCAAGTGAATCCGTACAGCGTATGGATTGATCGTATGGGTGGGGAAGACAGAGCGAGTAAGACACGACAAAGCCATTCGCACGGTGTACGACCGGACGAAGCAGGCACACTGTATGACGTACGACGAAGGCATGTAACCCGCACGGACGATGTAACGTATGGTGTACGTCAAGTAACAACAGAAAATTGTAGGACCATACCGTACGTTTGACAACACATGAGGCAATAAATCTGTACGAGGTCGTACCGTACAGTGCACTAGGGGATGTTAGTAAACCGTACGATCCCATACGGATACCAGCAGGGGAATGAACAAGGTCGTATGACATCCGAACACGTAGGGACCAGTTGCATAAAAAAATTGAAGGCATTTGTGTAGACATCCGTACAGAGCTATTGGCAGAGTTCGCACAAGTTGGCAGGGAAATTGGTACGATGGTTCGTACTAGCTGGGGTGATCCTAGTCGCGCAGTAAATTCGGACCGTTATAATAACTGCCGGGAAACAGAAAAAGACAAGGGGAAAAATCAGCACGGCAAACATATTGCCACCATGACAGCTACGGAGCCCGACAGCACCAGCAAGAAGGCGAAGATTAGGCCAAAAGTACAGAAGGACCCGGAAGGAATCGCTGCAGAAAATGTGGTCTTTGAGAGCGTGACCGGTAGTGAATGCCGTACTTGGTGGGAAGAAACCCCTTCCGACCATGTGATAAAAGATTCCCTCCGGAAAGCACAGGCGGATCACACTATTTAGATGCCAACATTCAATATCAAGGATTTCGAACTTGTGCTTTGGACTCTGGTGTCTGGATACAACCACCACGAAAGAGCCTATATTATTCAGTTCCAAGGCTGCACAGTACAGGTTTCCTTCAAGGCTGAGGACTTCAGGAGGGTATTTGGTATACCCGAGGAGGGAGCATCTGCAACACAACCGGCCAAGAAGCTCACCAAGGAGAAAAAGAAATGGCTGCTGGACTTGGTGTGTAGAGATGACCCGACGGAAGAACAATGGAAGAGTGTTTGGTTTGATAGTAGGGGACTGAAGCGTGCTTTCATTGCACCCGGGGAGTGGAGGATGTTGATGGACTTGGTGAAAAGTCGACTTACAGGGGCCAGCCGCTCATCTGATATAGCCATCTGGAGGATAGGACTGATGAATGGCATCAAGTGTGGTAAAGTTTATAATTGGGGGCAACTTTTATCTGAGAGGATTCATGATTTCCTCACACTGTAGCATAAAACATTATATATGTGCCCCCATGCCATTAAATTGTTTCTAGATGCACTACGTTTACAGGTACCTCTAGAGATGTGGGGTACTTTTGAACCATGCGGTAGGTTGGAACCCAACAAACCATCCATGTACTATTATGTTCACCTGGACACTCTTGGTGATGCCACACAGCCAACGAAGTGGAAGAACCTGGACATAGCAGTTGAAGTGGAAGAAGATAGCGGCATGGAAGATTCAGATGAGGAGGCAGAGGAGGAAACAGAGGAACAAGAGAGTGGAGATGAAGGATTCCACATGGCACCACATAATGTTGGAGAAGAAGAAGAAGCGGAGTCACAACAACCGGAAGGGGAGGAGGAAGAGGAGCAGCCGGAGCATGGAGGATTGCGAGCACATTGGAGAGGCACTCGGGTGAAATTTACACCCCCCAAATTACCTCCTTTAGCGCACTTGGTACTAGAGGAAGCACTCATAGTGGCTAGCCTTGTAGGCGAGGTGAGACCAGTAGGAGTATTGTTCAGGAAAATTGACGAAGGGTAGCCTCCAGCACAAAGATGCATGTTGCTACCACAGATTGGCCTGGCCGTACTCAAATCACGAACTGTACCAGTAGCAGGGCATACTACTAGGCCAGCGAACCGTACAGGTAGTGACTTAGGCGACATAGGAAGGATGGACCGTACGGTGGCAGAGAGGGATGTGTACAATAACCCGGAGGGAGTGGTACAGGGGGTAACCGTACTAGAGGAAGTTGCACTGAAGGTAGCCGTACCAGACGAAGTTGCATCGAAGGTAGCCGTACAGGAGACATATACTGGTACGACATGCCCTAGTACGGAGGGGGCTGTAGCAGTTGAGGGCAGTACGACAACAACAGGAGGGAAGGAGTCTGTGGATGTACTGATGGCAGACAGGGAAGGAGGGGATGGCCAGGAGGAGTTGGCGGTGTTGGACACATTGGCGGATGATGATATAGATGCATCCTTGGATGGGTGGCTCGGGCAGTTTGCACTTGCACCTCACCTTCCCACTTCGCCTTCACCCCACGACATGGCAGTTGGCCAAGGCGAGACACAACATAGGGCCACTCCTATCATAGGTCAGGTCCAGGATGAGATGGCGTTTGTTGATGAGCAAGACGACGCGACTTGGGAAAGTGGATATGACTCGAAACTCACTGATGTAGAGGATAGTGGGCCTGGAGGACCACTGGCAGGTCTTCACATTACTCCGCCAGACCCTAGAGATCCAGTAGGCTCCCTGCAGCGGTTCTTTGGGGAGTTACGAGGGATATCAGACATAGCCCGAGGTATGGCACAGTTGACTGGACGGATGGATGTCGACAATTCAGCTGCTGCTGAGAAGCTCTTGCACTTCATGACTTCGGGATGTGAGGAGGAGTTTGCACATCACTTTGAGCTGCGGGGGTGGCCGGTTAGTGTTACATCGGAGATGGTACAGGAGTAGAAGCACATACGATTGGTGGAGGGAGTTAGCACCTTGGGGGCTAACTTGCACAATATGGAGGGGTTGTTCCGAGATGTCTACCTACAGATGAGACAAAGCAAGATGGAACAACAGGCGCAACAACTGAACGTAGAGAAATTGGAGAAGGGGAAAAGCGTGCGCAATTGGCCACAGTAGAGAAGAACTTGAGGGTCGAGTTGGAGACAAAGGTGACCACTTATGAAGCCCGTTGCAGCAGGCAGAAGAAGGAAGCACAAGCACTTGCAACACAGGTGGCTGATCTAACTCTGCAGATGGAGCAGAAGGACAAGAAACTATTGGAGGTTGCACACATGGTCAAGAAGGCACGCGAGCGGCAACTGATTGTGGAGAAGAACCTTCGGCTCCACACAGGACGACAACCTTCTTCTTCGACCATGAGAGGGATGCCTCCTCCGTCTCATACGTCTTAGTTTTTCTTTTTGTTTTGTCATTCCAGCTCCTATTTGTTTAGTCGTCTGGAAGACGACTACTTTTTTTGGGGGGGGTTGATGTTAGGGGTCAATAACACATGTTAGTTTATAGTTGGTTGGGGTGTTTTATGTTTTGTTATGTATGAGTTGCTAAGAGGTTCCTGTGGGGTAGTTAGTGACGGTTGGCAACCTGGCCAATTATCGGGTCTATATAATGTATGGTTGGAACCTCGGCAAATTAGCATTGTACTGGCATATTTGGAATCCAATAAAGATATCATCATTTTGCCATAGCTGTTCTGTAATTGTTATCTATGCTTTAATATACATGAATGTTCTTGTTATATGAGTTGTTGGTATGAGTGGAATATCTCTGTTTACCCGTGAGTTTACCAATCTCACCGTAGGGACTAAACAAACTGCATTGTTAGGGGTGCAATTGACAAATGGAATCTAAGCACTCAAAGTTTGAATCACAAATGCATTTTTAGGTATGCATCTGGCAAGGTAAAAAGAACACTCAAGTTTAGTTTTGAACTACAGTAGATGTGTGCAGTTGTCTAAAGGGATGGAGTTTTAGGATAAGAAATTTCAAAATTGTACTATCAAGGGCTGGTCTTCATAAGAGAATTAAATTGTGAACTTTAAAGTAAAAAATAGTGCTATCTCATGATCACACGTGCACAACTTTTAGTGGGAGTTTTGTTTCAAGGTTTCAGTTAAGATTTCCATACTCAGGCATACATTTAACTGAAGGAGTTCCATTTGAATTCTAGTGGCATGCATCTGAAATAGGTTTAATATTCATAGGTGTGTGCTTGATTTTGGGTGGGTGTTGAAAACAATTTTTTTGTATAGGCATATTCTTGATTGAACAAAATGTAAGCACTAGTGTTGAAGGCTGTTTCGCCATGTTGAGGTTTGCACTTGAATAATAAAGAGAGTTTGATATTTGCAAAAGCTAAATTTCATGTATAGGTGCAAATGATTCATGAAACAATTCAAGTTTGCTTTCACATATTGAAGGGTGCACTCAAAAAAGGTTTTGTTTCAAAATTTAAAAAAACAAACAAACAACTTTCATGCGTAGAGGTGTGCACTTATAGCAAGGCATTTGATTGAAGCAAAGTCAAGTTTGAGTTTCTATGTTAAGGTGCATACCTAAGTATAGAGAGACTATATTTAAAACCAAGTAGAAAATCCTATATCGAGGGGCATGCTTTTACAAAGGAACACTCAAAGGCAAAGCTTGAAAATACCATATACAGGTGTGTGCCTGTTTGTCACACTGACAGGGCCAGCTAAGCTTGCAAGAAGATTAGTTGATATTGATATAGGTACAGTCCTATTATAAGAGAGAAACTATGAGTAACAAAGAGTGGCATCTATTTCAAAATAATGGCATGATTTTCGAACTGAAAGAAACCTGCTATAGAATTCCTATCAGAAAAGACAATATAATTTATTTATAGAAGAAATCAATAGATATTGTTGGCAATAGTAGAGTAGAGTATATAGCTTCGTATACTTTATTCCATAGTTGAACTACTCGCCAAAACCAAAAACTCGCTAAGGCTTGAAAAAAAAACTCCAGAAAAATTCGGCCAATACTCGGCAAAAAACTCGAGAACTTAAAAAATTGCTTAAATTTAATTTGAAATGCATTTTTTTTGCAAAATTCAATGAGAAGATGCATCCTATGAGTCAATAAATGAGAACACAAAAGAAACAAGTTGAGTCTAGATGTATTTAAACGCAAAGTGGATGCAAAATCGCATCCTCATGAGGAATGCTGATGGCTGGAAACAAAATAGTAAATAGTTTATGTAGAACTAAAAGTAAATAAATATATACAATTACATCTTCCCATTCCCTGCTCTAGTAAAAACTAGGGGAGAGGCGGAACTAGAGGGTCTAGTCCTAAAAGTCTGCTGTTGAATAATCCCCAACCCAATTCTAACCAAATCTGATCCAAACCAACTGTTTGTTTTGCTGATAAAGTCTTTGGCCAGTGTATATTTGGATGAGGTTTGACTGTTTTTGTTTTTGTTTTGATTGGTTTTGAAGTTTTATACAAGATTCTTGAATATTACGTTAAGTGATTGCTGATTTAATATAGCAAGATGCATAACACATAAGGAAGATAATCAAGAAACTTTCATTTGCTTAAAAGAGCAATGTACATACCATTAACATGAACTCATAGGTCTGAAGTAAATTTCCAGCCAATAGAAATATAGAAATCAGCTCCAATAAATGTTAAAACCCTAAATACACTCTAGGGTTTGAAATCCTTCTTCCCAAAATGGAGCGGCTGACTGAAATAGAGCTGGAAATAGATGGGAATGACCTCTAGAGGGTCTAACCTGTAACCAATTGTAGAAAACCTGCCCTTAAACTGAAGATCCGCTCAAAAATCCCCAAAGAAGGCTGCCATATGCACACTGAAGCTAAATTCTGATGGAAATTGACACCCGAAGAGATGGGTTTTCGTCCAAATCCCCCAATTCTTCCAGAAGTTGGCGTTCTAGGAAGCCCAAAGCTGTTGAAACCCTCATGCAAGCTGCGGATCTGAAAATGGAGATGTAAGGATGAATCCAAATGATAGGTAAAATGCCTTTTTATCTACTTTGGGGTTACTATTTGGCCAAAAAAATCATAATATATCCTTGAGGGTCTAATTTCTCATTGTGAACTTGGCCCCCTTTTAAAAAACAACTTAGGTTACTAGGATGGGGGGCACTTTTTACTATTCATCTTATGTTTCTTTGTTACTATTTACTTTTTACTATTCACATAAGGCCAACTTTAATATTTCAATTTTAACCATGGATTCAACCCCATAACTCCAATCTGAAAGGCCCGAAAAGCTCCTTGTTGAGTTCCACAACCCCAGGTTGGATCCCCAAACCACACTGCTGACCTATGGGACCCTAATGGTAGGCCAACCTCCTCTCAAGTCTAAGATGCCTAAGGAAGGGACATTACAGGCTTCCCTTCGCGAGATTGCTTGCCCTCAAGCAAACACCAAACAACCTGCTGCTCCACTCTGATTAAAATGCTCAAGCACCACAAACCATGAAGCAACATATTGGAATCCATGTGGAATAATGTACTAAGCAAATCAATACCTGGATCCCATGTCAAAATGAAAAATCTGCTGTAGAAGATGAAGTAGGGGAATGTCAAATGATCGCAATGAAGTAACCATACAAGCATGTAGAATATCAAAACAATGTGAAAGCGAACCTCCACATGCCAATGAACCAACACAAATGGCCACTCAACTTCGTTGTTATAACTCTGATCAGCAATATATGAGATATCAAACATGTCAACAAACCAGTGCCAATCAATGGAAATCACTCCACACATTAACTCTATCCCAAAGGTATACCTCCAAACACTCCCATACCATTGGGAAACTGATGTAGACAATGAAAATTCTGGATATGCCATATGATTCCAACTAGGACAGTCACTAGTCCATAAGGAATCGAAGAATATGAAGTCACCAATCAACAAAGATATTGCTGCTATATCAAGTGAAATAGGTGACAAACTCGAAAATGAAGTATGTATGCCAACACTGCTCAACACAGACAACTCTCAAGTGGCTGGCCCACTAAGAAAATCATCAACCAAATCACTATCATCACTGAGAGAATGAGCAAATACCTCAACTGGAAATTTTGAATTAAGCAACTCATGTCTCTCATCATCAAAGGAATGGTGAACATCACGAACATGTTGAAGATTGATTTTGGCTTGTTGAGCCAATAACTTTGCTTGCCTTGCCCTTTCTAGCCAATCATCATTCATCATTTGGGTCTGAGTTATATCAGCTGCTCTAAAGTGTCTAAACCCAATCCTAAAATGAGATATACCATGTGACTTATCATGACCAAAGCATTCTTCATGAGTACCTTCCATAATAGAATTATTATGACACATTTCCCAATGATTAAGAGTGCCAACGTCATGAAAAGGGGAGGATGAATCACTGCTGTTATAAGTCAGAGAATGAGGACAGAATTGTTCCCTTTTATTCATACCTTTGGAGTCATCAAGCATATTGGCTACATCAAGGGCTGGTTTTAAAGATGTACCCACTAAAGTTAGCAAATGATGATGCAATTCCTTTGCTACCAATGAATTTTCTGAATGTATACCTTTATTAAGTCCCATTGCCAACCATGAAGTATCATCACATGAAGATATTATACCGCCGCTAGCACCATGTACCAAGGTTGCCATGTCATGAGTATAAGGAGACATGTTGCTGCTGTCATAAAGGGAATAATCTGATTTATCCCCATACCTCCAATTGGTATTATCATCATCAAAGTATGTTTGCATACACTTGGCTGCCACAATTTTTGGGTTATCATTATTGGTAGCCTTCAACACAATTTGTTTACTTCCATGGGTTAACTCAAGTTACATGTTGTCTTCTTCCCTAACCAAATATGCCTTCCAAGCGTGATCAAGGATTGATATTGTTATGAAACAAAGGCACAATGTCAAACCTTGCATGCAATGGGGTTCTTTAATTCTTATCACATGCTCTTGCCCAACAAGATGAATGAAACCATGTAAAAATGGGAGATGGTTGATCATCAACATGAGACCCACCTTTATTTTGTACCTTCCAAGTTTGCCTTCATAGATGCTTTCATAGCCTGCTGTCCAAAGGTGTGTGACATACTGAAAACTCCCCTCATGAGCTGTCAAATTTATCACCTCAAGGCTGCTGTTATAAATTAGACCAACAACTACTAAAGTGACGTCAATGATGTCCATATACCCATGCATAAGAAAGAAACCCATCTCATACACCTTATCTATTGAGTAAATGTGTCTCCACACACTCCAATCCAACCCATAAACTGATGTAGATACAAACAATTCTGAAAATATAGTGAACAGCCATGTAGTACAACCACTTGTCACTAAATAACCCATGTCATTTGGCTCTAATGCCAACCAATCAGCAGTTGTACAGTCATAAGAATTAGGTGCCAACATTAAATTTGCAATGTAGATGTGTTTCTTAACACCCCAAAGTAATTCATGAGTGGCTGATCCACTAAGAGTAACACCCATAAAATCACTATGCTCATTCATATCGTTGTCAACATCAACTATAAACTCAGAATCAGAGAAGTCTTGCTTCTCATTATGTATGGAATGGTGTATGTCACGAACTTCTTTGCACTGATTTATTACTGTTGTTCTAAAATAAACAAATTCAATTCTCTTGGAAGAAGCATCATAAAAATAGCCATGCTTAGCCAATGCATCATGTATGCCGACATTTGAAAACTCAATTTCTCTAATTACTCCATGAATAGGAGCTGCAAATTCATGTAAGGAAAGAGTATAACGCTGCTGTCCTGAATCAGAGATTTAGGACTGATTGTGCCTTTTCTTTCATTACCTTGGGAAATGAAAGATCCCAGATGGATCCCCTTGCTGATCTGCTGTAGTTTTAAATTAATAAACTATATTTTCCTGTGTTTCCTTCGATGGTTTTAGAGAATAGACAGAAGTTGCAGAAGGTTTGTTTATTTTTGTGTTTTTGATAGTTTTTCAGCAAGTAATAATTGAAGAACAAGTACATGAAAAGAGTACTGGAAATAAATGTTCATACACAGCCAAATCAGAATCGTACCAAGCAGATTTCTGATTTATTTAAATCAAATAATTGTCCAGATAGTGATTCCAAACAATTCCAGGAAGATTACAATAAGCAATGAGTCCAACCTGAATGAAGAGTGAATACTGAAATCAAGAAGGAAGCTGTGGCAAACATTCAAAGCTCTTACATAGCTCCACGTGGGAAGAGAAATGGCTGCAAAGTACAGCCGTACGGCTGTTAGGTGATGCCAAGCTGGAAACCCCAATCCCCACGCTGAACCCTAACTCTGTTCACTGAATCCTCCAGAAAAGATGTCGTACCAACTCTAAGGCACTGAAAACTGAATGCAAGAACCAAATAACCACTGTGCTGGGGGCTTCGTCCCAGACAGGCAAGACCCTGGGGTTTTCGTCCCAGATGCTGAATCGCTCTCCAGAGCAAATTCTCCAAATCAAAGATGAAATGTGTAAAAGATACTTGATAATTAGGTTACCATCTCATTATAACTCCTTCCCTCTAGCTCGAACCCTAAAAGTGTATGAAAAGTGTGCTTAGGCTTATAAAGTCTTATTTCTCATTTTTAGTCGCTAAGTATAGAGAAAACGCCACTTTTTTAATATAAAAGAATTCCGTTCATCAAAAGGGTCCCTGACAAATGGGAAACATTTAGAAAAGTTCAAGACCTTTCCAACGAGCTATAACACATGGGCATATGCATTCAGATGAAGCCAAAAACCCCTTATTACTCCAAAATGGCTATAAACATAGCCTTATTTAATTAATTAAACGCTAACTTAGGAAATATTTAAATATATTAAAAATATAACCCAAATAGCTGCAGAAGGCTCAAATGACTCCAAAAGTCTGAAACGGAACCTGTCACCTGTCTGTGACTGATGTCGGAAATCATGGATCAACTGGCAGTCTTATCCCTAAAATCTAGGGATGCTCCTAGAAACTAGGAAACACACCCAAATCTCCTGAAACTGAAACCAAGGAATGGTCTCATGGAACCCCAACCCTGGACGTTGTCACAACCTCCTAAAAAGTAGGAACTGCGTCCTAAAATGTAGGAACTGCCTCCTAAAATTAAGGAACTGCTCCAAACTGGTCTACTACTGCCAGAAACACCAAATCCAAACACTGAATATCCTTACTGAGTCTCTATCCACCATTGACAACCTACAAGACTCCATAATAGGTTAACTCGCATGTCTTTGCTAGACAGAGCTAAAGAGGGGACATGACAGGAAACTTCAATGCATGAGCTCACTTGCATAGTCTTGGCACACCAATCTTGCAGCATATCAAGTCTTGAAACTATGACATCCTTATACTCAATCAAAGTGTCAACATCATAAAAGTGAGACATCAACATACAAATTGATTTATGTTCTTCTCTAACTGCTGTTATAAAATTAGGCTGTTGGCAAGTAGAAGTTCCCACTATTGCCTCATGCTCATTTATTCTCTCATGAATGTCTACCATGCTACCTTTCTTGTCACCACCATCTAGCTTGGATTCATGCTCATGTGATGTCAAAAGATTGCTGTCCCATCTTCTAATCCATACCATCACCTCCATGACTGATATGTTTTCCAGTACTAGCAAATTCCAAGGTGTAGTATGCACAACAAACAAAACATTATCAAAATGAAGAATCTTAGTAAGCAACCTCTTAGTCTCTTTGTTCAGCTTTTTAAAACAAAATGCTTCATATGATCTTAACGATTGTCCTTCCATTGAAGATGATGCATGAGTAACTGAAATGAAATCCAATATGTTCCATATCGAATAGCAGAGCAGTTCGAATACAAAGAGGAGCAGATCAATTTATGTGAAGAGCAGTTTATATATTATCTACAGCAGATCGATCTTGTGAAGAAGGCCAATTAGATTTGTTCTTGTGCGATTTGCTTCAAGGAGTGAAGCAACATATATTGGGCCTGTATCTTTCCCTTTTGTACAACATTGTTGCTAGACATATTTGATATATAAAGAAGACATTTATTGCTGGGTTTTCTCCCTCGAGTAGGAGGGTCTTCCCAGGGTATCTTGGTGTCTTCATTGTTCATTGTGTTGATTTTTCTAATTGCTATTAATCTGATCATAAACACAACACCCCCCTCCTCCTTCGTAGCCTGCCTATCCAAATCATTGATGTCATTGTCTGTAAACGATGGAGGTTGGTCCTGCGATGCCCAATCATTGTAAGGAGCTATATCATCTAAATCACTTGGACCAGCTGGTGCTTCCTTTACCTTCCTTATGTGCAACTGAAGATTATATTGCACAAAGACAAGGTCATTGAGGCGTTTTTGAGTTAACTTGTTCCTCTTCTTCGTATGGATGGCCTCAAACAAGCTCTAATTGTGCTCACAACTGGATGAACTACAAGGCTGACATAAGATTCTGAGGGCAATTTTTTTGAGATTTTGGGTATTTCCACCCAAACTTTGCCACCAAGCATTTGCAAAATAAAATTAGGTTGAGGGTAGCACCCCTCATAGGGGTCTGAGGGTGAGAAAGAGAGGGGTAGAGAGATAGGTCTAGATCTTGGGGGAGAGAGGAGAGAGTGAGATGGAGAGTGGTAGAGAGGGGGGATAGAGGAAGAGTGATAGGGAGATAGATAGGTCTAAAATTCGGGGTAGATAGAGAGAGCGAGAGAATGCTGATAGGAGCATATTGATTACTGAAATTTGACCAAGTCTGAAAATTTAAAAGATCTTCTAAAACCTAGAATTTGCATTATAACTCCTAGAGATCTGAAACCACTCTCAAACATCCTGCCAATATAGACATGAAATATAACTTAAAGTGACTTATACTTAAATGTTATATTTCATGTATATATTCTGATGAAGATAATGAGACTGACTTGAAGAAAAAAATCGATGGAAATCAGTTTGCAAGTGTTTGGGAGTGTGTTTTTCCCCTTCTCAGCCAAATACAAGACGAAAAATGATGAAATGAAACTCATTTTTGCCGTTTTTTGCATTTATTCACTGGCAGGCGAGTTTTTTTCATTGATTCGGCGAGTTTTTGGCAAAGACTCGACAAGTTTTCGGTGAGTTATTGCCAAAAACTCGGCGAGATTTTCTGGTGAGTTAGAAGTTGTAAAAACACACTAGTAAAAAATACTCGCGAGTTTTTTAAAACTCGCCAAAAACCCGGCGAGTAGTCCAACTATGCTTTATTCCAACAGAGCAGGTTGCAACAGTAGGATTCAAGACAGAAAGCCCATTTCGAAGTAAAATCAGACTTTATCATCAAAGTAAAGCACCACTGCAGTGGCTTCAACAAGAGGTTTTCTTTTAGCAAACAGCAGAACTGAGTATTTGATAGCCTATATTCATATCAACAACGGCATATATTATTCCTAATCAGCAGTGATATCTGTCCTATCAGTTATTTCAGCAGTTCATTTTTCTTGAAAATCTGCGTATTTTGTAACATTCATCAGCAATTTCAAAGTAAAAATTAGTCAGTGGTATTTTGAAGGGAATTTCTTTAAGGGGTTTTGTTTTAGAAATATAGTGTTTCAGATTTCATCTACCAAATAAGACAAATTTTCTATCATCTTTTTGAGCTTTTGAGGTTGAATAAAAGACAAAAAGACAACAATCATAATTGCAGAATGGTACAATATTTGATCACACAAAAGGTGCCTGATTTCAGCAAATTTTCAGTAGAGGTTTTGTGTTTCACAAGTTATTTAAAGGATTTAAAATAAAGACAAACCTAGGGTTTGGTATAGATAAATCAACAAAATAAGAGTGTTTAGATTCAAGTATCAAATGGAATTGTTAGAATGAAGTGTTTTTGGAGAACCTTCATCTAAAGCTACCTATCAGAAGTCTATTTTTAGCTTATGCTTAGTTGTTATTGTTTTCAAGGAGGAATGCATTTTGGAAAGTCTATTTTTGACCCAAGACATTTGTATCTTAAGGTAATTTTAGCTAGAGCTATTTAGAGCCCATGCTATTTTTAGCTATCTTTAATTTTGGCACCGTGTGCTATATTTAGATCATGAATTTTTGGAACTCTATTTTTTTATCTTTTTAATCATTCAAGAGATGTGAGTTGTAGTGTTAGTTTGTCAAAATTTCTACTTGTGGCTCATGCTATTTTCAGCAGCCTAAAATTTTAGCTCGATGCATGTTTTTTAGATCAGGTATTTTTGGAAGTCTTTTTTTGGATCTCCTATCATGCAAGAGATATGAGTTCTAGTGTTACTTTGTACTTTGTAATAATCTTTGTTAGTCGTTTAAGTGAACACCGTCTGAGATTAAAATTTAAATATAGAGAATTTTGTAGTAAAGATTGTTTTGCAAGAAATAAAGTTATTCATAAGTAGCCATAGCTGTTAGCTTTTATTATTTTTTCATGGAATGTCCTATAAAACCTTATAAATAAGTGTCATTTGCACTAATTTCCAAAGTAATATTATCGTCTACTTGTTGCTGAAATTGTTCTCATTGAGTATTGATAATCTTGAATTCATTATTCATTCAATACAATTTAGTAATGCCTATCTTGCTTGTAAATTTCTGTTGAGATGTTGTGTAGTATATGTTATGTGTGTTGAGGTAGAGTAAATTGCTTTTAGCGATTTTGCAAGCTTTGTATTGTAGGTGTAATTGAAGCTAGTGATTGTGGCTTTATATTGATTCCTCGATTCTATCCACTAATGTTTTCTATCCTTGTGTTAAGCCTATTCAATCCTTATTTGTGTTTGCACTGCTCAATCTTTGTTTTTAACTGAACAAAATAAGTGTTTAGTAATTCTAGGGTTTTCTTTTAGGTAAAAAGCTTAAAAATGTTTTGCCTTAAATTTAAGTGTATGTCAGCCTTCTGCTCTGGGTGAATCCAAAATGACACACCTTTAGTTTTATTCAATATGAGTGTGAACTACACAAGAAAATACTATACACATTGTAAATAGCAAGTGCACGTTGTTTAGATTAGGTTAAATTTTGTTTATAGGAAGCGTTTGCTTCTAGTTTAATGAGTGGTCCTACTCCACATCCAGTTCATTTTGTGTCACACTAAAAGGTGTGAATAAAAATGCTAACTTTAAGGCAATATCCTTATTCATATAAGACCATTCTGTTGGTTGAAAATTTTGTACACTTGGGGAAATATACAAAATTGTGGTTTCAACCACAGCGTGTGAGTAAAACTCTCCTAATTAAGGGAAGGCTCCCCCTATCTAACTACAACTTTGAAAATAAAATAGGATGGGACAACAATCTTTCTTCTTCTTTCAAGAAAGACAATATCCTTTTCTCTTCACAGAAAAGTGATAGCGATTTGATATAAAACAGTAGTAACAACTTTCAAAATGAAATGAGAGAAAGGAAATGAAGTTTCCTGAAAGCTCAAAGACTTCCGTCACTTCCTTCGGGACAGGACAACAATATCAAGCTCAAAGACTTGATTATATGAAATCCTATCTACCCTTTTCTATACTAATTCTATCAAGAACAAATTATAACAGCTCAAAGACTGGAATATCTTATTCTTTTCTACTTAAAACAATGGGAAGTAGTATAAACTCAAAGACTCACAGCTATTTCTCACAAAATTTGCTCCTAAATTCTCCTAAGAACAAGTGAAAGCACAAAGACTTACAACTTCTTTCAACAAAATATTTATTTTAATCTATATTAACCTCAACTACTTGCAGCACAAAGACTGCAAATCAAATGTGATTAAGCTCTTTAAGAAACACTTGCATGAAAGATAATATAGAAAACAAACTCAAGTATGTAGCACAAAGACTCAAAGCTTGAGCAATTTCCTTCTATTCCTTTCAATTCTTGAATTTACACATGAGAGCTCAAAGACTTCTTTGCTGTAAATTTGGCAGAGTTTTTGCTTGCTTTCCAAAAGATGAAAATTACAATAGACCCCCTCAAGTATTTATAGGAGAGGAGTCATGAGAAAAAGGTGGGAGGATCCCAACTAACTTGAGAAATTCTGTCAACCACCAACACTTATTCAATAACTAACTAAGACTTATTCCAACTACAATCCTAATTGAACACAACTTGTAGTTGCTTTACATGTAATTACAAAAGTGCAAGTAATGAGTTAACTTGCAATTATAAAGTTATTTTTTTACATGTAACTTGTCAAAACAAAATTACAAATGCATAACTAAAACTATTCCATGTGTCTAAAGACACGACTCTAACTGCATCATCCTTTGTCTGTGATGATCTTCATGTCGCTTCAGGATGCTAGAACTTGAAGTATTCTGGGTTGGTAAAGACATCTTGAACCGGAACGGGAACTTGCATCCTTGTCTTCTTGCTTGGGGTAGTACTATCTTTTCAGGATGGAAAGGGTTGCCTTACTCTTTTCATGTCATGACCATCTTTGTCTTGAAAGCATTTTATGCTCTCAACCATGAATTGTTGTTATATCTCTTCTTTGTATCATGCTTCATTCTTGAAATCTTCTTGCAAAATAAGGCCCATGCCTTAATCCATTGATTTGGTAGATCGTGTGTGCAAACCGAACTGACAAGGGAAGGGATAAATTCATGCAAAAATGGGCTCACAAGTGAATTTCGGGTTTTGGAAGTTGCATTACATGTGTGGGAAAAACAAGAGCATTAACTTGCAATTGTGGAGAAAAAACATGCAATTTCATATGTGTAATGGGTAATTACAAGTTTGCACTTGTAATTGGACCTTTAAAACTCATTTTCAAGTGTTTTTTGAGTGCATTTTGGACCAATTTCGGGTTCTGGATGGCTGACTGCAGGTAGACTTTAAATGGGATAAATGAATGAAGGTGTGAAATGAGTGGATGAAATGGTGGGAATGGTATGTACGGATGATGGCAATGAACATGGATGAAAATGGAAGGATTTTGGGAAGATCAATTATTTTCATTTAACTTGTAATCGGGATTTAAAATCCCGAATACAAGTAAAGAGGGAAAATGGGGAAGAACAATGCAATTCACAAATTGCTTTGCAAACTTGGAACAAAGGGGAAAATCTCTCACAAAGCCAATTTTAGGCAAGAACAAAACAAAACATATAACTATCATGAAGAGAAAGAATCTCTTATAGATAAAAGAAGAAGATTCAAACCCTAGCCACGCTTTTGAAAAAACGCCATATGTATCAAAATGCCCATTAAAAGCATGAAGAATCGGTCAAGTAAAGCACCCAACCTCCATGCCTAGGCAAGACAAGCCTAAACAATTTAGGAAAGACAAGATTCGTGGCACTTGAATGAGGCAAATCGTGGCATTTTTCAAAAATGTTTTTGCTGTTTAAACCCCATAAAACCAGCAATAATGTCTTCCAAATGGCATGAAGAGAGTTGGAAAATGCATGAAAATAGCAAGGAATCCAAAACGCATTCCTCCTCCTTGAATTTCTCCACAAAAATTGTTGGAAATCTTCAACAAAATCCTCCAATATTGCTGGTCGGGTTTTTGGAAAAGAACAACAAGTTTTAAATTGCATGCAATAAGGAAAATCGGGGTTTTGAGAGCAAACAACGAGTTTAAAATGTTACTTTTCTCTCAACAAGGCAAAATCGGGTTTTAAAAATCCAATTGCAAGTTTAAAATTTCACTTTTTCCATCAACAAGGCAAAATCGGGTTTTAAAAATGCAATTACAAGTTTAAAATTCCCCAATTTGCACTTTATGGAGAAAATCGGGTTTTTTGGGCAAAATAGCAAGTTTAAAATGTCACTTTATTTCAATTATAGGCAAAATCGGGTTTTGGAGAAAATGTGCAAGTTACAAAGTACTTGTAAAGGGAAAATAAAATCCCTACAACAAGTTTTAATAACTTGCACATATGTAATAGAGGCTTAAAATCCCTATTACAAGCAAAAGACATTAAAGTAGGGGTTTTAGAAAAGAACTACAAGTTTACTTGTAACTTATCCAAAAAATCCCTATTTTAACTCTAAAAGCCAAAAAACATCAAAGGGGAAATAAAAAAAAAATTACAAGTTCTTATTTTTCAATAAAGTGCACTTGTAATTAGCCAAAAATTTCCCTACAAAGACCAAAACAATGGAAATCATTAAAACTTGCAATTCAAGAGAAATTTCCCACCTGTAGTCAGGGAGAAAAAACTTGAAATTGAAGGAAAGACATAGCAAACAAATCCAGAATGTGACGAAATTCAAAGCGTGGTTCGAGGATGGACTGAGGATTAAGCCAGTCCAAGGATTAGTCGAAATTATGCCTCGGGAAGTGTGACAGAGTAAAATTTTCATTTTTTCACAAAAATTTCATGTGATGGTCCTTCACTTTTGAAAACAAAAATGAGGACAACACATTCAAAATATTTTTGAATACACCAACATTTTACATGCCGTTTAAAAACTCTTATTTTTGTGTGGATCTTTTCATTCTGAGTTTTTATGGTCATGGTCCAATCTTGGCATATTTGATTCCAAAATGTTGTTTTCATAGAACTAAATATAGCCTATTTAGATTAGCACACATTAACTTTTACATTGAAGATGTCTAGTTTCCTTCCTAACCCCCTAGGAAAAATTATTGAAGTTCATGGAACAAGGGGCAAATTGATTTAACTTTTAGTGTTCAAACTTACTGTTATTTGAAGCCTTATTGTTTTCTTTGCTGAAAACCATCTTTTAGTTATACATCGAATGCTCATAAATTGCATGACATAAGAACTTAACTTTGAAGGGTTTATTTATTTTCTTTGTGATGTAGAATGCAAGCACACTGTCTTTGGAAGTATTGTAGCATTAGCTATACATTGAATACTAATAAATTGCATGACATGAGAACTTACCTTTTGAGGATTTTTAATTAATTTACTTTCCTTTTGGCGCAGATTGCAAGTACAATGTCTTGGGAAGTATCTTGGCATTAGTTTCTTTTGGAGTTTCTTTAAGTGGTTTTTTAGTGGGATTGGAGATTCATGTGGATTTGACAACTTTCCAAGTCTAGGGTTGGAAGCATACAAGAACACGTAAGCCTTTTCTTCCACCAATTACAATGTTTTTATATTTAATGCTAAAAACAAATAAGGTTTTCTAGATGCTTGATATACTTAATTCTTCTTTATAATATTTTGCAAGCTTTTGTGCTCAATCCATATTTGATAGATGTCTAGAGTAAATTATGAGAGCGAAATAAGAAGTACAACAGAATAAATGAAAAGAAAATCAAAGTTAAATAAAAAATAATAGTGTTCCATGGGGATGTGTCACATACCTTCCCTCTCGAACATTTTGGGGATGCGATGACAAGGAGGGGCACCCCCAATCTCCCCCGTCTCCCTCTCTCCCATTTGTTCCTTTTATTGCTATTTTTTGTCATATCCTTGAGATATTTCAGATTTTTTTTGGTGTGAAAGAGACATTTCCTAGTTTGGGGAGGGTACTTGGGGACATCCACATTTTGTTATTGACAACCAGAGATGCCTTGACATCCCATATTTCAAAAATTGTTCAAAAGACATTTTTTCGTAAAATTATTGTTTTCATGATCATTGATGACATAACAATTAGATATTCATATTTACAATTATTTTGATTGTATTTTTGTGTATCATTCAATTTTTTAGTGGACCATGGTGAATTTTGGTCATGTTAGTGTTTTAATTTGTCTTCTTACGACAACTTGAACCAAAGTGTGTGAAGAAAACTTCTCTTGAAATTAGCAGGGAAAGCTCCCTAATTAAACTACTCACTACTTATGAATATCATATAATTTATCTTTTGGGGTTTTGCATGAAAATAAATGATTTGAAAGCAAAGTTGACCTATCTTTTTGATGTTAGATGTTTGAGCACAAGACTTAAAAGTTAATTTTTATCTCGCCCTGAGGTTTTTCTATGTTTGTGCAGCTAAACAATAACATGAAGAGAAAAATGATTTCCATTGGTTAAAGTAGAGACCAATGGATTTACATCAACAATATGATTCCTTAAACAAAGGTAACACTCTACTAACAACAAGAAACATAGAGCAAGATTGAGAAAAAGTAATTACTTGAAAGCATACAAAGCCGCTTCAAAGAATAAAGACAAGTGTTACATAGTGTTAAACACAAATATTTTTTATTACTAACTTGCCAAATTCCCACATCCACAACACAATGATAAAATTTCAAAGTTTAAACAATAATCACTACATCATAAGTTTGACTTCAACAATTCTTTTCAAATTATGTGCTCAAAGCACTTATTTATAAGCTCTCAAGAAGTAGCTTTTAGGGATAAAATAATAATAAAATATTCTAAAAAGGAACATTGCTTTAAAGGACCCTTACCTACAAAAAATAAGGACTAAAGCTACTTGAAAGAAAATTTCTTTTAAAACAATTAATTAAATACAATTTAACGAAAATAGACTCTTAATTATGACATTAATATTATGTTTATTATTACATATTAATTATTTGATTATTATTAAATGACATCAATAAATAATGTTTGCTATTATATATTTATTATTTGATTATTATTAAATAACATCATTAATATACTTCTTGAAAAACTGCACAAAAGTTTGGGAAACAACATTTTGCCATGGTCATAAGAAATAATGGCCCATCCACATATAGTGAAAAGTTAGTAGAAAGAAGTATAAGGCGAGCGACACACAAGGGCTCTTTGAAGAAGATTGCAAGTAAATGCTAGATCTTACAGACATTGCTGAAAATGATGTAGCAACATGGGAGAAAACTATCGTAATTGGGATCTTCTAAAACCCTCGTGATTGGCCATTCGGGAATGGGTGGCGAACGATTGGAAGCCCGATTCGATAATTAACTTCCTCCCATAAGGATTCTTCGTAGTTGTCTTTGATAATAATGAAGAAAGAGAAAATATATTGGAAGGGGATTGGAACATGGATAATTCACACCTACTTTAACCCTCCAAAATTTGTGCCATTAGATGCGCTGGTATGGTTAAGAATCTACTATCTCCCCTTCAAATACTAGTCAAGAGCATGTCTTGCGAAGGATAACGTCCCCACTTCGGAATAGAATTTAATAATAAATAATAATAATATTAAAATAGAAAAGAATAAAATAAAATTTAAATTAAAATATAAAATAATTAAATAAATTTTTTAATTAAGTTAATGAATGGTCAAAAGACATGGAAGGAAAAGTTGTGACTCCCTCAAACATGGGATATAAAAGGGAGAAGAGAACCTCATTTTGAGAAGGGGATAACTGATAACTGGGGAATCAAAAGTGCAAATCTGATTTAAATGAGAAGTGCAGATCTGATTGTGAAAGGCTGTGTCCCTTTCAAAGGGCAGAAGTAATGAAGAGTTGCACTCTTTGAAAGGGTGCTAATGGTGAAAGGGTGTGTCTCTTGCCAAAGGGCATCCATAATGAAGAGGTGTGACCTCTCCCTCACATTGAGAGATATAAAGGAAAGGAGTCAAAAGCATCCACTGACATGATCGATCAGATCAGATCAGATCAGAATTATTATGAAGTTACAGGAATTGACAGCCTCCTAGGAGGGGACATTACACGAAGATTCGGGATAGCATGGGAAGAACACTAGAGGCGTATTTGAGAAATGGTGAAACCTTAACATATGCGTTAATCAAGATTATTGCGATTAAGAAGATCTTGATAGAGATCAAACTAATTACGAAGGTGGGGATGTGGAACCAAGGGGTAGAAATTGAAACCCCTAAATTATTCTATTTGAAGGGTAAAAGTCGAAAACATTTTGAGGAATCTTACTGTTGGGCCCCTATAAGGATAAAAGAAAAATGGAATCCAAAAACAGCAAACATGGAAGGATTGGAAACCTAGTTGAAGCAATTGTTCCAGCAAATTTATCTGAGTCAATGCCATTATTAGATCCCAAGTTGTGTGATGAAAGCATTGTTAACTCTCCATTGACATAATCCTACCAACAAAAGGTAATTGTTTTGGTTATAGATTTGGGTGAATCCAATAAACCAACTGCTAACCAAGCATTAGAATAAAAGGAGGAAGACATGGAGGATGAAGTTTATAATGTGGATTGAAAGAAGATCAACCAATCTACATCCAATCTCCTTAGTATTGTAATAAAACTGGTAGAGTTGAAGTGGGGAAGGAAGGCAAATAAACAAAAGAGAGGAGGAAGCCCAAAATAGAGATCAAAAGTCCATTAAGACCTATATGCTAAGATCCATGGGAGGAGCTCCCTCCCATGGGAGATAATGAAGCTCCTCGTGTGGAATGTTAGGGGCCTTTGTGCACCTAGCAGGAGGGCATGACCAAACACCAGATTGAAATCGTATTGATTGAAAAGTTCTTTTGCAGGAGACAAAGCTTAAAAAAGAGGAAGCCTTGACCTTCTCAAAGAAGTGTAGAAGATGGGATAGTTGGTTCATAGAAGCCAATGGGGCTTCCAGTGGGTTGGGGATCTATGGAAAATGAATTGATATACTCTAACTCCCCTTAACAACATCGAAATATGGCAATTGGCCAAGGTATGCAACTTGAGTTTTTACATCTTCAATGTCTACAGACCTACTAAAACAAAGGAAAAGAAAACAGTTTGGAATGAGATTAAAGAGATGCAAAACATTGTGAAAGAAAAAAATGTTATTGGTAGGGACTTCAATGCAATCCTGGATCTATCAAAAAAGCACAAAGGTGCAACAATGATTTCTCAAACGCAAAAAGATTTTTCTATTTTGTTTGAGAAACCAAATTAATGGACATTAATCCTAGCAACAAGAATTTTAGTTGGAATAATAGGAGATTAGGATTCACAAATATAGCTGAAAGGATGGATCATTTTTTGGTTTTAGATAATTTGTTGAACACAACAATCAAGTTCGAATAATGTATTGTGCTCTCTTCTCGGTTTCATCATTATCCCATCATGTTGACTCTATTGGAGGATCACCCATCGCAAAAGGCCAATTCCAATGTAAAATGATGTGGTTACGATGCCTTAAGATTATAGATTTGCTAAGATATGGTGTAGTGAAGATATTGACACGTGGGGGTTTTGGATATTTGTTTTACACAAGAAGTTGCAGCACATAAAGGATAAGCTTAGAATATGGAACATGGAATCTTTCAAGAATATTTTCAAAGAGGAGTGAATAGAGGAGGAATTGAGGCTGCTGAACGAAAGGATAAATGTGAGTGGCATTTCTAGGAGAACTACCTTAAGGACAAGAGTTGGTGAAGGAACATGGCAAGATTCTTGCTAGGGAAGAGATCTATTGGAAGACAAAATGAAGGGAACTATGACTGGATGAAGATGAAGTAAACACTAAATTCTTTCATAAATGAAGATCAAAAGGGGAACCAATAGGATTACTAGAATTATAGTCACGGATGGCTGTGTCTTGTCATACCCATTGAAATTTAAGTGGAGGCCGTGAATCACTTCAAGATGCTTATGAGAGATGATAATTATTTTGACCCTCTTCTTAACAATGTACTGGATGGTATCGAGCTTACCGTTAAGCCCAAGGACAATTATTTTCTTGAAGCCCCAACCACACTAGAAGAAGTTAAGGTGGCAGTATTCCAACTCCATCCGGATAAGGCCCCGAGCCCATATGGCTTCTCTACATAATTTTATCAATTTGGTTGGGATTTCTTGGGGCAAGACATATGGAAGGTAGTGGAAGAGCCACAAAAGGCTTGTAAAATGTTTAGGGAATTTAGTAACACCAAATCATATTGATACTAGAGACACAAAATTGTTCATCCTTCGTAGATTATCAACCAATCTCACTCTGCAACATAGGGAAATTGATGCCCAACAAACTAAAACCAATCCTTTAAGCTTAATATCTTAAGAACAAAGCAGATTCGTTCCAAGGAGGAACATCATAGACGGAATCATTGTAGCACATGAAGCAATTCATTCAAGCAAAAAACAAAGCCATAAGGGTATGATCCTAAAGCTTGATATTAGCAAGGTCTACGATCGGGTAAGTTGGAGATACTTGTTAAAAGTGCTGGGAAAATTTGGTTTTGGCCCAAGATGGTTAGCATTGATCTTTGCTTGCATTTCATCCCCACACTACTCGGCCATTTTAAAATGAAACCACATTGTGGTTTTTTTGAGGGTGTGAGAGGGATTTGCTAGGGCAACCCTTTGTCCCCATTTTTGTTTTCACTAATGGCTGAAGCGTTATGTAGGAGCATAACAAGAATAAGGGACATTGGTGAATGGAAAGGCATAAGCATTGCTCACAATGTCCCGACCATCACACACCAGATGTTCGCGGACAATACTTTGTTATAATGTAATGCAACAATGGAGAAAGTCGGGGTAATAGGATATACATTGGAGAACTACATCTACCACTCAAGTCAAACAATTAACAAAGACAAATCCAAAATCTCTTTCTTCAACACCAAATGGACAGTTCAAAGACGAATTGCGATAGTTTTGGGATATGGAATTGAGACCTTACCTAGTTCTTACTTGGGCACTCCCCTCTTCCAAGGGGCCATATGGACGAAACAATGGATGGAGACAATTGGGAATGCAAAAGGGAAGTGGAATGGTGGAAGGGGCATTGGCTAACCTTGGTGAGGAGAATCATGATGGTGAAAGCTATCTTGGCAGCTATTGCTATATATCTTCTTTCATGCCTAGAAATTGCAAATAAAGCCAAGAGAGATCTAGTAGAAATACAACGACGATTTTTGTGGAAAGGTTCCGATGAGACAAGAAACATCCCTCTTATAGCATGGGATAAGGTGAAATAGAAGAAAATTGAAGGAGGAGCATGCATCAAGGATATACAGATATAAAAATCAAGCATTGGGTGTCAAACTAATTTGGAGAATGTATAAAAACCCAAATGCACAATGGGCGAGGATATTACAAAATAAATATTTGGACGTTGAAGACTCAAAATGCATATTGACTTGTGCGATCCTCCCTCAAGAGTCCCACCTTTGGAATTTTATGGAAAAATACCATCATATCTTAATTGACCATCTCTCCTAGAAGATCAATAATGGGAATCAAGCACAATTTTGGAATGACTCTTGGAACGACCAACATGCACTGGACAGAATTCCCGAGCTAGAGGCACACGAAGAAGCGATGATTGAAAGATTTGGGGAAAAAGTAAGGGGCTGCATAACACCACTAAATGGGCAGTAAACAACTCCCCTCCTTTGGAAAGATTTTAGTTGCTCGCTACGTGAAGTAAAGGAGCCATCAAGCAGAGAATTAACAAAGAGGAGCATCTTCTTGACCAACAGAGACATGAAACAATTTGGTGTGGTGCCAAGTTCAGTGACTATTCTGCTAGACTGGGTTATGACATGCAGTGTGTGGAGCGGCAAACAACCCTATGGCCATTTGATCTTTGTTGGGGGGTCAATGTCCTTCCAAAGGTTAGAGCCTTTGCATGGATGCCACTGCATAACATAATAGTCACTATCACCAATTCAAGGGATTGAATAGTTACTTGAAATGAGGTAGCTTATATGAGTCGATTTTCTACCAATTTGACAGCCAAATTACTGCTTGCTTTAACCCTCTCTTCCATCTTTAAATCAAGTATGTTCATGTATCCAAGCAAGGTATCTTGAACACGATGCAAGCTATTGGATTACAACATTTTGGGCTCAAACACATGCTCACACAACTCCATAGCTGAAGACATTTTTTTTGTTTTCTGTGACTTTTGAAGAGTTAAAAACCAAATAAAAACCCTGTTGTAAAGCAATAACATCACTTTGGAAGTAGATTTTGAATGAACAGCAGCATTAGGTGATGTGAGTTTGAATGCTAAGATGATGTTGACTTTGAACTGCTCCACCTACAACAACAACCTTGAATGATTCTTCACTATAGTGCCCCAGATCAGCCTTCAAATCTGCAAAAATGAGAGGAAAAAAATTGTTTTCTGCTATGAACAGCAGAAGGAAACTGATTGTTTGTTTAAATGACTGAAGGCATGGATATACACGCAGTTCCTTCTTTAATCTTTACTTTCTTCTAAAAATAGGCCACGTAGGATAAGGTGGCACTATGATTTTTCTAATTTTTACTTTAAAACACTCTGCTATGAACAGCAGAAGGAAACTGATTGTTTGTTTAAATGACTGAAGGCATGAATGTGTAGGCAGTTCCTTCATTAATCTTTACTTCTAAATACAGGCTGCATAGGATAAGGTGACGCACTGAATTGGGATTTAATTGACTGAGTTTCAAATATTGTAACTATTTGGTGGCTGCGCTGTCATGCCCCGCCATGCGGCCCAGAGGACAAAACAACTAGTATCAAGAAAA
The DNA here is from genome assembly GCF_030272615.1 of Cryptomeria japonica. NCBI lineage: Eukaryota > Viridiplantae > Streptophyta > Pinopsida > Cupressales > Cupressaceae > Cryptomeria > Cryptomeria japonica. The sequence continues at coordinate 426,583,157 of NC_081414.1, forward strand.
TGCGAATTTTTTTTTTTTTTGATAACAATTACATATGCAAAGAGGTACAAATTAAAACACAATTAAACTACTAACAAATGTCTTCAAGGCCCCATAACGATGCAACACGAGGTTGAACATCATCTCAAATATTTTACAAAGAACTGCTATACAAATTACATTATAGATCATTACATGGATACAAGATCCTCATTACATTACTTGAGAATTTACATAAGAACTTCAAATACATGAATCTGGTACAACAATAACAATCTTCAAACTTCTCTCGAGCCATCACGATCATGAAGCTAATGCAGCCAAACCCAATGGGTGCGAAAAGCACTCCACCCAACCATGTGGCACCATAAGGTCCACCCCCCGTGCTAGGAGGTACCAGCCAAACCTGTTGTTGGGTAATTATGTCATATTGTAATTAGAACGTTATGAGTGTTAAGGGTCGGTGGTTACGTGACGGTTGTTGACAGTTGGCACCAGACAACCTACACCGACACCTATATATATGTACTTTGTTTCCTATTTCAAGGTGAAGTTATTGTCGAAGAATGTTATGTTTTGAATGTACTGGCATTTGGCATTAATGAATACATACATCTGAGTTCTTCTGTTTACTTGCATTGCTGTATACTATCATATTTCCTACATTTCTGTACTGTTATGCACTATTGAAACACACACCCCTCGGGGGAAAACATCTGGCGCCGTTGCCAAATTGAACTTGGAATGAGGAGAACATTCTACATGGCACGGCGATAATGGGGCAACCGGTGAGCGAGGGGACAAGCACCCATCCCGAGGAAGAGCCGACGAAGTTGTTCGAAGGAGAGGGAGCACTAACAAGGGATTTCACCTGCATTCTCTAGGCATCCATCGAAACTTATGTACGGAGGGAGGCCACGACCGAGGACATCCCTAAGAGCGCAGTGTGGAGTGCCCTTGGCGTAAGTCCGGCCATAAATCAGTTGATGAACAACTCGCCTAGCTTGTTGGCACATGCTTTCCTCGCTCTCCAAATTCGTCGGGAAGAAACCTACCGCGAGACCCGTCGACAACAAATTTTGCAGCAATTTGAAGAAAGGAGTCGACGAGAGGAGGAACGTGACGAAAGCCGTCGACGAACCTTGAACCCCACAGAAAGAAGTAATTGATGCCTATGATGCTAAATAAGGATAGAAACTGTGTGCCGAGGGAGGAAGAAGACGCGCACAAGGCAGCCGCGAGGGCGCTGAGGTTAGAACAAGAAGCAGAACGTCGACAACGACTAAAGAAACTTGTGGAAGAAAGCACAACTGGCAATGATGGCTCGGGTGCTGAGGGCCAAGTTTCCGTACTAATAGAAACCACCAGGAAGCGGTTGGGGGAACTTTCCCTGACATTGGAAGAGATTGGTGACGGAAGTACGGTAGAGCAGTACACGCCATACAAAGGTGCCGAGACCAGGAAGGAAGAGGAGACTGAGACTGAGAACAGAGAGGCGAAGGATACGAGTGCGACCGAAGGTGTCGGGAGGACACAAGGTCACGGTAGTAGAAGCAATCTGTTCGGTGCAGGCTCATCACACCCTAGTACTCAGAGCAACTTGGTGGGACCCAACAGACCAAATCTCGACGTAGTATCTTCAAGAGGACCAGTGTCTGGAGGAGGAGTTCCTAGAGGGTCAAGTTCAAGTTCCGAAAGGTAGATTGGGCTGTCGCTAAGGAACGTGATGGCGAATTGACAAAAATTGCCCAAGTTCAAGGGAGACGAGAAAGAAGACTCGGTACGGCATTGCCGTACATGTGAAATAATCTGGTCGGCCAATGGCGTGGTCGACAGGGCGGAATGGGTGCTGCAATTCCCCGCCACCCTACGAGGAGTAGCCATCGATTGGTACTCGGATGTTGTTAAAACTAAGCTAACAACTTGGGATGAACTACACAAGGCCTTCGAAACAGAGTTTCGACTTCTCAGAGACGATAATGAAATCGTGGCAGAAATCTTGAGTACCAAGCAAGGGAAAAGTGAGACCATCCGAGCATATAGCGGATGCCTGAAAGAATTGCTGGGAAAAATGGATAACCAACCCGGTGATGGATTGAAGAAAAGGTGGTTTGTGGAGGGTTTAAAGTCGTCACTCAGAAGGAAAATGAAAATTGTACCCCCCACATCCTACAAAGATGCCTATAACCGGGCAATGGACCTGGAAAGTAAAGGGAAGACATCCAGTAAGAAGAAAGACAGATCCTCTGGAGAGGAGGACTCCTTCGACGGAAGTAGCAGAGACGAGGGGTCGAGTAAAAAGGTGCAAGCCCTTCGGAAGGATATGCATTGCATGATGAAGGAATTCAAAAGCATGAAGGGAAGCACCAGCAAAAATGAGGAAGTGTGGTGTGCGAAATGTAAGGAGGAAGGTCACACAAAAGGCTCCTGTCCTAAAAAGGCCTTCTACGACATTTGCCAAGTATGGGACACTCCACCAAAGAATGTCCCTACAACATGAAGACATGGGCAAATTAGGTGCTCTTCACCCAGGAGTAGCCGTCACCCTCCGCGACAACAGGCACATCGCAGCCTCGAGCCAACACCACAGCATCATCTGGCGGTTACAGAGGTAACTAAAGGGGAGGAAGAGACAACAACAATAATAGCAATAACCGGAGTTGAATGCAGTATGATGCCAAAGGACGATCGATGATTCAATGTCGGGCCTGCAACCAACGGGGACACTTCGCGCGGGATTGCCAGAAAGAGGAGACACCAGAGAACTTGTGCAAATGGTGTGGTCCTGGAGATCACGATGAGACAAATTGCCCCAAGCCAGGGGTTAATCTTCTCAATATTGAGAAGACTGGTGATAAAGAAGTATTGGCAATCACCCGTGCTCAGACCAAAAAGGCCACCTATCTCGACCCTCGTACGAAGGAGAGATTACAGGAGGCAAAGCCCAACATTGAGTGGGAGATGATGGCAGAATGATGGAACAATGCAGAGGTGGTGAGTACATCATCTTGTACTGAAGCCGAAAAGAACATAATTGGGCAAGTCTTGCAGATGGAGGTGCCAATAAGGGTGAAGGACCTTCTAGACACAATGCCACAGCTGAGGACCGCCATTTTTAGTTCCATACAAAGCACCACACACGCATCTTCGGGTGTGACCCAGACGGAAGTTCCATTCAGCCACTCGGTTGATCCAATGTTGTTGGCCTTAAATAGTGGTTGACATCCTGTGGTAGTGGAAATGGGAATCCTCGGGGCTATCCTCAAGGACCATCGTGGGCGGAGGTTCTAGGGTAAATGTGCTGCCGGAGGATACATGGAAGAAGCTCGGGAAGCCAACACTATGGCCACCCACATTCAATTTGGTGGGAGCAAACCAGTACGACATCAAGCCACTCAGCACCTTGATGGCTCAACCCGTGACCATTGGCACACAACCCTTCCTACTGGATTTTGTGGTAATCCCACTTAAGAAGAAGGGCTGTGACACCATCTTAGGGAGAGGGTGGCTGATTACAGCAAAAGTGAACCACAACTAGAAGAACACCCTGTCCATGGAGAAAGGGGGGTGGAAGTACATGATTGACCTAAGGACCTAGGTTGTCGGCGAGGAGATTGCATCATCTGACTCTGATTCAGAGGACTCAAACAGATGGGAGTGGGATTCCTATGAAGGCAAAGACAAGATGGAACCAAACAACGAAGGAGTGCTTGAACTCGATGGCTGCTCGGAAGATGACATTTGCTCATTGAATGGACTCTTCCACTGGCAAATGGAAGATTATGAAGTGTTTCACCTTGCTTGTCACATGCTGCAAATTGAAGAAGAGTTAGGCGAGAAGGAGGAGTTCTTGCCAGAATACAGGGAGTATAAGGAGGGAGACGCCAAAGTATATGATGTTGCGGCGTACAAATTTTCAAAGGACAGACCAATGAGGTACGAAGATCCCACCGTGACGGAGATGAACTTAGGAGACACTGCCACCCCTCGAAATATCTGGGTAGGAGACAATTGGAGCGCAGTGTTGAAGGCCGCAGCATTCAAAATCTTCATGGACTACAAGGACGTGTTCGCTTGGTCGTACAAGGATCTGAAAGGGGTCCCGCTAGAATTGTGCGTCCATCGGATACCATTGGTCTCGGGAGCCCAGCTGGTACGGAAGAGGCCATACCGAATGAATAAGAACTATGCTGCCAAGGTGAACGAAGAGATTGAACGTATGCTAGAGGCCGACATCATATTTCAGGTGGAGACAAGTGAGTGGGTCTCTCCGATTGTGATATCACTGAAGGAGGCCAACCAGATCCGTATCTGCGTGGATTTTCGGTGCCTCAACGTAGTCACCATCAAGGATCCGTTCCCTATACCTTTCACAGACAACATCCTGGAGGAGGTGGTTGGCCATGATATGTACTCATTTTTGGACGGCTTTTCCGGATACAATTAGATTTCAATAGCTGAGGAGGACAAGTTGAAGACCACCTTTGTGGTGGAGGACGGAGTCTATGCATACAACCGGATGCCGTTCGGGTTGTGCAATGCTCCGGCAACCTTCCAGAGGATAGTCCTTCACATCTTCGATAAGATGTCTGTGGGAAATTTTAAGGTCTTTTTGGATGACTGGTCGATTTTTAGTAGTGAAGACACTCACTTGGTGGCGCTGAGAGAGTGCATAGAGAGATGCCGAAGGGCTAGGCTGGCCTTGAATCCGCGGAATGCAGATTTATGGTACCACAAGGAAAGTTACTGGGCCATATCGTTTGTAAAGCTGGATTGAAAACTGACCCGAATAAGGTACAGGTAATTGTGGAGATGGAGTCGCTTGTTGATGTGACGGGAGTCAAGTCCTTTGTACATATAGGATACTACCGGAAGTTCATCAAGAACTTTGCCCAACTTTCATTCCAACTGGACAAACTGACAAGAAAGGGCGAACCGTACATATGGTGACCGACACAGGGGGAAGCATTCGAGGAACTCAAGAGGAGATTGGTGGCAGCACCCATTTTGGCCTATCCAAACTGGGACCGAGAATTCCACGTACACGTGGATGCTGTCATGTTCTCTTTCTAGAGTGGACAGTAGAGACATGTGAGTTAGCCTATTATGGAGTCTTGTAGGCTGGCAATGGTGGATAGAGACTCAGTCAGGATATACAGTGTTTGGATTTGGTGTTTCTGGCAGTAGTAGACCAGTTTGGAGCAGTTCCTTGATTTTAGGAAGCAGTTCCTACATTTTAGGAGGCAGTTCCTACTTTTTAGGAGGTTGTGACAGCGTCCAGGGTTGGGGTTCCATGAGACCATTCCTTGGTTTCAGTTTCAGGAGATTTGGGTGTGTTTGCTAGTTTCTAGGAGCATCCCTAGATTTTAGGGATGAGACTGCTAGTTGATCCATGATTTCCGACATCAGTCACAGACAGGTGACAGGTTCCGTTTCAGGCTTTTGGAGTCATTTGAGCCTTATGCAGCAATTTGGGTTATATTTTTAATATATTTAAATATTTCCTAAGTTAGCGTTTAATTAATTAAATAAGGCTATGTTTATAGCCATTTTGGAGTAATAAGGGGTTTTTGGCCTCATCTGGATGCATATGCCCATGTGTTATAGCTCGTTGGAAAGGTCTTGAACTTTTCTAAATGTTTCCCATTTTTTAGGGACCCTTTTGATGAACGGAATTCCTTTACATTAAAAAAGTGGCGTTTTCTCTATACTTGGTGACTAAAAATGAGAAATAAGACTTTATAAGCCTAAGCACACTTTTCATACACTTTTAGGGTTCGAGCTAGAGGGAAGGAGTTATAAGGAGATGGTAACCTAATTATCAAGTATCTTTTACACATTTTCATCTTTGATTTGGAGAATTTGCTCTGGAGAGCGATTCAGCATCTGGGACGAAAACCCCAGGGTCTTGGCTGTCTGGGACGTAGCCCCCAGCACAGTGGTTATTTGGTTCTTGCATTCAGTTTTCAGTGCCTTAGAGTTGGTACGACATCTTTTCTGGAGGATTCAGTGGACAGGGTTAGGGTTCAACGTGGAGATTGGGGTTTCCTGCTTGGCATCACCTAACAGCCATACGGCTGTACTTTGCAGCCATTTCTCTTCCCACGTGGAGCTATGTAAGAGATTTGGATGGTTGCCGCAGTCTCCTTCTTGATTTCAGTATTCACTCTTCATTCAGGTTGGACTCATTGCTTATTGTAATCTTCCTGGAATTGTTTGGAATCACTATCTGGATAATTATTTGATTTGAATAATCAGAAATCTGCTTGGTACGATTCTGATTTGGCTGTGTATGAACATTTATTTCCAGTACTCTTTTCATGTACTTGTTCTTCAATTATTACTTGCTGAAAAACTATCAAAAACTCAAAAATAAACAAACCTTCTGCAACTTCTATCTATTCTTTAAAACCATCAAAGGAAACACAGGAAAATATAGTTTATTAATTTAAAAACTACAACAGATCAGCAAGGGGATCCATCAGGGATCTTTCAGAGGTATCATAGCCTACATCCTGCCAGCCTGTAGGGTTTATGAGAAATTGTCACATCTGGGTATTTGATGAAAGGTTTTGATAATTCATATCAGCAACTGGATAGTTGTCAGCCTACACATTTATGATTACAGTTGACAGCTGGTAAGACAATATGCTGGCCAAAGTCTCAAAATTGTTGAGAACAAACTTTTATTTCGACCTCCGAAATCCGTTGGGATATCAGTTTAGTTAAATGTAAATACCATGGCTAGAACTAAAATTGGGCACTCAAAAGTTTCATCTTCTCCAACACGTAAAAGTAGGATGCCTCCTGCCGAGATATTTAATGATACAGTTATGAGCAGCTATCATCAGTATTGTTCTCTTCCTAAGATGATACGTGAGCTCCTTTCCTTCACACAATTTATGGGTGTACCCGGAGCAGACGAAGATAACCTTGTAGCTACAAGTTCAGATCAGTTGCAAAGAAGGAAAGAAGAATCAAGGGTGCAGGAATCAGGAATGGACAGAGAACTTTCATTTAGGGGTAATATACCTCTACATAAGAATGTTTTGGTGCCCTCAAATTCCGATGAGCGGGACAAGAATTTATGTGATGGTTTTGTTAGACATGTGGATTCAACTCAAGGAGACATTAGGACAGCTTTGGAAAATGAATTGTCCTCACCTTCTGTGCAGGGGATTTCCCAAGAGGCAACTGATTTAGAGGTTAGTAATTCTGATTTTCATGACAGCAGTGAGGTACCTTTGCATCAGCTTGAGGTATCAATGTCTACACTTGTACAAGATGGTGCCAATGGGCTGTCACATGAAGGTATTCAAAATTTGGGTACCAATGATGCTTTGAATGTTGAGAACTCATATCATGATGATTCTGATTTTTTAGATCAGACCTTGGAATCCAGCCCACTATGTTCTCTTAGTAGCACTGGACCCCAGGATCATGAGCCAGTGGGCTGTGCGGACACATGGGATGCAAAAGAGAGTGATGATAGTGCATTTTTAGCAGTATCATCATTGACGGATGTGGTGTTCTCAGAGGCACAGAGCAGCAATACTTTGGATGAGGTTGTATCCATGGCCGAGTGCATACACGATGTTGACTACAGAGAGGTACAGGATACAGATACAACTTCTTTCCACAATGTAGATTTTGAGTTTGTACAGTTACAGGAGAGCCAACATTCTCGGACTCCTCATCACCTGATTGGACAACTCCAAGTTGATGACAGGAGTATAGACACAGTTATTGAGCATTTCGATGTCGCTTGCCAGTTGTTGG